>NC_080432.1:69491068-69798167 GCF_028018845.1 Melospiza georgiana | reverse complement strand
CAGGGTACCTGCAGTCTGGTCTAAAAAGAAAAAATCCCAGAGCTAGACTGGATTGATTTTGAAGTAATATTTGACAGAAGTGACTAAATAATGGATGCTCCCTAATTATAGCACATGTACAAGCACTTGTGATTTCTCTCAAGATGTATTATTAGAAATTTTTTAACCACTTGTTTTTATGTTTTTATGAAGTTTCTGGGCAATAGCATGGTGTCAGTTATTTAAGCTTACTAGTCAATAAGTCATATGGCACCCAGTCTCCACCTCCACCAATCTCATTACAGTTTCAGTTCTGGGGTCCCTCATGTCAATAGATGAACATAAACTGAGCCTAGAGGAAGGCTTTGAGATGGAAGCACACATTTCAATACTGCCCACAATATGGAGGGATTTACCTGCTCTCCTAAACTCAGAAATGCGTGAGCATTCCTAGCAAGAGTAATTGTTCATGCTAATGCAGACTCATTAGGCATGAATACTTGCATATGCAGCTTTGTAAGAAATGAAGTGTAAATACTGCTGTCAATCAACATTTTAATCAACCAAATGTTTGTGGAAAACCAATTCAAGATAATATGAACATGCTAAAAATGAATTCGCTCTGATATTTCAGCACTTCATTATGGAAGTATTTGCAGTACTGACCTGTCTCCACCTGGAGCTTTATCATTGCTATGATTTTTTTTTCTAGTTCTAAAATTGGTCTTGTAATAATAGAAATGTGAAATTTGCTGACAGATTTCCCAGTGAGCTACGATGGGCTGAAGATGCTATTTTAAGCACCCTTGTGAGAAAAGTGATTGGTAGTAAATGCACTGAGCCCTGATTCAGCAGGAATTGGTGCAGGATCCCTGCTTCATGTTCAAGCTACAAGAAACACTGATGAGGAACTCCACATAAATGAATGAATAGAAACACTGCAAGATGCTTGGAAAAGCAAATTAGTAATTATGCTTGTAATAGAGAGCCGAAGATTACTCACAAAAGTTCAGCTCTAGTCAGTCTCAGCTGATGAAAATGATCAGAAATTCAATTAATTCAAGGTTTATAATGATTTTACACTTCTAAATGTGAATTTATTTCATCACAGTTTAATCACAGCTTCTGTCAGTTGAATACCCTTACATCTTGTTGTCCTGCAACAAAGAAAAATCTTTCCACCTCTGTATGCTCAGCTTGAACAAACTGGTAAAGTGGTGGAACAGGCAGGTCATCTAAACCCTTTGGTAGAACAGAAACTTCTGAATGAGATATATTTTTTAAATTTAACATAATCTGTGCCTGGAAGTTGAAATTGATTTTAAGTGTGATCATTGAGATAATGGCATGTTAAAATAGCCTGGGAAAAGACAAAGTCTTAAAAAAGAGTGGTTAGTAGCTTTAGTTACTCTGCAGTTGAGATCTAAAGCATAGTGAGCTGAATTAGTTGCATATTTCTTTTCAGTTGAGGCTGGATTTAGCTGGGGATTATCTCCTGGCATGGCATGAAGTTAAACGTGATTTAGAAAGTCACTCTCTATAATAACTTTAGTGGTTTTGCGCTTACTTAATTTTATTTTGTCAAGATCAAATTAAGCCCATTGTAGCGCATTAGGGAGGTGTGTGCACAATGAGCCTGGGGATGTGGAAGGGAGAATGAGCCTTTGGCTGCATGGATGCCAGCCCGGACGGATTTCATACTCTCTTCCCAGGGGGGATGGAAAGAATGATGGAGCACAGGCGATATTATCTGCATGTGATACTCACTGTTATTAAAAGGGAATTTCAGGGTGTGGAGTTAACCCTCAGGAGTCTGCAACCACCTGCACATGTCATGCAATTTGTGTCAGATAAAATCCACTCGGGGGTCCCTGGTGAGTCCTGCCCTTTGTTCTCTCTTGTAATTGCCTTTGGCCACTGGCATTCTCCCCAGTGCTATTGCAAATGGAGAAGTTTAGGCTTTCTCCACACCCCCACACTTTTCTCTGTCACTCAAGGAGCATCTCCTACAACTTCTTTCTACTCTTGTCCTGTGTCTAATTCTAGGTTTTCCCTCACCCTGACTTACATAAGAGCTGTATGTCACCAACATCTCATTGTTTCATTACTTAAAGGAGGGAAGTGCTTTCGGGTATGCAGCTGTTATAGAAAACAAGAGGGATGGAAGAGTTTAAAATGAGCAACATCCAGTCCAACACGAGATTTAGGTTTTTTTTGGTTTGGTGGATTTTGGTTTGGTTTTGGGGTTTTTGTTTGTTTGGAATTTTTTTGCTCTTGTTTGTTTGGTTTTTGTGTTTGTTTGTTTGGGTTTTTTGTTTTTGTTTTGTTAAAAATTGTGTATTTTACACCTTGGGGTACCTCTCATGAATTAAGTCTCCAGAGATTAAAAAACCAAGAATGACTGTGTAGATAATATTCTGCAAATTTAATACAGAATAAATGAGTTTAACCTGTAAGGGTGTTTGGAGACAAGAGAAAGAGGCAGAGTTTAGTGCTTTTCCCCACTGAGTTTTTCTTGCAGTAAAACTGCCATACTCATTCTCTCATGTTGATTTATCACATGCCCATTTTTTGCTCCAAAGTAAAGAAAACGTCTTTTCTTTTCCATAGGAAGTGTTAAAGAAAAAAACCTCAGTCTCCTTTTCCAAGCCTGCCGGCCTTTCTGGGCAGCCTGCCCACAGTAGAGGATCCTTGTTTATCCCAAGGAGGGCAAAACAGAGCAAAGAGAGGAGTCTTGTCTAACATCCTCAGCTTTCCAGGGCAGCCGCAGGCAGAGAAAATCACAGCGGCCATGGAGAAGGTGAGGGAGCAGCGTGCATCCCTGCCCACCCATGGAACATGGCAACTGTGGGAAAAACTCCAAAAAAAGTTATGTCCTGCCTTCAATAGCACAGCGTAATCCTGGGTTTCCCTGCAGTCACAGTGGGAGGAATTCCTGTCTGGGATTGCACTGGGCAGAACATGTCCACGCAGTGCAGTTTCTTCTTGAAGGCTGTGGCTTACCAGTTCAGCTAGACCCTAACTATATGTTTGATTCCACATGTTGCCTTGCCTGCCTAGAAGTAAAAATCAAACCTCCATTTCTTTGTGGGTTGTTCTTTTTTTGATCTCTGGAAACTGTACTCCTGAACTGCGTTTTCAGTAATTGCAAGATTTATTTTTGTGTTGCTGTACATTAGTCACATTGAAATATGAGGAAAGCAAAAAGAGAGAGAGAAGTGCATAATTATTGAGCAGGAAGAATAAAATCAAATCACTCATATCTAATTTTTTAAGACTCTTGAAAACAATGGTGTGGTTTGGGGAATTAAAAAAAGTAGAAGGAGCAAGCTGCCAAAAAAGTACATAAAAGCAAGTTAAAACGGCACAAAAAGGCATGATGTTTCTTTAGAAAGCTACATGTAATCACCAGGCTACCTGACTAACTGGTACTTAACATGTTCTCCTAAGCACAGTAACTCTCCCACTGAGAGAAACAACGTGAGTCAAACAAGAATATACACGCTTTGGAAATACTTTTCCAGAACTGTGACACTTGTTCCATTAGTCAATCTGGTACACTTTCAACGGGCAGAAAACTGTTGAGTCTTAAAGGAAACAGTCACACAGAAAACAGAGAAGACAGGAGCTAAGTTTCAGAAAATTGAACTTCTGCAGAAAAGAGAATATGAGGACAAACTATGATCCTGTTGGGGTCAGGTCCTGTTAGAGGCCCTCAAAATGTTGCTGTAGTCCAAGCCACAGAAATTCCCACTATTTATCAAACAAAGATAAAACTGCTATAATCTTGAAAATAAATTAACAAAAAAGAATAAAGGAAGAACTGAAAGCTGTAACATTTAAGCTGAGAGATAAATGTTTATATCTCTCCAAATGTCTACAGGTCTGTTATGCCTGACTTACTACTGCCTTTGTGTTTTCTGAAAATTGGGTTAATTTTTCTGGATAGCATTTTGTTGTCCTTGAGGCAAAAAATAGACCATCAGCCTAAAAGCCAGCCCTGAGGAAAGGAGGGACTCCAAGTAAAGACTCAGTTTTTGCTCCCCCAATGGTCAGTGCCATCTGTAAGCGGGGTGGTGGCAGAAGGGCAAGAGTTTTGGTCCAAAGTCTCAGAGAGAGGCTAAAAATTGTCTACTCCCTCCATGTCAGGGCCCTTTGCAACATTAAGTGTGGGAGAAACAAATAAATCATGTGAAATCTCTGTTGCTCTGCAGTGCTCTGTGGTCACATGGATGGCATTCCACGTGGGTCTGCTGGACTGGGTGGCAGCAAGGGGCAGGTGGAGCATCTGGCACTGTCACCTGCTTGAGGTTTCAGTTCCACTGAACGGGACTTGCTCTGTTTCAAAGGTGCAAAGTGAGCAAAATTTCCAATCTATTTCCAAATAAAATTGAATGTGTTGTTGATGGGGCCTGAAATATTGATGAACCTTCAAGATTTTTGTTTCCTGTACTCTGATTGATTTCTGGTGCCCAGTAAGTGTAAGAAGAGCCCTACACTTGTGAAATGGTTCCCAGCTAAAATAATGGGAAAAAAATCTCACAACAACCATCAAGATCTGATGCTTCTTCTACCTAGCTGGCTATAGAAGCCAAATTTGCACCAAATCAAACCTGTGCCATTATTAATAAGAGCAAATGAAGTGCACCTGAGAAGGGAAAAAGTATTATGGAAATCAAAGCATCTGCTTCCCGTGGTCATCAGAGATTGTGTCAAGGAAAGGCATGAGTGACTAATTTGCTGAGAGAAAGTACTGCCTCAATAGAGTAGTCAAGAAGTTTCCCTAAAGCTGTCTTTGAGCTGGACTTTCAGCTATAGATTTCAGTAAGCCTTCAGTGTTCAGGAAAGAATGGTGATTTCAAGGATGTTACTGGTGCTCGGTCTAGGTGGCTGCCTTGACTTTACACACTGCTTGCTCCTGGCCAGGCCTCGAACATGCAAGGTGTCCCCAGTGAAGCACAGGGAAAACTGCAACTATTGAAGTACATATTGCTGGCTTTAATGCTATCTTTGGCTGAGACACAAATTGCTATATCTGAATGCATTTGGCTTTTGAAATGGTGTCAGAACACCTTGACGTTGTGTTTGGGTTCACACATCTCAAAAATTACACATTTGCTCAGTGTTTTTCCCACGGACACTAAGGCTGAATGAGGAGAGCCACTTTGTAGTTCCAGGCAGCAGCTGAATTTCTTCTGCATAGGTGGAGTTTTGCTCTTGACTTTGGTGGGGCTGCCTTTCATCCTGAGGCCTCCCACCGGACACAGAAAAGAAGGAGCAGGGTTAGAATGGATAGCTGAAGAATGGGCCATGGGAAGACCTCTATCAGCCATGCTGTGACCTGCCTGAGTCTCTGCATTCTCCAGGCATGCCAGAGTGCAGTGGGCATGAGTCTGGCATCACAGAGAAGTAGCAGTGGTTTGCACATCCAAAGTTGCTACTTGGCTCTACAGAGGGGACTGACATGGCATGTCCTAAACCTGCACCAGCACAGCTTTGCTGTGAACCTTCCTCCATCTGTCCTGGGAGAGAAGAAGGACCTGTTGGATGTTGCCAAAAACAAGTCAGGAATTAGCTATAAACAGAACTGCTTTTGGATTAATTAATGAAATTCAGGGCATATTTATACTTCTGGATTGTTTTATTTGCTTTCACTTGTTTTTAGCTCAACCTTTTTGCCCTGTTTCCCCACACTGCTTGAGGCAACCTCCAGGTCAAAGAGGTGATGATGCAGCCTTTCCCTGACACCAGGCAGGGTCCTTCTCTTACGTGAGTGCCATAAACCTACTTTTGTCTTTCTCCCTGCTATGCCCTCTGGGAAGCAAAACACAGTTCCAAAGCCCAACATGTATTAATGAAAACTATGCTTTTATAAGGATCCTCAGGACTTTTCTGTCATTTTTCTAAATTGAATGGCTACATTACCTCAGTATGGCAATTAATGACAATTAAATATAAATTGATAATGAGTATCTGCCAACTTGATATGATGTAGTCCTACCAGGCATTTCAGGCTCTTTCCCATGGAAATAATTATTCTTCAATTACACTGTTCCATCTTTGTCAGCTAGTGTATAACCTGTGTATGTTGCTTTTCAGATTAAAGAAAAGCTTGGCATGGTAACAGGGAAGAAGCATGGCATCTGCAATAAAAATGCCAAAATCCAGGAAGCTGCTCCACAAGCCTGAGTACTGTGTGCAAAGCAGATGGTAGGAAACTGAGCACATAAGAAAATTCATGGGCTGTGTTGCATGTAACTGCATTGCTACATTTTATTAAAGTAAGTGTCCTTCAGTGTGTGCAATATACTGAAATATATATTAAGCTCTCGTAATGCTCTCTGGAACAAGTGCCATTCTTAGCATTTGTGCAGTAAAATAAAGCAGTAGAGAGAGAAAGAAGATCATTGTGAACCATAAGGATGATTTGGAAAGAACTGTCTGCCTGTTCCGCAATGGGGAAAAACTCCAGCTACTTCACGGGATGCGGTTTCCAACCTTCATCCTGAGTAATGAGCTGAGCCAGGTTACACATGAGCACGAACGCTTATTTAATAAATGTTACCATAGATTTTCCAAGTGCATTAGCAATCCAGTAAAATAATTCCCATGCTTCAATTAGATATGTGTGTATTTCCCCCCCCTATCTAATCAGGACAAGCTGAATTACATCAGACAGGGCCATCGTGCCTCCTTAGGCACGGGCTGGCAGTTGTAAGATAGCAGAGCACTGCATTCCTGGCACAGGCAGAGGATTATAACCTGTCGAGTCAAAGTCTTAATCTTTTCTCAGAGATGAGTCAGTGTTGAAATGACAGTCAGAACATGCACAGGCAGCAAGACAAAGATTTGTTGTGGCTAATGGGAGCAGTAAGGGAGAAAACACTTCATCTGACTTTATCAAAAATGTAGAGGGCTCTGCTAAGAAGAACTACATTTATTGACAGTACTCATAAGAAAATTAGAAATAAGCAACCTAAACAGGCTACGAGACAGGCTTATTTTAAACCTTCTATTAGTTTTTAAAAGTACACTGTAAATGTTTTGACATAAAAAGAAATGTGTCCTGTCATGTTAATCTATGAACCGAGAGGATTCAGGACTAACAAATCCCATAGCTAATACAGGAAAGAGTGAGATCAGCTGAGTGAAAAAATTAAACAAACCCATGGTAATTTCTGAATTGCTTAATGGAAAAAACCAAAATTACTGCCATTAATACCCTATCTCTTATAAAAATAACAATATTATACAGTATAATATACCTATTCAGGCGTGGTACAATAGAGAGGACTATCAATTCAGAGTAAATTCAGAAGTAATTCCTACGTTTCCCTTCAGCAAACAAGGAACACCTGTTTTTTAATTTTCACCTTTTTTAGAAAGAGATTCCTAAAAATATAACTTACATAAGCACTGTGCCACCTTCTTTTGAAGGATGCAGGGATGTGCAGCATCTGCTATCAGGTATATCAGACTAGAGATGAAGCCAAGCATGTGTCTTTTCATTGAAGCATTTTTTTTAAGTTTGATTTTTAATTTTTTTTTCTTTTTCCCTAAGAGACAGTAGGCCAAAATCCTATGGCCCCAAATCTGAGGGAAGAGAACTGAGAAAGCCTAGCAGGAGATACTGGCTCCATCCATGAAAGAGTGCAACACTTCCCTTAAAAACTCATAGAAAGGCTGTTCAATAGTATTTTTCATGATAATTGGTGGCAGAAGGTTGTTAGGGTGTGACAGGCTTACTAACTGCTCAGGAAAAGTATTTGCTTTCCACTGCCTAAAGAGCAACTCCATAGTCCAAAGGCTCGCATAGAAAGATGGAGAAGTTGACTATAGAACTGCTTCAGTCACCCTATAACTGTCTCATTTCCTAGTGCTACAGAACTGGACTATGTATCCTAGCAGGAAAAATTTAGATGGATGAAAATAAATGTAGTGTTGCTAGAAAAAATATCAGGGTGAAGAGCACTTATATATCAAAAAGTAGTCACAGGTAGATAATTCAACAACAGGGCATCTGAGCTGAAGGACCATTTCACACAGCCACAAACCTTGGTTCAATCTTCTTCGTATGCTCTGCCTCTCTAGTTTTTTCAGACTCACCTTCCATTTTCTAGAACAGCTGCTTTAGATACAGCCTCATCATCAGAAAGCACATAACTTAGCAGGTGTATCCTATCAAATTCAATTTCTGACTGCTTTTTCTTTGATTCATTAAGCTTCCATTCTCAGGATGATCCATGGCAGATTGCAATCTTTTCCCATTTACAGCATACCAGGGACATTTAATTGTCTGTTCTGTAGAGATGAATTACTAACATACTCAGCCACAGAAGCTAGCACACATCTACATGTCATTTCTTCAAATGCCAAGGGTTTTTTTGGAGGTCAATCTAGTGAGTTTTTCAGAATCAATAGAGAGTGGCGTAGGAATAATAATCATTAGAAATGCCCTAAATGATTAATGATTAATTTAACATTAGCTGGGATGCCATATTTAAAAGTAGAAACATAAATACCAGTTTTAAGTGCAAAATATTACAAACATACCTCAATACCATGCCTTTTGCATAGGACCAAAATGTAAGTAGAATTAAAAACTTTTTTCTCATAACTCACATTTTATGTAGCAGTGTGTGATGGAGGGGCATTTGCAGGCTGTAGGGTAGACAAAGACTGAACTATGTAATAAAATTCATGCATAAATTACTAATGGTACCCTATCTAAGGCTAACATATTGACTAACCCTCCTGTGAACATCAAACAGGTCAGTGCACTAAGAGGTTACTAACTAGCTAATGCCTGTGGTGTTTTTCTTATGGGGGTTTAAAAGGAGAAGAAAATAACCCTGACTTTTTTCAGATGGTATTTTCACTGTGAGAAATATATGGGCTCATTTTGCAACACTTCTCTGAATTTCAGTTTAGGAAGCAGTTTTATGAAGTGCTGATACCCAGACTCTCAGTGGTGCTTAGAAACATGCAAAGCCAGAATGATAAAATAGCTTTAAAGTTGACTACAGTTAAAAGAGAGTAACTAGTTTTTACAGAACCTGACAGCATTTCACTCTCCTCCCATTACAATTTGGAAGTTAAATATAGGAAAAAATAGGTAAAAGCCCCAAAATCATCTCTGACCTATCCAGTTCTTTGGAGTTTGTTAAATGGAGACAATCTGGACAGACATTTAAGAGATTAACCAACATGTATATTTGTATAAGAAAAGGAAGTTTTGGAGCACTCATGTCATTGTATGAAGCTTAGTAGCTGAACTTCCTGGAAAATGACTTAAGCCTAAGTGGGGGGGGGGGGGGGGGGGTATGGAGGGAATACTAAATTGTGCCGTATACTAAAAATTACTTCAGACAATCTCATTTTTTTCACTTAAGAAAATGTTCTTACATGACCATGATTTTTTAACCTGTGCAGTGTTTGGGACAGGGAGTGTCTCTTGCTACAGATTTGTGAAAGTATTTGGGCTAATGGGACTTGCATCTTGGTAATAATGGAATGAATTATTATAACTATTTTGTATTTATTAACATCTCATGCATGCACATAGAATATTTCTTTTCCTACGTTATTTATACAGAGCTACTAAGTGAAGCAAAATTGCATGAATGCCCCAGAGCCTGTTGCTGTACACACAAAAACTTATTCACTTTGATTACACATATTTAGAGAGAGCTTTTGGATTCTCCTTGTTAAAAATAGCTTGGTACAGAAATACCCAGAGAAATTAGGACTGGAGGGCACTTTTAGGCTTGTCTTTACAAGAAATGGGGTCATGACCTCTTCTTTCTCCCTAAGGGTAAATACCATGGTGCAGAGGAATACTTTCCTCCCATGTATGAAAGCCTTGTCCATAGAGGATGTTGGGGACAGTCCTTGGAGATTATTTCCTCAGGTCAGTGACCAGGGCAGGGCTGAGCTCTAATGGGGACAGCCCTGGTGGCTTCGTGAGTAGCTGGGTACCAGTGCTGGAGCCTTCTCCTGACCCTTGAGAGCTTAGGGGGAGAGCTGTAGCCTGAGAAACTCCTGGTTCATCCCGTTACCTTCAGGCTGAATAAACTCTTTCCGCAGAGAAATAAGTTGACAATAAATATATGCCTTTTTCTTTCTGAAAAACCTCTGAAGATATGCATTGCACAGTCTCCTTAGGCAGCATATTTTGTAATTTCTCTATCCTTACTGTTTGAAATTTTTTGAGCACATTTAATCAAAATCTCTTTCGCTTCAGTTTAGGCTCTTTATTCCCTGCACTCACCACATGAGATCCAGAGCACATTATTTCCCTCAGCTTTATCAACACATCTGCATTTTATAAACAAAATATTTCTGTTTCCTTTAGTCTTTCCCTGTAGGATATTACAAAAGGGGTATGTCTTTTAGATGTCCAGTCATTCCAGTTGCTTCTCTTCAATTTCTACCAAATAGGTCCAATCTCTTCTGGAATCTCACAGTCTTAACAAGTGAGAATTAAGAGCCCTTACCCACAGAATCTTGCACAGTAAATGTCTCATGTCTCATATGCATGACATACTTTATACACTCTACTGCAATGTAGCTTTTTTCAGCACAGCATGTTGCCGGCTGAACATGTTTTTGACTCATGTTCAGCCTGCAATTCAGATCCCTTTTTGGTTCTTGTTGGTAGAACTGCTGTCAAATTCACATTTTCCAATTGTGTGTTTGTGTAGCTGATATTCCAGATGAATATGGAGTGTTTGCATTTATTTTATTGAATTGCATCCTGTGATATACATATAAAACTGATGAACTGGTTTTGTTGCAGTTCTACATATTGCTGATCTCCTGTCTTCAATCCTGCACCGTCCATGTTTTTCATTTACTAGATACTGGCATCTTGGAATATTCAACAACTTGAAAAGTGTGTTCAGCGCTCTTCTAAAAATCTTTCAGAAAGGCACCTAAGTAGTATTGCTCTACTTCTGCTCTTTGTTTTGTATTCTCTAGTCTCTAATTTCTATTCCTAGCTGATAGCTTTCCCCAGCAAGCCTTCTTGATTATTTATGCCTCCTCCTTCAAAATGGCATTTAGCTTGGAAGAGTGTGCACTGGGATGGCATCCATTACCTCATGTTTTTAACGTGCTCTTGGCATCTCTTGTTATAGCAGAGAGAGCACAGGCTCTTTCTATGCTAAACAGCCCAGCAGGGCTCCTGCTTTCCCAAAAGAGTTGGGAAAGGATTTGGGAAGTTTATCATGTTTATCTTGGTTGTAAAGAACCAAGAACAGCCAGGTTTTAGCTGCCGGTTTTCAGACAATCCTGGGGTCACTATGCATACATTCTTTTGCAGAATGCATCAAGAAGTAGGGGTGAGAGGACCTGAAGGAAGGCAGGACTATTGGTATCAAAATTTCTAAGTCATTACTGTCAGTCTAGCTTTCTTTTTTTTTCTTCCCAGCTTCATTCCTAAATTCCATCACTCACAACTAATTGCCAAGCAAAATGGGTAAACCACATTATGTTCCTCCTTTACAGGCTGGCTAAGTTATGCAGAATAACATATTATCATTCTTCATTATTTCTTGAGTGCAAGTGAATTGGATTGTGTAGCAGAGGTGACAGGTACCATTCTGGGAGATGACTGATTCTGACAATTATCAATCTAGATATTAATGTCATACTCTCTAACCCATACTATCTTTTAATATTTTTGTTTATCTCTTTTTATGAACTGGTACAAATACTTTCACTCATTTTCTCCCCTTGCATTTTACCAAAGGGTTAATACTTCTATGTAAGCAGAGTGGGATTCAAGGGCAAAACAACAATCAATATTACTAGAGGCTGTGGGATGTTAATTGTCCAGCCCTGCTTCCTGGTTTGTTTTGCTGTTGGCTTTTTTTTTTCAAATCTTTGCCTTTATTGATTCCCTACCTCCCCACTAATCCCTTCCAGAAAAAAGGATGGCTGTCACATCTTTCTAAATAAAAGTGACAGCACGGATGGTAGTGCTCAGGTGAACAATCATAGGCTATTTGTACCAGGAATTGCTGATGTTATTGAGGGCAAGTGCAAGTAAACAGAGGTTACCCACTTGTTTAGTTGCTACCTATCCTCCACACAAAGTGCCATAACAGCACAGTCTGTGCATCCTAACATGTCTGAACAGCAGGCACCAAGCAGAGATGCTTGGAGGTGTTGTACCTGACACTTGAGAGCTCTCTAAATTTCTGACTGCTTTCTGAGACACAGCAGTGGGAGCCCAGGATGCTGCCTTTGCACACTGGAGCTCTTCCACAGAGACCTCCTGCTCCAAAGGACCCTGTGTCCTTTCCCACCACTGCTGCTGCAAGAGCAGCTGGGAGAGCCAGAGCTGAACATCCCCAATCCCATGTAAACTGCCTAGACAGGCAATCATAAGGTGCCTGAAGGGCAGCTTTCTGCCTTCTGAGGACACTGGCTGGGCAGCCATCAGCAGAACTGGGGGAAGGAGAGACTGCTCCTATGGACAGCTGGTATAGAGGGGTCCTAATAAGTCTTCTTGTCTGGGAGCAGCTACAGAGGTGTATCCTGTGGTCCTGCACTACCTGAGTAAGGTGAGAGTCTGGAGGAATTCCACCACAGAGATATGGCCACTGCTGGCAGATTCAGGGCATTGTGGTGTCTAGCCACTACTGGTGTAGGGTGGAAGTTAGGCTACAGTCACATTCCATGCTTGGATGTCCGCTCTGAGACAGGAAGAAATTGTCATTATGCACATTTTGTATAATGAGTGAATGTGTGGAAATTTATTTTTCCCTCTGTTTTTTCTCTCTCATGTTGTACTTACCTTGTACCTGAGTACAAGGTATTTTCACCAGTGTAACTTAAGCATATCAAACACTCTCCTCCTGAAATCCAAAACTTCCAAAGTTTTATTCAAGCTATAAACAGATAATATTATAAGCAAAAGGGACCAGAGCAAACACTTCAATATAAAAAATATTTGCTTTGTGCCATTATTTTATCTGACTCATATTATAGAGTTACTGTTTTTACCATAGGTAAAACAGCAGCAGGTTGAGCAATGAGCCACTATTCTCTTCACAAGGAAGAACAAAGGACAAAGCAGCCCTTGGTAACAAACATTTGTATGAGCCAGAGTGTGATGAGCTTTTTAATAAAGGCAAAACAAACCAAAAAAGTAGGGGTTTGGAGCATCAAAAGGATGATGAGCAAGAACAAAAAGTCAGCAGTACTGAGAGTGATAGATTGACACAAACACAGAGTCTTTGGAGCATGGAACATCAATATTACAAACAGATGAAAAGCAATTATAAATGAAAACAAAATCATAATATATCTGGAAAGACAAGAAAGTTATCAGTCAGAGGGAGGGGCATTAATTAGGACATGCAAAGTAGGAAATCACTTAGAGACACAGAGCCCATTAGCAGCTCATAGCCCCAAGCTAAATTCAAATCGGAGACTCAAAAATGACACTTACACATGGTCTGACACACATGGGGTACTGCTGTGATGAAAGCAAAACTTAGTTCTGCAGTGGCTTATGAAGTATGTAGGATCCCCCTGAAGTGATGATGAAGCTTACTGATGAGCAGGATGGCAACACTGATCCAGACAAGGCAATGCTCAACCATGACCCCAGCGCCCACACCAGAGAGATGAGACCTCCCCCCAGCTGAATGGGATGTCAAGGCTCCTCACAGATGAAACACTTTTCTTACACAAAAATACACTTTTCCTACACATCAATTAATTCAATACACTTTTCTTACACATCAATTAACTCAGGATAGTGTCTACAGGTTCCTCAGATGCCATCACCAGGCACAAGACAGACTATCTGGTTGATGGAAGTTTCCAATAATCATGCAAAAGAGAAGCCCTGCAACAGTGAATCTCACTGGTGAGCCTGGAGCAAAGTCTCACAGCTCACCAAGATGCCACACAAAGCTTTTGAAAGGCAGAGTTAGCCAGTAGGCAAAAACTGTCTGGCCTTGCAAAAATAATGGAGTCTATCATTACACACCTAGGAGATTCCCTGGCAACTCTTGAGTATTTTGTTAACAAGCCAAGGAATACAAGCATGAAACAACTCCTATGATTCTGAGAATATGTAAAAGCAAATGTGCATTTCAATAAGAAAATAAAATCACCAACTGGTGTGTACTTTGCAGTTTTAAACAATTCTGTGTTGCGGAAAATCTCCAGCTATGAGTCTTTCACTCAGCTCTTAATTTCTTCATGAATACCTCATCATGTGAGGTACAAAGCACTAGAACTAAATTCACATGAATCCCTGAAAGACAAATGCCTCAGGAAAATAACAAATGCTGAAAAAAAAGAAATTTTAAGATACATATTGGTTTATTTCAAAGTCCAGCAACTATTATTTCCAAAGTTGTTCAGAAAAAATAATGGAAAAACATAAGAGAAGTTGCTGTCAAACAATGGAAAACCATGGAGAAGACACAAGCTGCAGGAGTCCTTCCTTAGAGCAACCTCTGGGGAAGGAAAACGTGTGGAGAGCAGCATTACAAAAGAGTTCTTGGTTTTGGCCATTGTAGTATTTGACAACATAGGAAAATGGGAATTCAGACTATCACTGGAGATAGCAAATCTAAAGTTAATTTCCTAAACAGCAAGCTTGCCTGGAGAAGAACCTCTTAGGTACAGAAATGAGTCTATGCTGACATTTGTGGCCAGCACTGATGGGAAGTGTCAATTGTTTAGGAAGAGAATAAATGTGCTGTCATAGAGGGTTACTAAAGGTGAAAAGGCAATTAACGCTCAGGGCCTTGAATCCCTAAGGGTCACTGCCTAAGCCTCCTGAAAAATTAGTCCATATGTTCTGTATTATTTTCTTTGGCTGAAAAACAGATTAGGACTGTACAATATACACATGGGAAGTGGAGGCAGCCTCATGTTGCTTACATTCACAAGAGATCTCCACATCCACTCTTTGGGAAAAAAACATATGGAAGTGCAGATTATGCAAGTGTTCCTCTGCCTTTGGTGTTTCCTATTTCATTTTGTCTGTTCTTTACTCATCTTGCCACCTTATATGATGCTCTTGTGAGAGAGATCTAGACATAACCACACTGAAAGAGCACAAAATTTCAGAAGTGTAGTATTTTATCTCCCCTTTGACTTTATTGATCAGTCATTAGCTTTAGACTAAATGCTGCACTGTGATTTTTGATTCAGCTGCTGAAAAATCCTCATCTATGAAGCCTAATCTCTTATGCACTGAATTCATTCCTTAAGGTATGTCTAAAGCTAAGACTGAAGTTTTGGGAAGGATTGTCTTTCTCCTGCCTCATTTACTCTTGTATTTGTTATGGGTGTAACCATTAATGGTTCCATTGTGGTATGGAGAAGTATTTGTGAGGAAACTTCTGTCTCCAAGAAATGCTCTCATATGCCTCCAGCCACTCAGGAGTAAAGCAGAGATTGTGCCCACACTGTACTGCAGTGCTCATTCCCAGGATATTAGCAGACCTAAACGTTTTTGCTCAACTTTGACTTTTAAACAACTAGTTCTTTCTTTCAAATGAAGCAAAATCACTGCAGAAAAGATTCTTGGCAGCAGTTTTTGCTCTGGCTTCCTGAGGAATGCGCTCTCTTTAAAAACTGAATGAAAAACCAATGGCACATAAAACTGCCTCATGACAATGCTGGCAGTTCTACCAGTTTCTCATCCACCCACACTTACCAAGCACTATGCATTATGTTAGAATTGTAACTTTGAAATTATAACCTCTGAGGACATGCTTTTTAATCACCAGTATTTCCTTTTCTACTTTCAGAGTGTTGTGGAAGTGTTATTTGAATAGCGGGTACCAGATTTTGAATGTCTGCAGTGCTTACAATATCCTGTTAGTGATAGTATCAGAAAAGTCCTTCAGCTGAGACCTCTTGGATTCTCACACTCAAAGAAAATATTTTAGCCATCTGTTCACCTGATATTTGCTACAGCAGAGAAGAAAAAGCTCGGTATTTTCTAGTCAGCTTAGGTCCAGTGTGGAACACCTCAGTGTTCTTTTGGCTCCAGAAAACATCCTATTATGGCAAAAGTTTGGGTATTCCTGCTTTATATCTCATAGAATATATCCAAGTATGATGCCTAATATGACTTCTAAAAGCCTCTTAAGTAATATTGATCTTCTTTCACATTAATCAATTTTTTTTCTCAGCAACTGTAAATATCAACCAGTCTATAAAGATGAAAATGTTCTTGCTCTGAACAAGAAAGTTTCAAGTTTTGTGGCTGAGTATGTCAGCACCAGACTTCCAACATGACATGCAGAGCTGTAGACCCAAATTATAGGCCACTCCAAACACAAAAGTTTAAAAAACAGCCACTCCCCTCTTTCAAAAACTCTTTTGTATTCTTTTTGGTTTCTCTAAGAACACGTTGTTGATGATGGTATTTTCCTACTGCATTTACACAAGCCTAGAGTTATAAAAGCCAGGCAGGCAGCACTATCCATCTGGAAGTTGATATTCACTTGTGTAATGGCTGCCCTGTGAATAGGGGAGATTGCATAAACTCAGATTTGTGGGATATGATTTTTCTCAAGCTCTGCTTGCAGCCCAAGCTTCAAGTGTGACCTACAATGGTACCTAGTTGCAATTGCTCAGTATCTCTGAAAATCATGTGGTCCCCACACACCGATAAGGAGCTTAACTCCATATGCTTTGCTTTGAAAAACTAGTGCTTTTTTTAGATGAAAATCTAAAAGCTATCATAGCATTTCAGACCATTAATAAGATTTTATCAGATTATGATCCCTTTAGTGGCACAATGTGTGTTTTACCTAAATAGCCTGATGAGGCTCAAATGCCTCATGCTAGCCTCTTTCTGAGTGCTGTGTCACATGCTGAGAGCAGAAAAAGCTGGAATGTCACTGCTACCACGTGGCCATGCCAAACAGCAGCAAGGATCTGACTGAGGCAGATACACCCAGGCAGATGTGGCCAGCTATCCATGCCTCCTTCCCCTCTGCTCCCTGATGACTTAAGACATTCACCCCCAGGGCAGTGTGGACAGTAGGTAATTCCCTCAGCCATACCCAAACTTGGGACACCGAGCTCTTCCAGTCCCAGCTCTGCACATGCAAGAGGTCAACTTCTGCCCCTTGTCACAGGCGAACCTCTTTGCTAATGGGGATGGTTTGGCATCCCTACCCAGTGCCTGTGCTATGTTGGCTGCTTGCTTGCAGTCATAGGCACATTATGGTGTGTAGGATGGGCCATCAGTGATTTCACTCAGTGTCTCCTGAGAGACGAGAGGCTGCTGAAAGCACTGATGCTAACCTGAGCGTTTTCGAAAGCCATCTCCACGTGGCTTATTGTTACACTGATTGCTGATAGCTTGAAACATCAGCTCTTGGGATTCACTATCCTGAAACCATTCACGCGCACCCACGCCCGCACACACCACGAAGAGAAGTGAACGGTCGCATTCAGCGTTTTAGTGCTGCAGGTATGCAATGTATATAAACGTAGTGTGCGTGACGGGGCAATACTGCATTTCCTTACAGAAAAAAAGAAGTATAAACCACCCAGCGAGCGTATGCTCCCCGGGAGCGCCCTGCCGCGGGCGCAGCCGTTCCGCCTCCGCCGGCGGCGAGCAGCGGCCGCCCACGTTTCGCCGGCACGGGGCAGCCCCGCGGCGCTCTCGGGGTGCTCCACGCTCCGCTCGGGCAGCTCACGCCGGGCACGCTGACCCGTGCCGTGCCAACCCGAGCCGAGCCGAGCCGCTCCGAGCCACACAGCCCCGCCTCTGTCCCCGCCCCGGCCGGTCCGGGCCCACCCCCGGCGGCGGGGCCGCTGCGCCGCCGAGCCGTGCGAGGCTTTAAGCGGCAGGTGCGGGGGAGCGGAGCACACGCGTGAGCGGCGGCTGCTGCGGCCCGGCGGTAGCGGCGGCGGGCGCCTTTCGGCTCGGCGGGAGCCGCGGCGGAGCGGAGCATGTCGGTGGCGACCGGGGGCAGCGAGGCGGCGGCAGCAGCGGGCGGAGGCGGCGGGAACCGCGTTTTCTTCCAGAGCCCCCGCGGCGGCGGCGGGAGCGGCGGCTCCTCCGGCAGCTCCTCCCGGGAGGACTCGGTGTCGGCAGCGGCGGCAGTGGTGCAGGTCCAGCAGCGGCGCCACCAGCAGGGGAAAGTGACGGTGAAATACGATCGGAAGGAGCTGCGGAAGCGGCTGGTGCTGGAGGAGTGGATCGTGGAGCAGCTGGGGCAGCTCTACGGCTGCGAGGTGCGGGGCCGGGGTCGCGGGGTCCCCGGCGCGGTTGCTGTCGCCTCAGTCCCCTCGCCCCCGGCATCCTCCTTCTGCTCCGAGTCGCATTTCGGCGCTGGGCAGAGGAGCGCTGTCACCGCCACCTCCAAATGACATTCCCGGTCCACCGCCTCCACCCTGCCGCTGCCCCGCGCCTCAGTGGTGCCTCGGCTCGGGGAATGGTGAAAGGTGCCCATGTCCTATAGAAAGGGTGTCCCCCGTGCCCTCCCGAGGGGAATAGGACGGGACTGCCCTTTGGGGACGGGCGGTGGCTGCCGCACGGAAGGGTCCTTTTCCCCCGTGGGGGCCCCGGCGGCTGCGGCAGGTCCGGGAATGCCAGGAGGTTCGTTCGCCCGCGGCTGTGGTGGCCGGGAGCCGCTGTCCCCGCAGCCTTCCCGGGCAGGGCGGACCGGGGCTCCGAGGCGCCTTCCTCGGGCTGGGCGGGCGTCGGTCTCCGTTAGACGCGAGCTGGCCCAGCGGCGGAGCCCGGCGGGTCCGGGGGCAGAGCGGTGTGCTGGGCACAGGGAGCGGGACCTGCGCGGGGGATGTGCGGAGGCGGCTGGTGTGGAGGAGAGACTCCGGTGCGGGTACGGTCCCCTCTGGATCGTGGGTTTGCGTTATCCCGATCTACAAGAGCGGGGTAGATACTGGCCAGGAAATTTCAGTGAGCAATTCGGAGATCATTAGGACGAGAATCGAAAACGCTGGGGGCTTGTATGTACGTGATTTGTACGTATCAAATCTGTTTTTCTCTTACTCTGGGCAAAGAGCGAGTGTTGCCAGAATGAATTCTCTTCTGTAGAGGACAGATGAGCAGGAGGATGTTTCAAGATTGTTCAAAGAAATGGCAAATGTTGTCTTCCTTGTGGAGATAACGATGTTGTAAACCTAATCCCCAATGGATCCTATCTCCCTTCCACTTCGGGTATTTACTCTTACCAAAACGTTAGGGCTAAACTGAGGTTCACACATACTTTTCCCATCAGTCGTCTAATTCACTTTTATTAGGGACTTCTGAAGTGAGATTTGTTGAAGCCAGATATAAATTTTGCAGCTAGCATGTCCAGGAGCCAACATCTCACTCCTGAGCATGCTGGAGCTAGGAAGACAAGAACTTGACAGCCCTTGAGGTCTGGATGTCTTTGGTGGATGTGAGAATATAAATAACCTGGATGGAATATCTAGCGCACACATAATACAAATGTTTAAAGAAACTCCTTTAATCTCAAAAGTGATTTATTGGCAAATTTGTTAGACCGACACATAAAAAATGTGCATGTGTCAAGTTAAACCTCCTTAACTGTTCACATCCATGAGCTGTTGGAAGGAAAGAAACAAATGAAAACTCCAGTTAGAAATAATAAAAATAAGCAGTTCTTAGTCTTCATCTTGGTGTGACTTGCCTCTCCAGTCTCATGACTTGTTTGGCCACATAGCCTGTAGGCTGTGAGGGTTTTCTGAGGCAGGAAGTGTTTACAGTTGTTTGTGTGAACCGATGATTCTGTGCCTGTGCAGGCTGATAACGTAGTTAGTGTCTGGCCTGCTGGATCCGTCCTCTGGTTTGACTCTCACTGCTCAAAAACACCAGGCCTGTTTGGGCTGAGTGCTTTTGACATACGGGTAAACTACTTCTGTTCATAAGAAAGGATGTGGTATATAGGAGCAAAGCCCAATGGAATTGTTGCTGCTCTTCACAGTATTCAAATCACAGGCTTGTTGCACAAAAATAATTCATTCTTTTCCTTGTTATAGTTATTGCTTCCAACGAAAGTAGAAGGATGTATGCTTTAGAAGGTCTGTGTTAAGGTGGAGACCATATATAGCTGAATAAAAATAACTTGCTAGAGGGTTTGGTTTCTGAAGTGACTTTTAGGGGGAAAAGTGGTTTAGAATAACAGAACAAAATGCTTTTAGATTTGAAGGCCAAGGGCAAAATATTTAAGTAATTTTCTGCTCTTCTTTGCTATTATGCATCAACTCTATCCAGAGTCAGCACAGATGATGGTAGTGAAAAGGTCAAGCTATTAATATACTATCAGAATAAAGTTGAAGATGTATGATGAGTGTAGTGATTAAAGACAATAGCAATTTAATGCAAGATGCTTTGCTTGAATCTGCTTGAATTACTTCTAGGCTTAGAGATGTAGCTCTCAGGCTGAAATTTAATCACCTATGCAGACAGTTAATAACCCTGTCTGAGGGCAGGTTGGGAGGGGGTTGGGAATTGCTCACTTCAACTTCTATGGAAGATCTACAATAACTTCTCAATGAAATGACATTTACATTCTGTAATGATCTAAAATCTTCCAGATTGTCAGAAATAGCCATTGAATTTTTAATCCTGGAAGAGCTAACCAATGTCAGTGTTTCATTGTTATTCTGATTCAGAGCTCTATTTCTAAGGAGCAGTGCACTTCATTTCTGGGAAGAGCAGAAATAAGTAGAGGGTGCTTGCAATGTGGTGCACTGAAAGTCTGTAAGAAGACTTGCATGTCTCTTTGTTAGACTGCATAAATGTGGTGCCTGCTCACTGTTTTCCATTTAAATAATGTTTGCTATTATGCTAAGATTCATCAGTAAGTGGATACTTACAGAAAGATTCCCTTTATTTAAAACTAAACATGTACTCAGTCTCTCAAGTACTTGCAAGTTAAGTCAGCTCTAAGCCTGTCTTGGCATGGCAACAGAGTTTAGGAGATGAGGTTGGGAAATAACGAGACAGGTTTGTTTGTGTTCTTTTTCTAGTGGATCTTGTCTTTACTGGTACATTTCTAGTTTTAAAAATTGTATGCCAAGCAATATAATGGTGTTGGGAGTGTGACTTAGGAGGAGACTATTTTTAATGCAGACCTCAGTTATATGACACAGAGTTTAGCTTTAGAAAGGTTACTTCCACATGATGCAGACTCTAGGGATAAAAGACCCTTTACCTGAATGGTAAAGGTTATCAAGGTAGAAAACTTTAATAGGACCAGAGAGACTTAAGCAGGATTTGTTTGGCACCAGAACCTGCCAGGCTAACATACTCAGGTCAGGTGCTGCAGGTGATGTTGGTCTGGCTGTCTGCTTCTGGGACTGCTTCATTAAAAAAAAAAAGTTTTATAACCTGTTTTTTCTGGTTTCTGTGAGTGGTGAAACTGAGGTTATGGTTGCAGGCTAGTATATTGAAAATGCAATGCTTTAGTTGCAGGACTTGAACTGGCTTCAGTGTTGACCTTTATTAGGTATCTTAGTACTAAAAATAGTTTCTCCACCGATGCTTTGTGTTTTGGGCTAAGTCCATTATTGGTTAAGAATTGCAAAATAATGCTGCATAAGTGCAACTTACACCATCACTATTCATTCCCTGATGGCTTGCAACTTGTAGCTGAGCATGAAAGTGGTGACAGACCAGTTTTCCAAATGTATGATCTATGTTTTGTGCACCTGCCAAACTTGTATGACTTTGTATATGAAAAACAGAGACCACTGGACTTGTCCCCAGAAACCATTCAGTTTTGCAGGTGAATTTCTGTGCTCTGGGGTCCTGTCTATCCAGAATTATAGCATTTGCTATAAATGGTACACAGATTTTTGCACAATAATGAAGAAAGGATTTGCTTGTGCTATGGATTTGTTGCTGACTATTTTTTAATGCAGAGATTTACATGTGCAAATCAAATGAGCCCCTAGACTTTGCACTCTAAAAGCTAAATACAAGACTTGCCTTCTGAGATATTGCTGAGCTTAGCTGAGTAATCAACTATTTTATTAGAGTATGTCTAGTGATATATGGAAGTCAGTGCTGGGCAGGGCATATGATGTTGGTCTGGAAGTATCAGAGTGTTGTGTCCAAGCTTATATTTTTCCATTCCAGGAATGGCAATACGCTGAGATTGTGTGTAAAAATTCACTGTACAATAAAATGCAGTTGGAAGAGCTGCCCATAAAGGCCCTTCAGGCATTTCCATTAAGAGTACAAATCCATGTCAGACTGAGAATTGTTTTGTGTAAGATTTTCTTCCATCTTCTGGTATAGATACTGCAATGACAAGAGTGGCATGAAGCACTGAAATGGGCAGGGATTTCATGTTGGCAGTGGAGTATGGGAGGGAAAGGAGCAGTTTAGCTCAGTCCTGTACAGATCAAGAGCTCCCTTTGCCTGGTTGCTCAGTGACTGCGGAGATCACCCTCTTTGTCTGTCTTCCTGAAGCTGCTGGGATATGCTGACATTTCCCTCCACACACTGTCTTTTCCAAAACAGCCTGGTCAGCATGCTGCTAAGGCTGCCATGTGGTGATGTGGACCTGATGGTATGATCAGGTACTACTTATGCCTCAGGCTCTAGTGAGGTAATGTTTGAAATTTATTATTCATTTCTCAGAAAGGCATTTGCTAAGAAAATCCACTGAATAAAATGCTACACAAGCAAACTTTTGCCTACAGTCTCACTCTTTGAATAGACTTCTAACTTGGACTAAGATCTCAGAAATGGTAATTGCATGTGGATTCCTTTCTCAATGGATTAGAAGTGGAAAGAGGATGAGAAGGATCTGAGAACTAGAGAGAGTGTCACTCCTTTAAAAAGATGCAAGTTAGTAGGAGGCATAATAAAGGATTTCTTTCTTTAGGAGATTGAATGTTGCAGTTCAGATGCATTGGAGTAAAGAACTCGTAGATCCACCAAGGTGCTTAGAAAATTATTTGAATTCTTTATTTTGGACAGCTCTTACAGATCTCCATGTTGTACAGCACAAACTTTGGTGTACTCTCTTGAGGGCAAGGAATACTGGGCAACATACTTGTGTCAGTTGAAGAGTTTCTGTGATCAGAGATCTGTAAAGGACACAGGCTAGACAGGTGTAGCAAAGGCTTATTCTATCATGTAGCAACCACACAAGGCATTTGAATCCCAAGAGCAGAAAATGGGAAACCTAAGAAATGCACGTTGTCTTAAAACATACTTTGTAAAATGCATGCAGTTCTTTTTGGAGGAGTGGGCTTAAGGATCTGTGAGGGTGGCAAACACTTGATTGTGATAAAGTCAGAGCCTTTTGTTTCTAAATGAACTTAAGATCTTGCCTTAAGTTCTAAAGACCCTACTCTAGCAGGAAGTGTACTAGTATTCAGCTACTGAACTTGCCTTCTTTTTGCATGCAACAGTGCAAAGGAATTCAAGGAGAGAAATTCATCACAGTCAGGTGCAAGGTTCTGCACATGGGTCAAAGCTGTCCTGACCACAAATACAAGTGGGGTGGAGAATGGATTGAAAGCAACCCTCAGCAGAAAACTTGGGGATGTTGGTTGACAAGAACCTCAACGTGAGCTGGCAATGTGCACTTGCAGCCCTGAAAGCCAATTGCATCCTGGGCCTCATTAAAAGCAGCATGGCCAGCAGGTCAAGGGAGACAGTTCTTCAGCATTTGCTTCACTCTTGTGAAACCCCACCTGGAGTACTGCATCCAGCTCTGGGGCCTCCAGCACAAGAAGTACATGGACACTTTGGAGTGAGTCCAGAGGGGGGCCACAAAGATGATTGGGGGCTGCAGCACCTCTCCTGTGAAGGCCAAGATCTGGGATTGTTCAGCCTGGAGAAGAGAAGGCTTCAGGGAGACTTAGAGAGGGCCTGAAAGATAGTTTGAGAGGGGCATGTAGTGAGAGGACAAGGAGGAATGGCCTCAAACTGACAGAGGACAGGCTCAGATGAGGTAATAAGGAATAAATTCTTCACTGTGATGGTGGTGAGGCGCTAGAACAGGTTGCCTAGAGAACTTTGCATCCCTTGAAGTGTTGTTGAAGTTGGATGTGGCTGGCCTAGTGGAAGATGTCCCTGCCGATGGTGGAGGGATTGAAACTAGATGAGCATTAAGATCCCTTCCAACCCAAACCTTTTTATGATAGCAAGAAAATTATTTTTACTACTATTTGATCTTTCTTTAGTCTAGATGTCATTTCTGTGCTGGTCATGGTTCATTGTTGTATCTGAATTAGCAGCAATATTCTTGACTTCCAATTTAAAGCTTCACAACACAGATTATTGCTCAGCAGCTTTCCATAGCAATTTTTTTGTCCTTTTCCTCTCTGTTCAAGATTCAACTGGTTTCTTTGCTGAAGCAGTAGGTGTGGTTGTTTTATAACAAGGTGAATAAATAATTGATTGCTTACATCACTTAAGATTTTATAATTGTACTTCTTATTAACAGTAGCTTCCAATCTTTGTGGCTACAAAGACTCTTGTGCCTTTAGGCAAATTGTTTTACACAGAGCTGGTTCTTGATTATCCAGGGTTACAAAAGAGAGGAGGGGGTAGGTGGGAGAATAAGGATACAATGGAAAAACTGTGGATAAAAAAATAAATGGTAAAGTCTGCCATAAATCATACAGTGAATGTATAGCTGAAGGGGAAGAGGGGGAACTGGTCATTAATCTGCCCCTTTTAATCATTCAGGTTTATAACAAAAATTCATTATATTGCTTTTGGGCTTGAGTGTAGCTTGGATGTGTTTGTACTTGTAGCACAATTAAACTACAACATGGATGATCCATCCCCGGGTTGTTCTTTGTTGAAGGTGCTGGGCTGACTTGAGCACTGTTGGTTCCTTGTGTTATGACAGTCTCTCCTTATTCTCTGTGCTTTGCATTAGCTGATCTAACCTGTGCTGTCAAAGCAAATGCCTGAAACAAAAATAGCCCTGTTTAAATGAGGAAAATACCTATTTCATTGAATGTTTGACTTCTCTTATAAGGCATAGGGAATATTTCTAAATAGGTCCTGAATGTAAATAAAAAGATGTGAAGTTAAGTCTTACTTCAACCAGAACAAGTAGTGTGATAGTTGACTCTCATGACCACCCTAAACTCATTCTCTTTTGATTCATACCTTGCAAAGACTGGCTGAGCATGTTGCATTCTCACATTTCTCACTTTAGAACAGGTTATCAGCCACTTGAAAACACTGTAATGGGACTTAAAACCCAACCAAAAAAGCCTATGTGGTTTGTAGAGCATACTACTGTACATATTGTGTACATACTTTACATAATATTTTGACAGTGCAGGAGATACCAATGGGGGAGAAAAAGCTATCCTGTCTCTAACCTGATTCAGTCTGAGTTATGGTCCCCTTGTCTCTTGTCACTACAGGTGATAAAGCGGCAGCAGCAATATCAAAACATTCTTCCAGTCTTCTCTTGCCTGCAGTATTCAAAAGCCAAGCTCTCATTTTTCCCTGCCTTACATCTAACTCCAGAAACTTCTATTTGACAGCACAAATTGAGCAGGTTAGATGTGGCCATCCATCTTTGTCACCGCAGCTTTTGGCTGCCTGTTGTAAAACATGAGCAGCTTCTTTTGCTGTTCTCCCATGTGACACATGGAATTATGGAAGTCAAGATTTCTAGAACTTATTAATGCTGGAGAAGGGGGTATAAAATCTTAATTGTATGCAGTCCCTACAGCAGCAGTACAACTTTATTTCAAAGGATAGAATAAATTTAGCCTGTTAAAGATCTTCTTGGAACAAGGAATTGCTTGGGCAGAGGTACACACTGAAACAAATCAAATCTTCTTTGAAGTGATAAGTATTTAATTCTGAGGATCACATTTCATTAACAGAACTGTTACCTCCCCTCCCCACCACTCCCTCCCACCCTGGAAGCATGATATCTATTCTAGGAACCAGTTTAGCATGGCATCTTAAATTATTTTCAGGGAACACACAGATTGCAGCCCCAGAAGGCATCTTGTATATTTTCAATCCATGTGATTATTTATCAGTAGCATAGATCTGGTGCATCTAAATATAGAGAAAAATCATAACATGTTACTATAGGTCTTTAATTATTAGAACACTTGTAGATTTTTTAATTCAGTGCAATACTGTTCAGCCTGTAAAGCAAAGGTAGTATAGAAGATAGCATTAATGAAAAGGCCTAATGGTAAGTGAATGGCTAGTGTGTGTAGTGGTGCTAGTCTAGAGATGACACTTCTAGTGGTGACTCAGAAGAGTTCACCATTCCAAATATGCTGCCAACAAGAGGATCAGACACACTTCAGTCCTCTGTGTTGGACTTCATGAAGTGCAAATGATGGCACAATCAATGCCTAATGAAAATCCTCTTACCAGACTGTCTTAATAGGATTACTTTCCAGAACACAGAACTGGGAAGGATCTCCTAGGTCACATGGTCTGCCTTCTTATTTGCAGATAAGCTCTTTGCATTTGATGTAATTTTTTAATGGAGTAACTTGGCTACATGGTGTTTCTTTCCACAGTATTTTATGTATTTAAATATTACTTTTAAACCCTTTAGGCACTAGGATCTTTCCCATCCTTTCCATAAAATGTAGAAAGACATAAATGAACGACCAGTACTTGCTTGGAATGTGCTTGCTTGGACTTTCACTCCGGGGTGAAGTTTAAACAGATTGTAAATGTGCTTTACTGCCTCTTCTTACTCTGGGCATCATCAGACTCAAGTGATGACCACAGCTAAGGGGCAGAAGTATTAAGACAGTGATTCTCCTGTAGGTCACTTACTACCTTATAACAAAATCCATCTTTTGAGTACATCTGCAGATTCTGGGAGAAATATGCTTACTAATATTTCATGGAATTCATTTAGCACTCCATAGAAAATATGTTAGTGGCTTAAGATCCTAACTTAATTTAGCACTTGAATGATAAATTTTTTGAAGTAGATATTTAAATTAACTCTAGCATGATACAAGTGATTAGCTCTACTTTAGGTGACTGGTATATAACATTTTGACATACTTTAAACACAAAGAATAAGCCTTTACAGTTGGTTGGTTTACATTTTAAAAGAGTACCTGAAGCATGTAGTGCACTTTTTTTTGTCAGAAGAGAATTCCAGATGTTCAGAAATAAACGATTGTCTTTTTATTTTTGTTATGCTATCATGCCATTTTAGGTTTATAGTAAAATTTTGTACTCCTGTTTTAGGTGTGTTGAGGTAAAACTGCATACATAGTCTTCTTTCTTAAAACATTAACAAAGCTCCCTAGAATTTGGATTATGTTGATATCGAAAACTGAATCCTTTGAGTGCAGAGACTGGTGAGGGGAAGGAGTGCTGGTGGTAACTAGCTCACTGGCAGCCAGAAGCATTCCAGCTCTTCAGCTCTTGCTGCAGTACTGCCTAGTCTGCTTAGCTACAGATTTAATCAACTTGCTTATAGCTAGCCAACTACTTTTTGTTTATTAAATCCAAACTCTTAGGCAGAAGATTTGGTTTAGTGTCATGAAGTAATTGTGATAACTAGAGAATTCATTTATAAGAGGAAGCAAATCCTTCACTGTATAATCTGGAGACTGTCTTGTCTCAGGCTGGGGGCAACAGAGGCTTCCAGGACTCGTTTTGTAAAAATCAACACCTAACCAACATCTCTGCCTTTTTTTCCCCAGTATGTCTCTGAACACTTTTTATCTTCTTTATTTTAGGTTCTTATCAGATTTCACCTTAAAATATGTAATGATTACATTGGAATTGTTAGCTCTTGCTCTTAGTTAGTAGTTTGCGGTGCATTTAATGTAGGAAGTGGAAGGAGGTGGGATTGTGTGCCAAAATACTTTTCTGAGAATCTGACAGTAAGAAGAAGCTCTGGAATCAAACAGGGGTCCTGTATAGTCTTTAGCTCCCTTCTCTTTTTGTCATCCTTGGTGGGATAGTCACAGCAGGTTATGCCACCTCCTGGATCTGGAGTTGTTTGTGAATTCATTTTAAAGATCCCTCAGGCACTTTTCCATGTTTTGCAGTTCAGGGACTTGCCCGTGTAGCCAAGTGGTGTCTCTGGCCCCCAGGGAAGAGGAGTGTCTGCTTTAAAGCATGTTAGAACTCCTGCTGATATTTCTTGACACCGGTGGACCAGAGCCAAGATGCATTGACTGCCAGTCCCTGGCCTGCCTGCTGCTCCAAATGAGTATCTGGGGGGAGGGAGAGTCGTCACTGTGTAGAGCACACTGCTATGCCCAGGCACCACTTGGAGGAGTGACTTTCTACAAAGCATGAGAAAATCTCTGTATCTCTTGCATGCATGAATTTCTTCAAAAAGATTACACTGCTTCTAGATTCTGCAGGAATGTAAGTGCACTTGTTTTGTTACCACTGAATAAAACATTCCTTCCCCCCACCTCAGAAAACAGACTTCTTGTCTCTCGTGTTAAATCTTAAAAGACCTAATACTTCTGGCTAAAGAAATAATAATGATTGAAAACTGTCTCCTGTTCCAATCAGTAACACTTTAATTGGCTGGTAAGATAAAAATGTGGTGAGAAGACTATGATTGTGTCAGATGCTTGATGTACCCATACTGTATGACTTCTATTGCAGAAGTCAATTTACATGCAGCTTCTCAGTGTAAAGAAAATCAATACCGGAGACTAACAGATTGTTTTTACAGGGCTGCTGAAACTGAGATGAGGAGAGCCATTTAGAAGGCCTCATTATATCACGTGCTCTTTCCTTGTGTTCTTTCAAACAATCTGATGGAGTAATTAATCCTTGAAGTGCCCCAAGAGGCAAACCTACTTAATTGCACTGCTGTTTAGCCTAAATTCCCAGACTGCAAAGGACCTGGTGTTGATCCTGTTTGATCAAAATTTTTACATGGAGCATATATTCCTTAGGTTTTTTCCATCTTCTCTCTTAGAAAAAAGCTATCAATCTGTCAAATTTGACCTAGTGTGGCATGGTCCTAGTCGTTGTTTCATTCTTGCTGTAGGCAGAATTATGTACAAATTACAGGGAAGCAGTCAGCTGTGCCTGTTGTTGCTTGGAGATGGAGAGTGACCTGCTCTTGTGAATCGCAGAAGGGAGGTATGTCCTGTGACTACTATGTGGAAAATCATTCCACTTGCATAGTCATCAAGGCAGCAACATTTAAGCCTGGTGGCCTAAGCTCTGTGCCTCAAGAGTGGCTAGGTAACAGTGGTTTGGTGTACAGCCTGTATTTGCTAAACTATTTGCCAAACTATTTCTGCTTGATGTGAAAGTGGATGATGACAAAAAAACATGATGTGGTGTTTTGTTTAGCATAAGTGACATCCAGGCATAGACTTAGCACATCCTATTTTTGTATTGAGAACACAAAGCATTTGTTTTGGAGACAGCCCTTGATTTTCAACAAATGTCTTGTTGAGATTGAATCTATGTTATGGGTATGGTTAGGATGTGTTGAATGCTTCTCTTCCACTGCTCAGTATAGTCTGTGATCAATGCCTCTTCTTCATTTAGCAATTTCACACTCTGGTGATTCCTTTAGACTTCTGTAGAGATGCACAAATTAGACAACAATTCCTTAACCAGCATGTTCTGGCTGTATTTGGATAAGTTGTTTTGACAGTTCAGTTATGAAAACAGCAAAATAGTGGTGTCAGTACTGAAGAAGATTAAATGAAGTCTGTGACTGGGTATCAGTTTCTTCTCTATGCTTACTAGTGACACTGAAGCTGCAGAGTGCAAGGTTCTTTGAATAATGAACACAGATTTAAATTTTTAAAAAAAAATTAACCAGCAGAATTGGACAAATGGAATACCTGATGTGCTCTACTATGACTAGCAGTTCCTTCTTGGAAAAAAAGGCATTTTGATATAGTAAAATCTTTTCCTTTAATCACATCATCTCACCAATGATTTTTTTTCTGTATTGTGCTAAAGATGATAGAGCTGCAGCCATTGTAGCAGGGGATTCACTTTATTTATTGAAGTTATGGGCACAATGAGGTGGAGAGTTCTCAAAATTGTATTTCATGTGATACTTGTTTTTCATCATTTAGTAGCAATGGCATGAATCCCAGAGAACTGCTGTGCCTTGTGTCTTGCCCACACCCCCACCTGCTGGCTATAACCCCGTGTTCACTGCCCGTGGTGGATGATTTATCCTCTTAGGATGCATGCCACAAGGACACATCTCCTGCCTTGAGAACGGCTCTGAAATATAAGTGCTTGAGAAGTTGGAGTAATTGGTAACTTCTAAAAAAATCTTTGTCCTAGCAAGTCATAGCTGTCCTAGCTGTCATAAACACCATGCCTTTTACTAGTGGAGAACAAATACACCTCTCTCCTCTAGAGCTTGTTTCTGTGTCTGTGCACTAGGCAGCAGAAGGATTTCCACTGCCTCTGAATGGGAAGTGCTGGGTTGTCAGGGCCAGGTGGGAAGAGATTGGAGAAGAAAGTGGAAAGTTGTTCCTGGAGAGGTAGAACTAAGGTAGAGATGGCAGTAAGCATGTATAAAGTGTGTAGTAGGCTGCCTGCCTCGTTTCCTCGTTTTTCTTTCACACTAGCATGTACTTCAGATCCAGGTGTGTAGGTGTTTGTCTCTTTGGCCAAATTCTGCTGGCTGGCTTGTGCCAGTTTGATAAATATAAGTCATTTTTCTTCTGGATTGCTTTCTTCCTGTGCTCTCAAGTCTCTGATCAAACTTGTCCCCTGTGTCTTTCTCTACTAAAGACTCACAGAAATATTCACGGTAGTGAAAGAGAGAGCTACAGAAGTCAGGGGTTGTAAGGACAAAGGGGATTGACAGTAGTTTGCTATAAGCTTGCTTCTCTTCCTCTAGATGTTGCTCTTTGGACAAACGGGAGCTGGAATTTCGGAAGACTTGTTTGAATAATGTTTGAAGCAGTGCCACTACTGGAGAGCCCATTGGAGGCAGGTTAGAGGTTGAAGTAATATGGTTGCTATCAACAACTGCTAGTATTTTCTACAATTAGTAAGGATGTCTGTACATTTAACTCTGAAGACATATGATGTACTGAAATGCTTCTAAAGCATTTGTCCAGTGGTTTTTGTAATTTGTACATCAGATCTGGGCAAATGTCTTCAGGTACACTTGTACAGTTACCCCATCACTCCAAGCCTATTGCCAACAGATGAAATGGTCTTTGTAGGTGGCTCTTTCTCAGATAGTTCTGGGATGATAAGTGTTCAATAAGATAAGTTGTTAATGGCCTTAGGATTTTCTTATGGATCAGGAACCAGGTCTAAATGTTTGAGGTGCTGGCTGCAGCAAAAATGAAATAATAGGTGTGAATTCATGTTCTGCACTCTGTCCCTTTTAAAGGCATGTTATGAGGCACATTTTTAATAGAGGAGATTTGCCACTCATGAAACTCAGCTAAACACTTACTTAATTTTAGTATTCCACTTCTGATACAGTGGATAGTGTTAGAAAATTGCAGCCTTCCACCATTATTGTTGAAGTGACCTGTTCACCCTGTCACATTATGGCATCTGCTTCTGTTACAGAATACCACTATTTTCTCATTCTTTTGACTTTTAATTTTTTTTTATAAAAAGGCAAAACCTGAACAATATATGCAATTATTTCTGTAGCACTCAACAGGAGAATTAGGCATGTATTTTGGAAGCATTGTAACAGACTGGCTGGCTATGCCTTGAAAAAGCATATTTCTTCCTTTTTCATTTTCACAGCTGCAGTGTTAAGCATAAAAGCAGTGAAGTTAGGGTATGTCTGACTCTGTCCTCCCACACTGGCTTGTTTTTCATATCATATGTTTGTTACTTTTAGGAGTCATCCATGTTTATGTGGGTTTTGGTTTTGGCTTTGATTTTCAAATGGTCAGTTAGCAAATCAACATTAAGAAAGTTGCATGAAAGCCTAACCTGGGAGTTTATTGCCCTGGAAGAGAAAATACATTGACATATATATATAGACAAGGCAAAAGAAGGGAAGCCATCTGTGCGTTAGCAAAGACTGACTTGCAGGGTAGCTGTGTGCAGAGCAGTTGGCTCTCAGCTCTGCTGCTGTAGATGAGGAGTCTTTGCTTGCTGTAGTCTAAGGAGAAGGGGAAGAATAATAGCAAGTGGAGGCTGTGTGTTACTGGAGAGGAACTAATATATGCAAATATATTCTCCTTTGGCATTACTCTGACATTGTGTTGGAGATATTGCAGGAAATGAGACATGGAGTGGAAGCTGGAAGAAAAGGAGTGTGACTTCTTGTCTCCTCTCTTCTGATATACAAATTCTCCCCTCTCAAATCTTGTAATGCTCAGTGTAGAACAGCAGTGATGCTGGAGCTGACTTCTGATAAAAATGCAGCTGCAGAGCAGTGGGGTTGCTGGTGAGGTTGTCTGGCAGTGAGGAAGAAAAACCTTAGCATCCTTGGGAAAGGAGGATGGTTGTGGAATCATAGAATTGTTTAGGTTGGAAAAGACCTTTAAGATCATTAAGTCCTAACATTAACCTAGCACTGCCAAGTCTGCCACTAAACCATGTCCCTATGTGCCACATCTACATGTCTTCTAAATAGAATAGGTATGTGTGGGTATAGTGACTCCACCAATTCCTTGGATAGCCTGTTTCAACGAATGGCAACCCTTTCCATGAAGAAATTTTTCCTAATATTCAATCTAAAACTCCCCTGGCATGGCTTGAGGCTGTCTGCTTTTGCCCAGTCAGTTGTTACTTGGAAAGAGAGACCAACACTTCCTTTCAGATACTTGTAGGGAGCAATAAAGTCTCACTGAGCCTCCTTTTCTCCAAGCTAAAAAGCCCCAGCTCCCTCGGCTGCTCCCTGTAAGACTTGTGCTCCAGACCCTTCACCAGTTCTGTTGCGCTTCTCTGGACATGCTGCAGCACCTCAGTGTCTTGTAGTGAGAGGCCTAAAACTGAACATAGGATTTGAAGTGTGAAGTGAAGGGCTTAGTACAAGGTGATGATTGCTCCCTTGTCCTGCTGGCCACGGGATGCCATTGGCCTTCTTGGCCACTTGAGCACATACTGGCTTGGGTTCAGCTGCTGTTGACCAGCACTCCCACCTCCTCTTGTAATCAGCAGCTTTCCAGCCACTCTTGCACAAGCTTGTAGAGCTGCATAGGACTATTGTGACCCAAGTGCAGAACCCAGTACTTGGCCTTGTTGAGCCTTAGTCCAACAATCCTGCCTGCCCAGATCCCTCTGCAGACCCTCCACCAGATCAACATTCCTTCCCAACTTCATGTCATCTGCAAACTGACTGAAGGTGCACTCAATCCCCTGATCCAGATCTTCAGTAAAGATATTGAGCAGGACTGATCCCAATACTGAGCCCTGAGGGACACTACTTGTGACTGGCCAGTGGTCACCAGCAGTGGCAGCCCTGTGTCTGGCTCCCAAGAGCTGGGTAGGAGGTGTTCTTTCCATGAGCTCAGCTCGGGATGCCTCTGCCAAAAATGACTACAAAAATGGTATTTGGTGGAAGATCTGCTCTTCAGTGTTGGTTTATGCAGTGGTCTGGCAGTGCTCACTGCAGTATGCAGCCCTGGGCCTGGCTGCAGGTCATCCACCTGCCACTCCTGTTCCATGGGCATTGCCTGGAGCAGGCAGCCAGCCAAGGGCATAGGGGGCAGCCCCAGCCCTGGCATCTCCCTGGGCCAGGGGCAGGCTGGGGTGTGGGTCTGGCTCAGCAGGGCCGGTGGCTGGGCAGGGCTGTGGCACCTGGCCCTGCTGGGACGTGGCTGGGCAAGGACTCATGGCCCCAGGAACTGACATGGCGGGCGGTGGGGACGGCCCTGTGGCCCAGGCTCTCAGTTTGGCTGCCTGGTCTGGCTTGCCTGTGGGCAGAGCCTGTTTTAGGATACATTTTTATAGGAGCCTTTGGGCCTGGGTGTTTCTTAAGGCTGTTGGGGGCAAATAGAGGAAGTTTGTCCGTGAAGGGAGTGCTCCAGGTCTGGATTGCAGGCTGTGGGTTGTGTTAACATGTGTGTCATGACTGAGAGTTTGAAGAGGTCATGAAGAGGTCTGAAGAACTGCAGACCCAGTTAAGTTATCATAATCAAAGTGGCCATATGAACCCTGATGAGAAGGTGTGTGTGGCACCATTACTTTAGATTTATGTAAAGACCTGTTTTTTGAAGTGCCTTTGTTCAGCCATGAAGCCCATTTAAATGTCAACTTCTGAAACTGCGTTTCTTATTTTAATTTCGTCACATCACAATAGTTTGATACGCTGAAAGATTTTGCTTGCTACAGAGTCTTTGTTGCTGAGGCTGAAATAGCTGTAAAAGGCAGAGCAGGAGACAGGAAGGGAGAAGAGGGGCAGGCTAAGCCCAGAGCCCATCAATGCTGCTTGGAGGCCCTGCAGTCCTGTCAGGAGTAGCCAGTCCTGTGGGCTGGCTGGAGGTGTTAAAAGGAGAAAAGAAGGTAGGGCATGAGTACTATACCTGATCCAATGAAGCTGGCCATGCACTCTCCTCCCATCACTGTCATGCAAGTGCCGTGGTAGATAACACAGGAGCTGATTACTTTTCTGGTTGTATCTTCATAACATTTAGAACTACCTGACCTGCAAAGATTTCTGTAGATAATAAAAAGGACTAAATTTGCTGGATAATAGTTTCTTTGCAGCAGTGTAAGCTGATCTTGACTGCTGCTGTGTTAATGGTGCCTAAAGAAAACAATCAGCAGGCTAATGGCAGCTTTGAAAACAAAAACTTAACCCTGCTTCATCCTATTCATATCCAAAGAGATGTACATTTCCAATCCTAGTGATCCATTTAACTGCCAAGATTAAACACAAGAAAAAATTATATGCAATTAAAAAGGAAGAAGCATGTTAACGCAACCTTGAGGCTGTGTGATTGGGGACAGTCAAGCAACTGGAAGACAATCTTTAAAACTGAGGTTAGTTTTCATTTGGCTCTTAGAGAATTTTATTCTTCCTGTTTCCCAGATAAATATTTACATTGCTTTAATTCTGAAGCACAGTCTGAAGTACTCAAAGGTTAATGAACAAAGCTTCAGCATTAAGGGCTAGCTAAGTATTTCCTCCATGTCGGAGATGGAAACAATCACTTTATGACACACATACTTGATGGTGAGATACTACTGGAAGGTTGTTGGAATGATTCATCTGTTTAAGCTGTATTTAATTTAGGACCACCTCCATTTACTGTTTGTAATTCCCGTTTCCTAGGAGTGGAGCTCCTCACTCACTTCAGAAACACAGTTCCTTGTGAATTGCAGACTTCTGCAGGGTAGCAAGCTTATAGTGTACAAGCATGCTTCTTTAGTGTGCAAGACAGCCTTGCATGTAAACAGCCAGATGCAGAGCAGGTGCACTGACCTGGGCTCCTGGATCCAGTGCACTTGTGAGCAGCATGGATCACTGTGTACTTGGCCACTTCAGTCCCATGTGCCTGTTGCTAGGACTGCTGGTGTCTTATTCCCACGGGGTTTTTTTCTGCATTAAACTGAGCTGCTTTTTATTTCCTGGGGAATTGTGGGAACTTGTCTGTTCTTGAGGCATGTTTTGAAGGGGATGGGAAGAAGATACTGTGGGAAAGCATCAAATAACTGAATTTGCTTTAGGGCTGAAATCAAAGGGCTATAATCATCAAAAGGTGGAAGAGAACTAGCCCACAAGAAAGCAGTAGTGAAGGTTTTGCCTGTAACTCCAAATAGGCCAGGGTGGCTGGGAGTGGAGCACTGAATGCAAGGTGCAGTGACTGCTTATGTGAGTGAGTGCTCATTTGGAGCAGTGCATGAGTAAAGGCCAAAGCTGACTTGCAGTAAAACAAAATGTTACAAGAAGGCCAGAATAGTTTCTTGTGAATGAAAAAGTTGAATGAGACAGCTACCGTTGCCTTGGCTACTAGGGCAACATGAAGATGCTTTGATGTAAAACTTTGGCCCAGTGCTGTTCTCACCTAAGCCAGATTGAATGTGTAGATAACATAAACCACCAAACTGCTCTTACTGAGAGACTGGTAATTTTTTACTGCAGCTTGTTTCTCTGTACATTTGGAGTCTTGTAGATTGGAAGCTCAACCAGCTATTATTTCTCCTTTGGCTCTATCTGCAGTGTTTCAGGGCTTCATATGAATATTCCCTACTTGAGTATATATATGGATTTTCAGTTAGGAAAAGTAGGGTTTTTTTCTTTGTGTATACTTTGTTTGTTTGTTGAAACTTAAAAATTAACCTGTATTCCTTAGTGCATTTTCATAAATAGTTACCCAGATCTACAGCAGAAACCACTGTAGGAAATGAGTTCTGGTCTGTGTAGAAACAAGGTGAAACTGATGTCCTAATTTTTCTAATTAACTACATAATTGTTTAATCCCTTTGGAAAATGGTGGTGTAAATGTGCGTACTTTGGTTTTGAATATTTTTGTTTTACAAAATGTCTTATGCGTTGGCTTGTCTTTATTCAGGGGTAGATGCCAAAGGCATTATATGAAGCATCTTCAGCATTTTTAAAGTGGAATAAATAAAGAAGTACTCTTGGCACAGCTATCTCCTTCTTACAGCTGAAGGTAATGGAGATTTTAAACAAAGGGGTATTGGGTATGTTTGATTTCAGTGATTGGCAATGGGTTCTGCTACCTTCTTTTAACTCTATGTTCCACAGGCCAGTTAGAAAGCTTGTTTGCCTCTTTTCTGGTTACACAATCCATCCTGCTTGACTGTATTTTGCGCTGCTGAAATGACGAGGCAAGGACTGCTACAACCATTCCATGTTCAGTGGATTTTACCCTGTGAACTCCTGTTATGGAAGGCAGCACTGTTTATTATGAATGTAGGATTTATTAGTGTCCTGACTTCTGTGCTTGGCACTGTGTGTGCAGAACTGAACCATTTGTGCTTTATCTAAGGTACCTGCCTGTGGGAGGAATATGGGTACAGTGTCTTTTACACAGATCTTCTACAAGCTGTGAAGATGCATTTGAGGGGGCTGTTCCATCTTCTATCTTCCAAACCATCTGGGTTTGGAAGAATATGAGAAGGATTAAAAGTAGATATTTGGCAGCTTTGGGCAGTAATGAGAAAGTGGGGTCCTCAAACAGTGTCCAAATGTAGCTTCTTTAGAAACATCTCAATCTTTTTTGTCTTCTTTATCTTCAGAAACCAGTTCTCACTCCTCTAATCCTGTATGTTGTCTTTGAACCAGCAGATAGGGACCTCATAAACGGCCCAAGCTTTCTAAGCCCTCCACCAGAGGAGTCAAACATTTTGTAAGCTGTTGCTTTGACAGTGAAGTTCAGAAAACAGGGGCATGCAGGGGTGGAAAGTGTTTGCTGCGCTGGAGGAAGTCCTCGTGTTTAGACGTGCTCATGGTGGAGACATTCTGAAAGTGATGAGGTGAACTTTAAACTCTGCTTGCATCGGCCATTTGAAGGATTAAGAGGACTGGCACCAAGTGAAGGTCAGTGGGAAGGAGCTGATGATACCACTTGTGCTGACTTGTAGGTCCCTGTGCCAGCCACTGCCTTCTCTGAGCTAAGTTTCAAATGCTTTGATTTGGTTTGCTGAAGCAAAGCTTGCCTGTGGAGGCTGCATATGTGTGCAGCCCAGCTCTGCTTAGTTGGAACAAAAAGTCTATCCAGGAGCTTGGATTCAGGCCAATTACTGCATGAGAAAATTCTCATTCTGCTCCTGTATTTTCACATGCTCACTCAGCCTGACCAGCTCTTGGAAAAGAACTGGTGTTTCTTTAGAATTTGAGGGTGTCGGTCGGCTCATCCAAACTTTATAATTTGAAACCGGGTATTCTATTATTAGCTGTAGCCTGAAGTGGTTTTCAGAATCCACCTGTCATTTTGATTATGCTTACTCTTTATTTGTTTTGTTTCCTTGTTCATTGATATGAGAAAATATTAAAGAAATGTGCATCCCTTGCAGCTTGTGGCTTATGTGGTATGCTAGCGTGTTTTAGAATGCCTGAAAAGAGTTTTAAAGGAATCTGGTAATGTAGGTTGGACAGAGTGATTACATTCAACCATGACTATGCATGGGAGTTGTCTACAGCTCAGCCTTTTGAGTTGAGAGGAGGGAAAAGAGAGTTTGGAGATAACTGAACACCGATTTACCACTACCAGGTATTTAAAAGCTGAGCAAGAGTTCCCCCCCCCCCCCCCTTTAAAATGGGCATAAACACTTTTTCCGAGCTCGGGACAGTTTGCTGAACTCCCTCAAATACAAATCCTGAAAGCTTCTTCTCTGGCCTGTATGAGTTTGGATTGTAACTAGATCAGGGTTGGCTGCATTTTGAAGGAATAAAGTTTATTTTTTTCCATTATCAAGCTAAAATGATGTGTTAGAAATGTAAGACAGAAAATTTTGTCTGTGTGTCTTCTGCAACGCTCTTATCACCCTAGCTTGAAATTGGCCAGAGAGATAATGATATTATAGCACAATGATACCTGTAGGATTAAGCTGCTTATTTTCACAAAATTCACACAACCTTTGAGTATTTTCACTAAAGTGAAGAACTTCATGCTTTTTTAGTTGGCAGTGAATCCACACAGGTAAGTTGTTATAGCTTCATTTGTATTCTTGAAAAGGAAAAGGCTTTATTTGGGCACCTGAGAATCAAGACATGAATTACAGGAAACCCACACTTCCTTAGCACTGGTGCTTCCCAATCTATGTCATTGTTTCTGCTCCATGTGAGAACAGACAGGAGGAATTCAAACACAGATGTGATACACAGCCTTCTTTTGAGTAGTTCCTTTGTTGGATACTGACAGACTAATCATGGCAGATTTCTCTTTGTTTGTTTTTTGTTTGTTTTGTTTATGGAAGACCATTCACTCTAAAGTGTATGTTTTATTGAAGAAAATTACCTGCTAGCAACAAGTCCCACACTGATGTGGAGCATTGTCAAGCTACCAGTCATTTTCTGGATCTCCTTTGTTGATGTGCCATTTCATTGCTCTTTGGTGTGCCACAGTGTAAAAAAAGCAAATCACAAACAAATACCAGAACAAAATGATCCACCTGTGAATACACCACCTCACTTCCCCAAGCCGCAGTGATCCTGGATGGTACTCTGGGAGTACCAGCTATCTTGTGGAAGTCAGTTCTTTTTGTATGCATTGGATGTAGTTTGCGTGAAAACTCCTTTGACAACTGAAATCTTTTAAAGTGGAAAACAACAGAAACATGAGACAGTAGCAGCGCGGAGCTTCCTCTCTTATCTTTTTTTCCCAGGGAGGGAAAGGGAGTGCCTGACTTTGATCTTATTACCTTCCTTCCACCTGATTCTCTGTGCATGTTCATGCAGTTTCATGTCTGGAGACTTGATTATCCTTTCTGGTGTTCCTGAAATATCTCCCATTTGAGAAAATCTGTAGGTGGAGATAGAAAACCCTGTGAGAATTTGGAGGAGCAAAGATTATAGGAATCTTCTTCATTAACATATTTGTGTCCAGACTGATCTCTACAAGGGCTTCAAACCTTAAGACTTTGTATATTTATAAAAAAAGTAGCCAGTTAAAAATAACTTTATTGCTTGTTTCACAGAGTATTATACTTCGAATTCAAAGTTCATTTGAGCTGGAAATTCTGTATCAGACGTAGAGTGGCACGAAGCTGGTACTTTAAAAATGCACAGGAGTGCTTCTGGATTCCTTTGATGTCACCAGTTCTGTAACCATGACTCTAAGGTCAGGCTCAGTGTTTGCAGAAGGCGTGCCATGCTTATGCCTATCATTTTGTCCCTAGAATGGAAATGGGCTGCTGCAGGTATTTGATTTATATGCAGATGTTTTGTAGGTGTGGCCCAAATTAAGAAGGACTACTACTACTGAAGGACTGTATTTTGGATTCCTTGAAATTAGTTCCTCAGCTATGCCCTGTAGGGTAATGATGTTATGTTTCTTACATGTACTTCACTGGCACTTGAAACTCTGGGTTTCAGAGTATATACTAAGTACAGTGTCAGTGAGAACACTGCTGTCCTTCACACCTACTATTTTATCTTAAGTTGCAGTGTTTACCTGCTTGAAGTTTTCTTCTCCTGCATTTCCAATCCTATCTTTTATTTCAAAGGTGGAGTAATGTGAAAAAAATGCAAAAGAGTCAGCTCTTTGGCTGAGATGTACTAGTGATAAAAAAGCTGAACTCTGAACTATGTTTAAGAACTGGAGCAGAAAGGATGCTCAGATTGTATTAGTTCCTTTTCTTGGAAGTTGAAAATAATTTTCTATGGAAAAGACTACTACACTATATTGAGTATATTAATTAAATCTGTCCAAGTTGAATGTTTGACTTGAGAAGGGTTGAGGTTATGGTTTGTTTCTTTGGGTGTTGGTGGTGTTTGTTTGGGGTTTTTTGGGTTTTTTTTTTCCTTTCTTTTTTTTTTTTTTTTTTTGTGGGTATTTTTGTGGGGTTTTTTTGGTCACTGAAATTACCATTTTTTGGTGCTCAGGGTAACCAGCTGGTAGTGTCCATATTCAGAACTTTTGGTGTGGTAGAAAAATAATTAGTCTTAAGATACAGTGTAACAGATGGAAAAGGCAAATTACATTAGTTGTGATTTATAATATGTGTCTTTTGGTCAAGCATTATGAGCATCACAATCAGACAGCCTTTGACAGTCTGTGCTTAGTCCCATATCCTGACCCAACCTTTATCATGGTACACTGGTTAACTTTATCAAGGTCTGAAGGAAAGGACTGTGTCCAGATTTTCTGGGCTAGGATGATGCTCTGTGTTGCCTTCAGGATCAAAAATAGCAGCAGTGAACTTCAGCTACTCCTATAACAGGAGGATGTAGGTCTTCGATGTGGTTATATGAGAGAGACCATTGCTAAGATTTATCTGCTGGGAGACAGACCTCTGTGCTGTAGTGCTTGATGCTCCCTTCCCAGTCCCCTGTTGTTTACTGCAGATGGATGGTTGCTCAGCCATAGAATCATTGAGTGGGTTGGAAGGGACCTTAGAGACCATCCAGTTCTAACCCCCCTGCTGTGGGCAGGGTTGCTCAAAGTGCCATCCAGCCTAGCCTGGAATACTCCAGGAATGAGGCATGATACTATTTCTATGGTAGACATAGAAAGCCTGTGCAGACATAGAAAGCCAGGTGAGAGAAATCCCAACTTGTGAGCCCTGGGCCTTGGTTAAAAAAAAATCAATTTGTAGCTTAGCTTTAAGATATTGTCCAACATAAATGATTTTGACCAGATGAAATTCTCCTTCTGGAAGATGTCTGCTCCTGAGTTAGATATGACTCTTTACATATGAAGTGGCTTAGTGTGTATGGATTTTAGTTGTCATGTGATGAATGTGTGTATTAGATAGCAGGGAAGGTGAAGAATGGAGAAGGCTAACCTCCAAGTGTTTCCAAGAAGCAAGATAGTTAAAGAAAAATGAGACTCAGGAATGAGCAGCTGAAGTGTGAATCCAGGTAAATCCCTTGAATGGTGCCTTGAGAGTGTGCCAGAGGCTAGAAACTAGCTAGCATTGTCCAGAAGGATGACACACGTTAGTCTCACCTGATGGCTTGTTCAAGCTGTTCTGGCTCCTTGGTGTAAATGTATTGTATTGGCCGAGTTCCAGATCCAGAAATTTTGAGCCCATATTAGAGAAATCATGAAGTAATTTAGAGAAACAAAGTTGGTCTGTCTCTTTACTCTTAATTGTTCTTGCCAGCAACTTTTGAATGATGCCCAAAACCTTATTAAAAAGGCTTTGGCAGTTGTTACAGGTCCTTTTGGAGGACAAAGTTACCATTATTAGAGCCCTACTGTGAGAGGCACTTAGTCGTAAATGCAAATGAGATTTAGTGCCTGCCTGAGACTGCCTGAAGAATGTCTAGTGATGGTGACTGCAAAGCACCCAAGTGAGATGGTGTTCAATCCATCCAAAACTGTTGGTAGTCTGCAGCTCTCATCTGAGGTGGCTGGCCTCAAAATAGGATATTAAAGATGAGCACCATTTTGGACCATGAAAAGATTCTGGGAAGCAGAAGACTGAACTAATAATACTTTGTTTGTGAACACAAAGGTGGCTTTCTAGAAGAACACTTCAAAAGGACACTTGCCTTTCATGAGCTTGCAGAGACAGGGGAATCAGCTCACTGGACATCATTTCAAGGCTGTATAGTAAAGTTCCCAGTTTGTCTGTTAAGTAAAAAACTGCATTTTAACTTCTAATCACAGTATTTTTTCTGATGCAATTTCATGTGTTCTGGGGCCTGAAAGACACGTTTAAGCTTTTAACATCTCCTCGTGGGGATTTTCAGAAATTTGGGCTCAAGACTTCTTAACCCTACGCACATTTTAGCCCTGGTAGCTAGGTCTAGTGCTGAAGCAGGATGTGTGTTGTTTTTAGGCACTATCTGGCCAGGCAGCAGTACACATGGGCATGGCCTGGCTTCCTTGTGGCCCTGTGAGCAAAGCAGGATGGAATTTTAAAGAATTGTTAAAACACTTAGCTCTGGAGATGGCTCAGAATGAGGCCCCTACACAATGAGTAGGCAGAGGCTACTGTAGCACAAACAGATGGACTTTAGCAGAACAAAACAAGATGTAGCTGTATGCACTACCAGTAACACATCTCTAATCTGGCAAAGCTTGTGCTCTTTGCTGAACCAGACTTCAACTCTGTTTGGTTATTTGTTTGGAGCATCTGCCTTTGTTATGAGGATCAAAGTACTATCTGGAGGTACATGTGAGGTAAAGTGTCTGAGATTGTTTCAGAGTTTATATGACAACAACATTTTTCATGAAGAGAAGGATGTATTTTGAAATTTGACTTGTTAAGCACTCCTTTTAATAAGACTTATGCTGTGTTGGTTTTCCTGTTTGGAATTCAAAGGCCGAGGAGTTAATATTAAATTTCAATCCCAGCTCTCCTGATTTACTTGCTACACATTTTAAATTTTTGTATTTTTTTAAGATGCAAACCACAAGGTTTCTTGGCGTAGTGCAGATGATACTGGCTGTTTTCACGTTTTTGTGGCTTTTAATGAACTTGAGCATCTCTTAGCATGGTGCCTGGCATGCTCTGAATGTCAGGATTGGAGCCTTGAGAAAGTTACTAGTTTAACCTTGACTCTTGATGACAGCTCTTCTAGGAGGACAAACTGAGCTGAGGTTGCTGAGATTTAGCTTAAAAATTTTGGAACTAGCAGAGAGCTGTTTTGTGTCTCTTCATAATAGCTGGCCCTGACAGTTTAACAGAGCTTATTGACCATCTGCTTTGTCTAGTTTGCCACATGGCAGAGTAACAACTAAGCCAAAATATGGCGAGGCAGTGTATTAATTAAACAAGTTTCTTGTGAACACTATCAAGATACTAATTTGATTGATGCTATACATTTAACTTGAAGAGTTTTGTTCTTTCTCTTGCTATAGTTGCTGGTATTGAGCTGAAGAGCGCAGGATAGTTGGTGGGGAAGGAGAAGTTTGACTGTATCTTAGAGTCCCTATTTGTCTCCTTGCCCTCTGTCTTCTGTTAACCCACTCTCAACAGATGGGGTCCGGACAATATTACAGTCTTGCTCCCCTGCTGCTACTTCTGACTGCTGTTCTTTGCCTCTCACAAAGCTGGCAAAGCAACAGCTGTTTCATAATTTCTCTGTTTGAAGGGAGAAACATAGCAATGGGGTGCAAGGGGAGAGACTGAAAGACCAGTCATCTTGCTTGCATAAGACTAGAGAGAAATATCATTCTTGTCTCTTTTTAGAGAGCCAGTAACTCCTCTGTGAACAGATTTCCTGTTCTCCAGTGTTTGTGTTCCTGGAAATACAATGCATCTTTCTCCAAGGTGAGAGGAGAAGTTGAGAGTTTTAAGCAAATAGCACTGGTTCTGTCTGCATGTACTTATTAGCTGGAGGAACCTGACTGTGGGCTGCTTGTTAGTGTGACTAATTCTGCTCAAAGGCACAGCCCCCTGGGAAGGCAGATTTTAAATCCACACTGTGCTGGTGGCAGAGATGCGTAACATGCTCTCTAAAAGGGATGTGGTAAGACTTTGGCAATATCCAACAACTGTCTGCTTGATCAAGGGACATGCTGTAGGTAGCATCTCTGCATCTAGAAGATGAATCCTGTTGAGCTTGTTATAATGAACAGATGGCTTGTTAATATGTTCTGCTGTGCTATGGCAAGTCTTGCTTCTTCAAGGCATTGCTAGCTACACTTTCATTGCAGAAATTTATGTACATTCTCTTTCTTGTGATAGTTTTCTGTAACGATGGGTAACTGTTCATGCATATGTGGATGTAGGTGTATATTTCTGGTCTGTTAACACGGTCCTGAAGGGTTAGTGTTTATTTATGTGTGCACTGTGTATATAGTATGCTCTTGGATGGTGTAATGTGAAACAGTATTGCAATTCAGTGCAACATCAGTCTCAATGAAGCTACTGTTTGGCTCTATATTTAATATATCTAAGCTGCTGGAAAGGCTTTGCAAAGTATGGAAAGAACTTCAGGAGCAAACTGAAAGACCACTGTGCTCATTTGGGCTCTGTCTGAAAAGCTGTGTGTAGCTGGCTGCAGACAAAGCCTCTGATAACACACCCATGTTTTGGCCTCTGGAAACTCAGTGCTAACCAGAAACATTGCTCTGATTGTGTTCAGGACTCCCAGGAGCTGCAAGACTGCACCCAGGTAGTCTTGGTGTGTGCCTTGCCCTACAGAACCAGGAAACTATTTAAGAAACGAGATCTTGAGTATGTATGTGAGTTCTCTCCTTTCTGGGAATCTTTGGTATTCCTGATAACTGAAAGTGGCACCTTCTGGTATTTAAGGTATACTTGAGAAAATTGCATTCCTCTTAAAATCTTTTTGTCCTCCTCACATATTTTTCTTTTTTGTTGTTTTTGGGGTTTTTTTCCTTATCCCCCTTATGTGTTAATTAAGATACTTAACAGTAATCTTTCACTCTTTTGTTAACTTGATAACATGAGGGTTATAGTCCCTCTACTGGGGCACCAGCCCTGGAAATGAAGGGCAAGGCTTGATACAGCTTGAAAAAAGCAGTATTATCCTGGAGTTGTAGTTCACTCATAGGAAACGGTTTAAGAAGTTGTTTTCTTTAGCACTTTCAAGGGAGTGGCACTGCTAAGAAGCAAGGGTGGGAGGAATAAGTACTCACCCTTCAGCAGCCTGTTGGAGTGCTCTCTCCTCAGTTCAGCCCGATTGTAGTGTCTCTGTTTTTGCTGTTGCCAGTCTGCAAAGTCATCTATTTTAGGGGCTCTCATCAGCCCTGGACTTTCTTTGTTTGCCTACATCATCTTTCTGCTACAGTGATTTGTGAGGACTAGCAGCTGTTGCATGAGCATCTGGAATTTTTTATGGTTGTGCTGGAAAATAATGCCTGTTTGTGTATCAGAGGAGCAGAGGGACACCTCAGTGCTTTGGCCCCATTCTGTTTTGGGCTTGCTAACACTGCCATGATCATGTATCTTACTGCAGTTTTTCATTATCCAATATGAAAAGGTCTGTCATGTGTTTGCTGCTGGTGAGAGAGTATGTTGTGGAAGATGATAGGCTCTTTAGCATTTAAAAAGTAAAGCTGTAAGTAAATTAGAAGCTTCAGGAATTGCTTTGGTTTTCTACTTCTATACAAAGCCAAAACAACAAATATCTTGCCTTACATTATACTTTTCTCCTTCTGTATGTCTTAAATTACTTTTCAGGCTATGGTTATGGAACTAAAAAGCCTTTATTTCTTAAAAAAAATTAAAATATATGCATATCATCATACTTACTTCTTTTGGAATGCCATATGGAAGAAAAACACACTTTATTTTTTTTTTCAGCCTGACAATTTCTGAAAATGAATGTGATTAGAGATTGCTGACAATTCCTGACTTTGCATGTTTGTGTCTCTGAAAAATGGATGCAAATATTTTCATATATATTTGACATATTCGTAACAAAGATAAATCTTGAAGTGAAGTAGGAGAAGAGAACAAATTTTAGGCTGACTACAGCAAAGTGAGAGTTCAGTTGAAAAAGTGTGCTGTTTAGGGATCAAGGGATCTGAAATGGGAGTTCCTGGTGCTGTGGGCTGTCTTGGAAGGCAGTTAGGCTGATATCTGTTCTTAAAACAGTTGTTGCAGATCATCTGCAGGCCCTGCCAAGGGACACTTGCTCAGTCTGCATTTTCAAGATGGCAGTGCAATTTATAAGGTTTGCTGGCTGTTCAGAGTGCAATTCTTTGGCAGTGAGCAAAGGTTAGCTTCTCTGGGGTAAGTAAATGTGCCCATAGGGGCCTTTAGAGTGAAATAGGTGCAGGAATGTGGGAGGGGCTGGGCGTCAGAAGGGTTTGCTGGAAGCCTTTGTTTTACCTGGGCTTTGGACTTGTTCGCAATGAATTCTTCTCTTGCATTTGTGCTCAGGTGGCAAGGATGTGCTCTTGATGTGGAAATAAGAGTGTCTCCTTTTGGAGACTCTCAGGAAAGTGTGAATGTGTGTACTTGAAACCAAATGAATGGCAAGGCATTTTGACAGACTCCTGAGAGTTTTTAAATTGAGGTATCCTAAAATGGTAACTAAAACTTAAATTCCTTTCAAGCATGCTACATTTGGATATAATAAAAGGATTTTGGAAAGAGAGTGGTTCAAAGCTTGCTGGCAATTAGATATTGACTAAAACAAGATAAAAATGACACAGAAGCATGAGCGCAGATGTCAGGCTGTGAAATGTGTGAAGGAAGGGTGGTTCTGCATGATGGAAATCCCAGTTAACAAACCAGCTGGGAACATAACACTCCAGTGTTTGCAAGAAAGAGATCTGAATGATTCCATTGAAAATCCCTATTTTGAAAGGAATTAATGCAACATTACAATGGCATAGAATATAGTCTGAACTTAGATGTTCAGCTTCACCTTCCAGCACTTGTTTTCTCTATCTTCCAGTGATACAAAATTTTCAGATGAGACATTTATTAAATTGTGAAGTGGTAATGAAGTGGAGCTTTCTTTATATGTTTCTTACTGGCTTGGCGTATTTTGTCTGCAGAGAAATGTTGGGCAAAGCTGGTTTTTTCCAACTTAATAGAAGCATCTGCATTGGCATCATGATGACTCTTCCTTGGAGATTAGGCAAGAATTTCCCAACCAGGAGAGGAAAGCACAAAGAGGTGTTCTGCATGTTAAAGAGAAGTGACCATGTTTCTGTTGTACTGGGTAGTTGCATCAGTGTCACAGTCAAAACCATCTGATTTTTAAGGGCTGTCACAATTTTTGAAGTTGTCAAATACATGATAAAAGAGAGTAAATAAGTTGTATCTGATTCTCAACTTCCATTTCCTAAATAAACTGATAAAAGTATTTAAATGAATGATGGGGCCGTGAACCAAGCAACTCTTGCCAAACTGTGTTTTGTTGGCCAGCTAGGGATCCCTATAAGCTGTTCCATTCCAAGTCAGAGCCAATTTTGGCTACTCAGTGTTGGATGCTTTATGGCAGGGGCTCTGAGCAAGTGCTTCCTAAACAGCTGCTTATACAAGAACTACTGTAAATGGACAGAGCAGGGTCAGCACTGCAAGTGTGTGACCCCTGACTAGTGTTTCAGTCACTCATTCAAGCAACAGATAAATACCAAACTAAAAATAGCACGCCCAGGGCCCAGGATAAGTATTTTCAGTTACAGACATAATAGGCTCTTTTGAAAGTTGTTAAAACACAGGATACCAAGAAACTGATTTGATTAAAAAACTCTAAGTAGTGTGTGCATGCATTTGTTTTACCTTTAGAAAATTCCATTTAGCAGTTAATTGGAGGAAAAATTACTCCTATTGATTCTTCGCAAATTACTTCCTTAGCTTCCATATAATAAGAATAAATAAATTAAAAAAAAAAAACAAAACTGAGAGGGGAAAAAATCTTGAACAGAAGCAGGGGAAAGAAAAGTAAAAGGATCTGTTATTTAAAGTAAAAGGATCTGTTATTTATCTTTCTTGGCCAAGGCACCTGCACAAGCTGCCAATGCTGTTCATGGAGTTGCAGGCTGCATCCAACACTGTATGAGTTACCTCCCTGCTGCTGATGGGAGAATGCAGCCAGTGAATTGTGGCAGGCAGCCCAGGCATCTAAATAAAGGGGCATGGTCTTCTGAAAGGGCACAGAAAGCCTTCCTTCCAGCAAGAAAACTTGATGGGTGCGCTGGTGGCCAACAGTAGGCAGTGTGTCTGCTAGGCAAGCGTGGCTTCAGCTGAGTTGGCAGAGTTCAAAGTGCAATAAAACTTAGTTTTTCTCCTAGCACATTTTTCTTTCAATAGCAGCTTTGTGGCCCTGCTAGCAAGCAGGTTGGAGAGCAGTGGAAAGAGAGGACCCAAGATTTCTTCTTCTGCAGAGGCACTCCAGAGTATTTGACTGAGGTCACCATGTCACCATTTTCATATGGTCTATATAAACATAAGGGCAACTCTGACAGTAGTGGTCACATTGGTGCAGAAATGTAATGTGAATTTTAATTAAAGAGAGCCCTTGATCTCTGTTTGAAAAATCCCATTGCCACCAGTTCTGGGTGTAGGTAGGCCTGAATCTACATTGAAACAGCTTGCAGAAATGATGATGTTTCATCTGTTGCAAGCTGCTAATGTTATAAAGCTCTACCTATCAATGTTTTTTCAATTACTCGCTCTATTGTTGTTTGGGAAGTGGTACCATGTTTTGTTTGAAGCTTTGTGTTGCCATAACTGTGTGGCACTGAGGCAGTTTGGGTGTGATGGGCAGCATCTGTCTGTTATGCAGTGGAACACTGTAGCAGGGGAGTGGTCCAGATTTTCCATTGTTCTCATTTGGAAAACCCAGAGTTGCATAGCTTCTATATATTGAGTTGTTCTCAAAACCAGGCCCTGCCTCCCCTTCCCTGAGTAACTTCAGTAGGGGTTTTGGCAGTGCTTGTACCTGTCTCACTGTGCTTTAGCTTAACTTCCCCTTTCCCCTCCTCCAGCTGACTTTTTAACACAGTTGGCTGTCTTATTTTTCCCCTCACTCTTTATGCAGGTTAAAATGTTGTGCTAACCATGTTGTGATTTAGGACCTAACAGCTGACTTGAATTGAGTGCCTGCAACTGTAAGGGGTTTGAGGGGAACCATGGTGTGTTGCCATCATTCTTCTGCCCTCTAACCTTCTAATTGAAGGAAAGGCAAAACTGCAGTGGCATCTGCAAAGGCAGCAGCTGACTCTGTGTTGAATGTCAGTGCAGGAAGGCTTGTGTTCTGGGGGAGGGTGAAGATATTCAGGGAGGCTGGGTGGGGGGACTTGTGCTCTGGATGTGGATGTCCTTTCCCTGTCCTCTTTCACAAAGACTTGCCCATAAAGGGAGCTTTCACAGGAATTGTATTGAGAGATTGGTGTCCTTATCTCTGCCCAAAACCCTGATCCCTCCTTGCTGATAGAGGGACCCCACCTGGAATAAGGGCACAAGAGACTTGTGTCCTTCTGTATCACCTGAGTGCCAGGATTGTGCTGTTTCCATTTTTGTGTATTTGCATGTGATTTTACAGTAAAAACTTTGGGGTGCATTTGCTGCTTTAAAGGGGCTGGTTCTTTGAATTGGACTTTTAATTGGAATAGCATCTGTCTGTTTCCTCTGCTCTACTGTCACTTGAGAGCCAAGAGGAGAGGCTGATCTAAGATAGTGCCAGCTTGAGACAAACAATGGTTTACAGTGACTGAGGCAAGAAAAAGAGCCCACTTGGGTAATGAGATGGAAGAACTTGGCTTGAGTGGATGATCCTCCCCTGATTATTAAAAATATTAGTTGTTAATTGCTTTAATGAGGTTCATAACTAGAATGTGTTTTGTGTGTACTGTATATCCATCCAATGTTAATTTATTTTTCACTTCCACTTGAAGTCTGAAGTTGCAGCTGTACCTAACTGCTGGCATGTACATGGGCATTAAGATGCCTTTATACTTAAGGGATTTGCAGAAATTTTCAAGTGTTTTACACCATGTTTTTTATTTCTAATTGTTTCTAAGTAAGGAAGTTTGAGCTGTTCTTGACTATTGTTAAGTAACATTAACATATTAATGGATTAGTGTTCCAGTTTGCTTAGGGTGATATCCTTATACAGGGTTTGTCCTGCTTGAGATCATTCTGATCTGAATTCCTTCCTCCTTCCCACCACCCAAACTCAAACCCCACAAATCTGTGACCCTCATGACTTACTCTTTGTAGGCAACTTGCAAAAGTACTGATTGACAGTCATGTCAGGTAACATATCTCACAGAGTGAGCATGTCCCTGTTGTTTGACTCTAAATCTCTAAATTTGTCATTTTGTAGGCTGATTACATTAAAAATTATGTCCCTCTTCTTTCTCTAAGGAACATACTACTCAATCTGGTCTCCTAACTGTATGACAGGAAAAGATGGTTATGGAGGAGGCCAAGAATTCCTAACAGTGCTCTTTCAGGGAAGGCTGACTAGGCTGTGGGATAGGCATGCTTTTTCAATTATCCAAGGAGCATGGTGGTATCCTTTTGACATATAACCCTATGCTTTTTCTCATAGTGTGTCTCTGGCTGGGAGCAGCACACACCTAACTTTAATACTGGCCTGGATCTGGGATACTGTTAGGTTATGCTTTGGATTTTGGAGCTTGAGAGTGCTTCTTGTTCCCTGGGTTCAGACATGAATTTCCAACAGATTTCCTGGTTGAGATTTCCTTGTAATATTATGTGTACTTCCTAATATAAGCTTGGGGCTCTTTCCCACTTATCTACTAACCAACATAGGGTAAATTGGCAGATGCAGACAAGGCTTTTTACAAGCAGTTTCTTTCTTCTCCGAGCCAGGTGGTTGTGGGTAAGCTTTGGTCTGGAAATCTAATTGCTGTGTTAATAAACTATGGCACTTGAATATAAATGCTCTGCCAACAGGGTTTGTTCTCTTGGTCTGAAAGCTGCCCTAATGCAGCTATGTTTTTTGGACCATGCAGTTTGTGCACACTGGCTGAGCAAACTGTGGTCCAGCAGTGCCTGCCTGTGTAAACAGCATCACTGTGTGTTTAATTGTCTGTCCATCTTCTCACCTTTTCTGCAGCTTTGTTTCATCCTCTATATTGCTAGACTTTGCAAATTCCTGGGTAATCTCTCCTTCTGCTTCACAGCAAGGTTTGTAGTTCTCCATGCAGAGCTCTGTAAGCATTGTTCTTGGCATTACTCTTGATTTAACAACTGGCAAACACACTTAAAATGTTCAACTTGCCCAAATTGAAATAATCTGAGCTAAGGAGGTTCACAGTATGTGCCTGCCTCAGCTGGAATATCTTGAAAAGCTTTTTAGGTAAGATTTCAGTTATTTCTGATGTTGAGATTAAAATAAAAATAAAAGAAAAAAAAGTGGTTTTCCGCATTGCTTGAGGACTTTCAACAGCCAAGTGGAAACTCTGGTGTGTGAAATCTTGGAAATTTTGGAGGGACCAGATTTGCTGTGTGTCAGAGATGCCTGTGGCCAGTTTATGAAAGTGTTCTCAGTTTAATCAAGCAACTCCCCTCCTCTTTCACTTGTGCTTGTCATGTGCCTGAACTTGTTAAAGTTTGGCAATAAGCTCAAAGATTGGCATATGTGAACAAGCTTGCTCTGTGGGTAACTAGAAGGGGCTGGGCTCTTGTAGTTTCATCTTGGCAGGGAGCCCTCATCACGGTGCCTGGGAGCTGAGTTGCTCCTTTTTCTGCTTCCAGCAGTCCTTTCTGTGGCCCTCAGATGCAGAGAAGGGGTACAAAGGATGGATGCAGAAGCAAATACCTGATAAGACAGGAGCGGAGGTGGTAGGATTTTGCAGGAAGTGACATGTTAAAGTAAAAGCTGCGAACTATGTTTTTAAGAACAGGAGCGGGGACAATGTGTACTGTAATAAAATTAGACTTGTTCTCCAGACCAAGAACTGCATGTAGGGCTCAGAAGACCTTTCCGTGCTTTACCAGCAGCTCCAGGGGCCCTTGGTGTTTGCAAAGTGTTACCTCCCTCTAGTGGTGTGTGCACAAGGCTGTGGAGTGCTGGCTCCTGGGTGAGGCTATGCCAGATCTGCACCATGTCGATAAAACACCGTGGCCTTGACTTTTATCCAGCCCTTCATACCATGTTATGTAGATGGAGATGCATTTGGTGCACCATTGAGATACTGGGCAGCTTGCATAAGCCGTTCTGTGGCCAGGGGTGCTCTTTGTGTCCCTCCTTTGTTGTGTATTTAACTGGATCCGTGTGATGTCCAACTTGAGGACAGGCTCAGCACAGAGAAGGTTTCTGTTAAAGAGCTATGCTGCCACAGATAAATTATGATTATTCATAAAGAGTAGAATTATTGACTCAAAATGAGTGAAGAAATCTGGTAACTTTGCCTTGAATGTCTCTGCGCTTTTATTCAATAAACAAGAGTGACAGAGGAAGGTAGACTTGCTGTTGGTGGAAGAGGCTGCTCTGGTTAGAACAGTGTTGGATACAACACAGGGTTTTCTACCTCTTAGTTGGAGCCAAGACTGAATGGCATGTGCTCAGGAGTGTGGGGCTTCTGTCTCTGTGGTGCCTTTGAGATTTCACATTCAATGACTGGTTGCAAATGAGATAAGTGCCTGATGGAGGAGAAAATAACATGTAACTGCATGCTAAAGATTGTGTCATACTGGGAGCAGTGTCCTAAATGTGTTCACTGATTATCAGCAGTGCAAACTAATATTCACTGTTGCATGAACTACTTCACCTGGACCAAAAAAAAAAAAGAGCTGATTTTTGTTTTTCATGTTCAACATTAGATCATCATTACTGCTCTTAATATTTTAGGATTGGAAAAAACATGCTGTCATTTAGTAATTGGGTTTTATGACTGAGGATTCTTGTTCTTACTGCAAATTTCATGAACCCTTTTGAGGCACTTTTGAGTACCTCCTTGCTGTCTTCAGCATCCTTTCCTAATCTTCTTTTCCTCATACCAATCAATAGACAGAGTAGTCTTTTTGTCTTGCAAATAGCTTTATTTTAGCTGTGTGTTTTGACTCTGCACTTAACTAGGATTGGCTTTAAACAAAAAAGAGCTTTCTTTAATTCTGGATTAATAATTTTTGATCACTTAAACTATTTTTTTTTTTTTGTTTTCACTTTTATCCACTTTTCCCCTCATGCTTAAGTCCCCCAAAACAACTGATTGCTTTGAAATGAGAAGCACATAAGTTTTTCTTTTGAGTTTTCTAAGAATTACTGTTTGGTCATATTCATTTATGTGGACTAAGTGCAATCCATTCATAATCCCACCAGGCTGCATATGCAACCAATGATTTCTAGTTCTGATAATTTGTGTGTTTTTTTATTTATCATTCTGAGACATGCACCCCTGACTTGCAGTGCCATCCATGCCTGCAGATGAACTGGTTTAGAGCTGCCTTTATTAGATACCCAGCAGATGCCTGTTCTAAAATGAATAAATATTTTAATATATTGAATGGATATTTCCAGAAAAACTGGTCCTATTTTCTACTTTGATTTTGATCACTTATTGGCAATCTTCCAGAACTCTGAGAGAAATCCCTGATTAGTACAATCTGAAACTTTCATATGTCTGAATTATAAAGTCATCTTTCCTTCCTTTTCCTTAATTTTTCTCTTGTTATCCTTTCCTGCTGTTTCCTAGCTCATTATACAAATGATGACCTTAACTTTTCTTGCTGTGTTTAACTTTTTTCCCAGATTTAAAATCTAAAAACAAAAATCAAGCAAACATAGGGCAACCATTGCCATTTAAATTTTAAAGCCTCCAATAATTGTTTAATTAGTAGATACTTGGAACAAGACCTGCTTTTGATGGTTTTGTTTAATTTTGTTTTTTGTTTTTTTTTGGTTTTTTTTTTTTTTTTTTTAATTTTTGTTTAAACCTGCTTTTGTTTAATTAGTAGATACTTGGAATGAGACTTGCTTTTGCTATGTTGGAGGTGCTCTGCTCAGGGTCAGCAGAGTGGTGTATGCAAGTGTTCTTCAAGATGCCCCTGCAAAATCCAGCCCTTTGGCTTAAGCTGCTGTGGGAGCTGATTTTGAAGATCTTTTTCTGGTCTCACTAATGGATGTTCACCTGTTTCTGTTTCATTCACCAGTACCAGCTGGAGAGGTTGTCTTGAACTGCTACAGCTATTTACTGCTTAATGCACGTCTGTGCCCAAGGTCTTTTGCCAGTAGCCTGCAAAGAATTCAGGCAATCTAAAGAGTAATGGGGCTGTCTTTCAATGCAAGGTTGAATTTAAGTTTTATTAAATATCATGCAAGCTGTCTTTGATGTTTTCTGACTTTTGAATGATTAAGCAGAAATCAGCTCAAGTTCTGCCTACATTGGCAATGCAGACTGAAGAGGGTGCTTAAAAGGAGAGTGTCCATCCTCCTCTCCCTCAGGAGTCTCAGTTGATAGATGTTTGCACCCAGAACCCCCACACCCCTGTTTTAGCTTTTCTGGAGGCTGCTCCCTGTCAGCATGCTGCTAGTGGTTCCTTGTCCCCCCATCTGCTATTTGCATCACTTTGTCTCCCTCTTACTGGAGCAGAACTGGTGGCAGTGTTTGTTTTTTTGCACAGCCTCATGACAGTAACAAGACCTTTGAAATACCATCCTTTGGCTATGCACAGACCCTTTCAGGCTTGGCCCAGCCCAATCTGTATCTAGCAGCTGAATTGTAATTGGAGCAACCAGACTAATGTCACCAATAAAATCTGTCAAACAGAAGACATGACTTTGTCTTTCCTCCCTCTGTCATTACAGCTGTTATGGAGTGGTCAGGCTCCTGACCTCAGGGCATGTTTTTCATGCCTTACATAAAACTCTTCAGATCGTGCAGGCGCAGTAGTTCAGATGGAGAAAAGGTGTTTTGATTGCTTTTTCATTCAGCCAAAAATAAGAGCAAGAGTTACCTTTTTGGGCTTCCCTCTCCATTTGTGTTATGTATCAGAGTTCAAATCTGCTGTGAAGTGAAGAAGATACACATGATATTTTACAGAAAATATAATTTAATTGAATGCCATTGTGTCAGATACAATTATAGTTCCTTGTTTCAGAAACATTTGTAATTTATTTTGTTATCACTTTTTGTGATGTACAGGAGCTGTGTTACCTCTTATACTGAAATTTCAGTGAACTGCTGGTGCAGTTGCCCTCTGAATTGATGGCACTGTGAACTTTGAATATGTAGGAGAAAGTTGATTTGAAAAAGAGGGAAGAAGCAAGGATTTCTTCCATTTGACTGGTACCATTCAGAGTAAAACTGACCTTTCAGGAGCACTCAACTTCGATGAAGTGTGATCACAAAAAAGCATTATATACCTTTAGGCAATTTCCCCTCACTGCTGCTTTTCAACATTGTTTCAGTTTGCTAGAATGCTGCTCCAAGGGACAAGAATTCAAAATGTGTATCTGACAAAATACTCAGTGTGCATTCAGAACAGCACTTCTGAATGCAAACATATGCACAATTGCTATTTACACAGTTCAGTGGATGTGTATTTTGATAAGTTTACAATATTAGCAGTAACTCCAGGCACCCTGTCTTAACAGTATTTAGGCTGAGCTGCTTAGATTAAATGTTCAGGAGATTTACTACCTATGTGGGGAGTTTCTGGTTCTTGGTGAGATATGCGAATTAGTATAGAGTTGGGATTATAAACTACTAAGTAAATGTACCACTGTTATGGATTATTCTTTATCCTTTCCAATTCTGATGGCTTTTACTGAATATATAGCCTATGGAAGACTTCTCTTCATCTTGTTTAAATTGCTAGTGAATCTGTTGTATTGGTTTAAAAACTCCCATATTGCCAGATTGTGTTACAGTAATTGGTATTTTTACTTCATCTCAGCAAATGTCCACACTTCCTTTCTGACCAGGCTGACTGGGCAAAGGGTGTGCCTTGTGTATTTTTGTTCACTGGGTCTAACTGCCTGCATGACTGCCCTGTAGTGTCCCTGCACACTTTCCTTCAGAGATGAGGAATGAGGAACCTAATCATCCAACTTCTGCCCTTCCTCCTCGCACTCAAAACAATGTTGAATAGTTGGCATTTTAGCTGGAGTTTAATACAGTTAGTTGTTTGCCACTTTGGTGCTTAATTTCTCTTAGATTAACTTGAACTAATTTACCTTTGTTGGTAATGTTTAGACTGTCTCTTACCCAGCAGAAGAATAATTTGGTATTACCTGAAGCAGTTGCTATTGGAGCTCTTAAATTATTTCATGATTGTTGAAACTTCTGCAACTTGCTAGAACCACCACGTTTTTGTAAAAATGCTTCTTTAAAGGATCTTGAGAAGTGTTGGTGGGGTACAAGAAGGGAGCAGCTGCTGCTGTGATCTTTTTGCTTCATCCTGACTCTTAAATACACCCTCTGCTTTGGAGACCTTCAGGTCCCTGTTTTCATTAGGTTGTGCCAAAGTGATGCCACATCAGTGAGTCAATTGATGGCAGTGCGCTTGTGGGAGAGGAGAGTCTTGCAGTGCCCTTGTGTTGGCTTAGATGGAGGAGGGGCAACAGAGGAGCTGTGTGCCACGGCGCTGAGGCCACTGTCAAGGCTGGACTTGGTGAGGGAGAGTGTCTGAGACCAGAGTTTTGCATGTGCAGCAGGGAGCTGCATAACAATTTTGATGAGAAAATGTATAAAGTGGCCAGCAGAATGTTTTTTGCATAACTGAAAATGCAATACATGGTGATATCTGTGGATAATGAATTCTCATTGAGATTCTAGAGCTCAGAGGTCCTTCAAAATGTATGGACTGCTGCTCTGGGTCAGAGAACAAGGCATCTGATGTGTTGGTGATGCAAAGAGAGAAGTGTGTGGGTGGAGGAGGTTTAAGGGAAATTCTCTAAAATACCCTATGCCTTAGACTTTGTGCTTCACTGCAGGTCCTGAAAATCAGAGTTCTTCTGATGGAGCATGTATGTCATACTTGTAAGCCAACTTTTATGCAAGGGAGATCTTTCACAGTGTTATCAAGAAAAGCAGTCCAATCAAAAATGCTTTCAAAACAATTTTGTGGCTTGCTGCAGTTGTTATCACTTCCTCTTCCTTCTACTTTTTCTTCTTCATCCTCTTGCCCAGTACTGTGAGAGTACTTGTGCTGCTGGCCATGAGTTAGTAACATGTCCTGGCTGAGAGCAAAGGATTTCTTTAGACCTGTCACCTTCTGTGAGGCTGGGACTTGGCCTGATGCTGGCCTGGGAGCAAGGAATCAAGCCACCATCCCCTATTGATTTCCTTGTCTGGCTCCAGGAAGATGGGTTTGTGTGCTATCACTAGGCTGCTTTTGGGGCTAGTTAAAAGATAGCTCTATGGACTAAATGGGTCTTTTTGCATTTCAGGAAGAAGAAATGCCAGAGGTAGAAATTGACATTGATGACCTTCTTGATGCAGCCAATGAAGAGGAGAGAGCTCTCAAATTACAGGTAATATTATTTTATAATGTTAAATCAGAAGGTGGCTGAAGTAATGCATCTGGATCAATATCTTGTGTTTGATTGAATCCACTATAAATGTCATGGAGAGATTCCTAGGTCCACTCTAGTATAGTCTACCAGACTGTTCAAAGTTAATAAAAATCCTTTTAGATAAATCCTTTTAGAAGGTAGGTGATAACACTAGTAAATAAAAGTTCAAAGAACCCAGTAATAGAAGGAAATATGCTAAGCCAAATTAGCCTCATTTTGAATTGTACAAGTATATAAAATAAAGAGCACAAAACATAGGAAAATGAAGAACAGCATATGGAAAAAGCTATATGACTGAGAGTCAGTTATGATGACCAGATAGTTTCTGTGATTCACTTCAGCAGTAGAAATATGTATACAGACCAGAAATCTTCCCTTGTGCTTAGACTACTGGCAATTATTTCTTTCTATACCAGAAAGAAATTGGAACCCATGAAAAAGTTCAAAGAAAGGGTAAGATGGTCAGGAACAGGAATTAGTTGGGAAATTCAAAAGCTATCTGCTGAAATTTAACAGTTTAAACCAGCTCTCTAAACTTCTGAATCTTGTGTGAGGTAGGAATTAATGAATGGAAGAATGAGGGGGAAAAGAAAAGAAATATCATTGCCTTAATATAAATCTCTCTCTAAATCAATATATAAAACCAATAGGAAATGTCTCCATTTATAATCTTTTCAGATGCACTAAGAAAAGGCAGAGTGTTCTAGAGTCATGGCTTGCCCTCAGCTTGCTCCTGGGAGGTGACTAATGTGGTGCTTCGATGCAGCACATCTCATTTTGGTGCCTGTTAGCAGCCTTTTCTCAGTGCCTGCTGGCCAGCCACAGAGAGTGGGGCATGGCCCCAGGCTGTTTGCTCAGCGTTCATAAATAGCTTTGCTGCTTCTGCCTGAGCTAGATAGAGCAGCCCCCTGCTAGGAATGCCCTGCTAGGAATTACTAACGTCTCTATTTCTGCCTTGCAAAGACACTCATGTCCTCACAGAAAGCTGCCTTTCACATGTCTGTTCCTGGGAGAAATGTTCTTGGATTCTCCTCCTCTTCTCAGTTTTCCTTGGAGACAGGGGTTTTGTAACTTCCTACAGGGAGAAAGAAGCCATTCTTTCTCTCCTGGTACAAATCATTCTGATCCACATAGGGAGCAAAGGTGACTTGTATAACTTTGGGGTTTCACTAACATCTTCATTCAGTGATTTCTGTTCTTATTTTCTTTTTCCCCTCCCTTCCCAGGTTTCATACCATGACTTGTTTATGTTCACTATTACTCTGTATGGATACTGACACTTTCATATTTTGCTTCTAGGAAACTCTTGTAGATTGCTACAAACCAACAGAGGTAAAAGACTTTTTTAAAATGCTACTAACCTGTGGAAACTGTAGTTATGTTCAAGATAAAGTAACTTTATTTTTATTCTTATAATAAAGTAATTAGATTAATATTAATGGCTAGCTGGAATACTTGGAGCTTTATATACTAAAAATGCTTATGCCTGTCACTTAGCTACAGTAGGAATGTAATTGTACCCTGTGGAGGAACTGCTGGTCATTCCCACTGAACTGTCAATATTGGTTGCTGTAATGTCCTTCTGGCTATACTGACTTTTAAAGCTGCTATATTACAATAAAACTAAATATAGTTATCATCAGATGGCAAAAATATTTGCATGTTGGACTGTGCTCTTGACTGTGAAATCATTTAATTTTATGTAGGACAACAGTAAAATTTATTCTGAGAACTTTTATGCAGATATGCAGCTCAGGTAATTGTTTGTGTGAATGGACTTGAATAAAATTGTGGGATAACCTGTACTAGCAGGATTTAGTTACTCAGCTTTCAATTTTTGTGTATCTCTTGATGTATCCAGTGCCATTATAGCCTGCTTTTCATACAGTAATGTGTGCTTACTAGGAAGAGTAAATAAATTTCCCTTTGACTCATTGTAAAAATCAAAAGTCTAGGTGATGGGTCACTTAGTTCCATTTATAGACTCAGTTCTTTCCCAGAAGTGGCTGCTGCACAGGGTTTAATAGAGGGGTTGCCTTACAGGATTCCTCTTGTCACAGACCTTTCAGCTGTGCATGACTAGAAGCCAGGTGTTTGGTTTTGAAATAAGGCTGGAAATAGGTTGGTTCTTCTGTAATATCTGCAGCTGTAGCCACATAAACTGGTGGGGCTCAAGGATAGTCTGACTATCAGGAAGAACTGCTGGTATGGTTGAATTGGCACTTCACAGTCCATGACATATTTTCTTCAAGCTTTTCCATTTTTATTGATTCCTGTGGTAGATTGGGAAGATTGTCCAGAATTGCTATTATAGTTGCTGGTACAAACATTTTGACAGTGGGGAATTGACCCAGAAAGACTCAGCTGATAACACCTGTAGAGTTTGTTGTGTGCTGTATCTCTGTTGCCTTACAGCAGGTAACACACATCTTCCATTATGGAGATGCGGTAATGCCAAGTCTTCAGCTGCCTCACTGTAGTAATGCCACACTACAAATGACCCTGACAGCCTTCTCCAGCCTTCTCTAAGCAAGTGCCATTGAACCTTGGTGCTTCTTCTTAAGATAGGTGTGAAGATGGATGCAGCATATGAAGCCTGGTGTAGTAAGAGAAAGCTGAAGTCATGACTAGCTGAGAAGAACAGGTTGCCAGGGGCTTACTAGTCAGTCATGTGCTGACCTCTTATCTCTGTGCTATCTGAAGGCAGAGGAAGAAGGCAGAGATCCTGTGATTACTCTTCTTCCTTCTTCCTGCCATATGAATGATTTTTTTTTAGCTGTGAAGTTTGACATAATGCAAGGACAAATTTCAGAGAGCTGATAAGGATACATGACAGATGGCAGTGAGTGTTCCACTGGAAACCTTGGTTCTAGAACTGCAGGGAAGCTTTGTGCCATACTGGTAAATTGAGTTGGTGTGGCAGTTCTCAGGAAACAACATCCTGGACACATCCTTGTCTGCCCTCAAGGCATCTGGATCAAGGTGAGATTTTAGTACTGAGCTGGTGACCTGCGTCTTCAATCCTTTGTGGATGGGATGGAGGTAGCTCCCTTATCTGTGAGAATTTTCATCTTCCTTGACAATCTATAGAGATAGCCAAGTTGAGACCACTCACTCTCTACAACTAGCTGAAAGGAGGTTGTAGACCGATGGTGTTGGCCTCTTCTCCCAGGAACTAGTGATAGGAGAAGAGGACACAGCCTCAAGCTATGGCAGGGGAGTTTAGGTTAGAAGTTAGGAAGAAATTCTTCACAAAAGGGTTGGTAGATATTGGAATGGCTGCCAAGAGATGGAGTCACCACCATGGACGTGTTCAAGAAAAGATACTTTGTGCCGTGGTTTAGTTGACAAGGTGGTGTTTGGTCGTAGTTTGGACTCATCTTAGAGGCCTTTTCCAACTTAATTGATTCCCTGATTCTGTGAGGTAGTTTCTAAAATGAGTAGCATCCCAGGACTATTTTACAACAGCAACTTTTCTTCATCTATGGCATGGTGAGCTCAGTAGTACTGCATAACTGCTAGCTTAGGCCACTTAAAAATGCTGATTTTTATCCTGCCATATGTGGACTAAAGAGCCTTTTAGTTGACTTAAACTTGCTATATAAGGATCCACATCTTGTCTAGAAAATCTGCAATCTTTTTATATTTGCAGACCATTCAAAACTATTGAGGTAGTTGGCTTGTGGAAGAATTTTTAGAAGATTTGTGGAGAATGGATATGAACTAATGGAATTTATCCTGACCGATGAAATACAATCTGTCAAGTGCACTAGGGGTTTTATCATCAAGAGTTATACAATTTGCAAAAGATAGTGATCCCTAACTGGGGGAAAAGTTATGTAATATGATGTCCCTGCTATTCAGAATATCAAAAGAAATAGTACAGGCAAAAAGGTTAATAACTCAAAGCTCTTACCCAGCTGTGGAAAAAGCCTTCTAAATCTGCAAGTGTATATATTAAATCAGTTTTGCTCAGTATCTTCCATTTAGACTAAAGGTTAAGGAAAGACTGAGGAATGTTTATATGTGTCCTGCATTGACTTTTCGTCAGGAAGCTGAGTTATCCAAGTCACTTAAAACATGGAAAGAGTTCCCAACTTCTTTAATAATTTGGCCAAAGATAGTATCTGACAGTAACTAATGAGGAACTGCTACAAAACTTTTCTTCTAATGGAAATACCACTAGACTGTTGAACGTGCTTTAAAATATTAAAAGCTTTTCTTAGGTAGCAGTTTTGGCTGTTTTAATTTGTATGGAAATATGCTTAATGTGGGACCTTTATTGAAAGAATTACTATGTACACAAAGGATTTAGTATCTGCTAAATCAGTGCCATAATCAAATTTTGGGTCTGAACTTTTGTAATTGGAGAGGAGCAGGTAGCAGCATCCTCTTCCTGCATCATCTGTGTGCCAGTCAGTTCTTCATACAGTTCCCACATGTCACTTGTGGAAAGTCCCACTCTGACCTTTGTTGTCTTGCTATCGCAGCGCTGTCTGATGTTCTCTGTCATCACCTGATGGTGGAGAATCTTAATGTTCACAGTGACTATAACAGATTTAAATATAATCTGCAATCTTGATGATCTTTAGATGATACTTCACAATAGATTCTTATTTAGGACAGGACGACCGTTGTGATTGTGAAATCCGTGAGGTTTTTTCAAGACACATATTTTGAAGAAGGCTGACTAAATCTGTATTGCTGTTATCTCTGCTACTGGTAACAGCAAGGCCACTTATTTAGACTGGGCATTGCAGAAAATTTGAAGTATTTATGGCTGATGTGAATTAGAGCTTCCAGTAGTGGGAAAGTCAAATTGATGACAGGAAAAATGACAAGGAAACTTTTAAACTGCTATGGGAGAGAAATCCAATGAGTGGGCAATTTTTTTTGCTCACTGGCTCCAAAAGATGCAGCTGAGCAACACAAGGTCTGCAGATAATGAGTGTTTGAAGAGAACTGAATAAATTAGATTTGCAGTTTATTTACTTCTTTCTTTTCTTATAGAAATATACAAAGCTTAAGATGAATGAGCTGGAGATCTCTCCCATTCAGGCAGGATTAAATCTATTTTGTTAGTACAATTCTTCACTTAGTGCAAAATGGGAGAAAAAGGAGATGAAATTGCATCATAAAAGGAAGTTGCATAGCTGGAAGCTTCTAGTAATAATTTTTAATATGGTTTGCAAACAAACTGTGTTGAATTGTTGTGCATATTTTCTGGAGAACTTTGGCAGAGATTTGATTACTGACTACTCAATTACTCCAGTGGTTGGACTATTTCAGCAGCTTCTAACACTTTTCAAAAAGGTAGAGATGCATTTGCTTAACTGTATGTTTCTCCAAGTTTAATTCCTAGTTGGAGCAAATGACAGGCTTGTGATTAAACTTTTAGAGTTGTCTAGGTACTGTGGTTTGAAAGATAAAAACTGTTTTGTGTATGTATTGACATATTGTACGTATTTAGTATAAAGGCATGAATAGAAAGCTCAGTGCTTCTGAAACAGAACCCCATAACCCCAAACCATAAGGTTTGAAGGACCTTATGTTTATTTTGCTCCTAATATGTTATCAATTATTTCCAGTTAATGTTACTGTTTGTTTTTTCTATTGCAAGGTAACAATATGTAGGATACCCACAAGAAGCAATAGTCACTGCAGATGTGTCCTAAAGCCTCAATGCAGTGTGCTGCCTTACATCTGGGCAAGCTAGGGCAGCTGATAGGTGGTAAATTATTAAGTCACAGCAAATGTATTTTATGTCCATATTACTTGAAATGAAATAGGAGAATTTGTAGAGAAAAAAGGTTAGAAAACATGCTTGTTTAAAAGCAATGCAGGCAGCTGCATTTCAAGTAAAACATGATTTCTTGTTCATCCATTTGACCACTGAATTCAGTGAACTAAAACTTTTTATGTGTCTACTGAGATCTGCCCTATATTGTACTACAGTGTTGGAGGGAATTAAGGTTGCATGTTTTCATTTCTGCAAGTAATCATGAACACAATTAATAAATACCCATAGCAATATCAGAAGGGAAGAGCAAGTGGTGATTTGACAAGAATAAGCTGTGCTTGTTTACGTGCTGCCGTATTGGAGAATCATTGGGCTGCAAGTCTTGACTGTAGCTAAGCTTTGTGGTATGTAGTTAGTGCCTCATACAGAGCTCACCAAAAAACTAAAGTGCTGCAAAAATGTTGTGCTCTGGACACTGATGGTGCTGTGGCCTCACTGGAGAGGGCATGTTGAGGGCATCATTCAGTGAGGCTACAGAGATGCTGTGCTGGTTCTTGCTATAGAAGGAATCTTCTGGCCCTGTTCTCCCAAAGCAGGGAGAACACTTCCCTTTTCTCTGTACAACTGGCTTTAGGGGGGGTTTGAGCCTGTGTGGAAGAGGTGTTTGGCAGTAAGATGGGTTATTATTTAGGTTCTTTCCCAACCAGCTATGGGATTGCTCTCCAGGCTGACTTTAGTTTTTGCATCCAACTAATAAAGCCATCTCCAAGAAATAGCCTTGGGCAAACAGTTAATCTTGGTTGTTGACCTGGCTACAGGGAAGTAAAGCTGTGAGGGAAAGCTGACTTAGGATTCATTTCATGCTTGAGGGAAGCAGGAGGACTAGAAACTCTAAATTTTAGTTTAAAAACTAGTCCTACTACCTGTGTATTGTTTGAGGAAGAGAAATCTGGAGAGGCAGAGTCTAATTAGTCTCCAGAATTAATTGGAAGATTTGAATAGGAAGCCTGGAATTCATTGTCTGTCAAATGACCTCATTAAAACAATGAGTCACACCACCAAAGCAGAGAGGTGAAGTGATTTCCTCCCCTTTCCTGAATTATCATTTCACCTTTGTTTTTTGCCTTGATTATTTTTTTGCCTAAGGCTGAATATAGATGAGTTCAAATGAACTATAGATTTTGTCTGCCTCTCATTAAAATTTGCCTTTAGAATTAGAAAGATGTCTTCTAGAAACAATGATTTAGTATTACAAATTTAAAAGAGACTCAATACTTGTAATAAGGATGCCTCCTTGCAGAAAATCTGAAAAAAACCACTAAGTCTGCATACATTTTTGCACTTTGTAAAAACTTTGTTTTTTATTTTATTTACCAAGGCACAAAGTGCTGGTGTGAGATTTTTCTTGCATTAGAAGTGTGTGTAGCCTGTGTATTCCTGGCTATAACCCTTCAAGGAATAATGAATAAGTTTTTGAATCCTTAGCTGAATTATTCTTGTTTTTTAACTCCATGAATTACATCAGTGTATATAGGTAGATAATTCAAGCTGTATTACGGAAGTGCTTTTAACATAGATTAGTACATGATCAGCTTTCAAATGTCTGATGCTGAATTTCAGCATATCTTGTTAGGGAGGATTTCAGTAAAATGCTCTGTGTAAAATGATTTTTGTGTACAAGGGTAGATATTGAGTCTTGATTCAAATGGCCACAAGGAGCAACACTGCAATTTTTGAGTGACAGCTTAAGAAAACAAAATTGGTATTGCTGACATCCACCTGTTTTGGTTAGTTATAAGGTGAAGGTTTACTGAAATGCTGTGAAGTCTCCTTTCCTGCCTCCATGAGGGAAAATGTGCATCTTTTCTAGAACGCTGATTTCCCTTCATGGGGAAGGAAAAGTAAAGCAAGAAAGGCGCAAGCACCAGAGCACAACTGTGTTGATGACAGCCAGCTCCATGTGAGTGTCAGATGCAAAGTGATACTTAAATCAGAAATGTGCTGAACCAGTGCTGTGGTTTGGGTGTCTATGGAAGTGCACAACAGCACAACTGCATTATGCAAAATGTCTGCCACATGCAAAATGCTCTTGTTGGATTTTACTCTTTGGTTACTGCAGACCCTTATTTCAAGGGGAAAAAAAGTTTCTGGGGGATAAAGCCTTTAAAATTTTGATTTGTACTTCTTCAAATGAATGCCTTCTCTGCCTTAAGAATACTTGCAGTTGCTTCAGATCTCTTTTAGGAGGTTGACCCTACACTTTGGTTTATTTTGGCAATATTAAGTTTCTGGATAGTGTTAAACTTGCCTGAAAACTTCAAGCGAATATCTTGTTTTTCAAAAGAAGGCGCTTTTGATAACTCTTCGAAGTTAAGGGGAGGAATGCCTCACTTTTGCTATAATGTCATATTAAAAAGCAACTGACCCTTGGCTACATTTGATATCTAAGAGAAATTTGCTTCAGACTCTACTGATTTTTGGGAGAATGGGCAGAGGAATGGCAGGTTGGGATGTCCCTAATGACTGCAGAGTACCATAGGTATTCCTGTCTGCAGATGTCCCTTCCCATAAGGCTTTTACTTCAGTGAAGCTGCTGGAGAGTTTCCAGGTGCAGTGTCTTCTTGCAGAATATTTGTGGCTTGAACAGACAATTTAAAAAGTTTTTCTAAGTGAAGAACTGCACTTCAGCCCATTCTTCTCCAAAGCTGTCTTAATCTGATGGGACTGTTTTTTAAATGGAAAAACTTGCTGAGAGGAATACAAATGACACTAATCCCAAGTAAAAATCAAAGATTGCTTTATTTCTTTAATGATTGTACTGCAGGGCTTTATGTAAGTTTGATAGTAAAAAATCCTGAAGTGTGTTTATATGCTTCAAGCAGCACCATGCCATATAGTTTTGCATTATGTAACAGATCCTTACAGTGATGATAGGATGACACAGAATTGATGCAAAGTTTGTTGAAAGCTGTGAATTTTTACAGTAAGCATGTCTTCCTCCTTCTGATTTTTCAGTGGAGAAACACTGGACTGTGACAAGTTTAAAGTTGATATTGTTCCAGTGGTGGCTTGTGCCTTTGTGAAGTAAGACAGCCTCAAGAGGATGGAGGGAGAGGATTTGGGGGTCTAAAGAAACTGTTTTTCTGATCATGTGATTAGGCTGTCTGTCCAGATGGGAGGCATGATATTGATATGCATAGATGTATTCCTGAAGTGGCCTTTGCTTAGTTCTGGGTGGAGACTTCAAGCACTCATCCAGGAAATCATGCTTTTAGTTTTTTCATGGAATCATAGAATAGTTTGGGTTGGAAGGGACCTTAAAGATCACCTAATTTGACTGCCAAGGGCGGGACACCATCCGCTAGGCTCAAAGCCCTGTCCAACCTGGCTTTTCACATCAACTTAACTGAATAATTACATTCATATTTACAGATAGCTGATTTCATAAGAACCTTTTTGAATGTTCATACACAGTACTGTGGATAAACATTGTTTTCCCAGTGTGACAGTAAGGAGATCTTTAGCTGTTAATCCACCTGCAAGAAATTGTATACCAAAAGAATTTCCAAGAATGATGCAAATTTATAAGCTTCTGTTCTCACATAGTTTAAAAAGAGGAAATCTGCTGAAACTGCCGAAAATATCACTGTGAATAAAGGCCTTTAGTTCGTTTGTTGTGTTCTGTTTTTTTTTTTTTTTTCTGGGGGGCATGGGGGGTTGGCATTTGTTTGTTTTCAAAGTAGTGTCATTCACTTAGTTCTGCAACCAGTTTAACCCATGATAAGCCAGTGGTGTTACCTCTGGCTCCTTGTTCCTGCCTTGCCTTGCACTGACACAAGTGTTAGTGGGGGCTGAGGGGTGGGCTGGGTCAGAGAGCTGAGCCAGCTTGGGAACTAGCAGGAGAAGAGGAGAAAAAGCCAAATCAGCTTTAGCTGATTTTCTTTAGCCAGATCAGCTTTCTTGTACAGCTCACTATGCAGCCAACCAAAATACTAGCTCCAGCATGGAGAGTGGCAAGAGAAACACCTCTTTTGGCAAGAGTGCTGGTTTCTGTGCAGGCTTAAGCTGTGCAAGTCTGCTTTGACTGCATTGTATCCAGCCATAGGTTCTGCTTCATTCAGTAGTTGGTATAAGGCCCTGTGCAGTAAATGCCTGAAAGATGGGTTATAACTGAGCCAGCATAATCACAAGGAAAAGCTCATTGTTCACACTTCTGCTGGATGGGAAGGATATGTATAAGGCTCCTGGTGATCAGGGCAGAGAAATTCCAGCTTAGCAATAAAAGCTTAAATAAAAATGTGTCATTTGTGTTTTTAAAAGAACTTGCTTATAACATTATGAGATCATTAAAATTGCTCTTTTTTTTTTTCCCTAGGAATTTATCAAAGAGCTGCTAACTCGGATAAGAGGAATGAGGAAACTCAGTCCCCCTCAAAAGAAGAGTATATAAATAACTCAAAGTAATAGCACTCCCTAAAAGACATGGCAAGGGAAATGGGACTTTGAATACAAGACCTTTATTAAAATAATTGTCTTTCTCCACAACTTTTTTGATTTTATTCAGTTTTGACTCAAGGAAATTTTTTTGTGTGTTTTGAGGGTTCTTTTTTAAGTGTCAATTATTTTTTATCAAAAATATCAACAATTTGGATGCTGCTCAACTTTCACCTGGAGGATTACTGAAGCAAGTGAAGAATCCAAGAGTTAGAGATGAGGGGCAGCAAGCTTATGTGGTGAACCAGAAGATCTTGTAAATTTACAGAGCTAGGAGACTTCTCCTTGCAACTAGTTGGATAACTTTCTTAAGTTGGTTGTACATTTAACTCATGGATGTCAAGTTTCTTGTGCTTGTCTGTACATAAATTTTAAAGTGGGTTGTGAATACTGTTTCACATGGATGGAAGGAGAAGTTTGTTATAGTAAATTATTTAAATGGTGGTTATTGCAAATTTGCTACTAAAAGGTACCAATTTAGATTGCTAAAATGAATGCTGCCATTTTTCTGAATACCCTTAAAGCAGCCCAGTGAAGAATCTCATCATATCTCCTTGTTTAGATCGCAGCATATGAAAATTGGGAATTTTAAGGGCTTAATTTGTAGACTTAAAAGTTATTTGATTGACTTTGATGCTTTGCCAGGATCACTTCCTCTCCACCTCATGGTGTCTTGGAGCTGTGCTGCCCTGTACTGAAAATGGGCCTGGAGTGATATCTAGAGAAATGTCCATGAGCATTTAAAAGCTGGTTCATGCTGGAGGAAAGGCAGTGATACCAAAATGAATTGCAAGTACTGTATTGCATTTAATGATGTGGTCTTAATCAAATGCAGATTCCTCTCCTATAAAGGTAGGCAAAGAGTAATACAGCCTTTGTTTATGGCTCTGCCCTGAGAAGTGGGAGACTTCTTAACTTGGGCTCTCTTACTTGTAAGAGCAAGAGCAGAGATCCCTGCTCCCTTCTGGAAAATGTCCTAACTAGAATGTTTGACAAGCTACCATTTACTGGTAGGTGACATTAGTCAGGCATTTTATATCAAGGGTGCTCTGAACATATTTTATTTTTCAAAAGAAGTACATGTTTGTGAATTTTATGTATACTGGCAAGCTTTTTTAATGTATTTAATTTTGTAATGTTTACTGATGATTTTATTTACCAGATATTTACTCAAATAAATGGAACAACTTGTGACTTGTTACATGTACACTTTACAAGACTGCTGTTGCTGAGTAGGTTTGTAAATGGAATTGCTTGTCAAAAAGAGAAGCCTCTAAGGTGGTAAGTACATGGGAACTCAGCTGTACTGACCCTAACTGGCTTTTAGTGTACCCAGTATCACTCAGCCCTTCCCCAGTATCACTCACACTCCTGTAACCTGGTGCACATTTGAAGATCTCCTCCAGATGAGGCTTTCCTTCCCTGTGCCTTAGGAAATTTAACAAAGGGTGGGGAAAAAAAGCTTAGAAGTTCTTTCAGATAAATGCTGACAAATTCAGGTTTTTTTTTTTTTGTCCACCAGAGATGGACTGTAGGGGAAGGCTTACACTGGGTGGCTCTCAGTTTCCTAGTGAAGGTGTGGCAGAAGGGGATCTTTCAGAAGGAGACACTCTACCTTTTTTCTTTTAGGCACCTTTTTGGATCCTCAAGAAATTCCAGCACTCTTGAGAAAATACTCACCTGCAGCCTTTTAAATTTAAATCTTGTATCTTGCTGAAGTTGCAATTTATCTCTGGTTTGGACTTGCTGGCAATTCTCATGTTCTTCTTTGAGATGGAGTCTGAAACAAGGCACAGTTTGAACAATAAGGGTTCTAGTAATTTTCACATTCACTGATGCATTTTGAGACTGCACTGACAATTTCAAATATCACTTTTTTTTTTCCTTTATAATAACAGTGTGCCAAATCACATGTCAATTAATGGCAACTATACCAGATCTCTCATTACCTACATCAAAAAATGCTATCCACAAATATTTTTTCTTTCATGTTGTTTGGCTAAAAGCTGTCCACTTAACTGTACTCATGACATATTTGTGTCTTTTATCCCATTCATCTTGCACTGAGTAGCTGTGGAAAGTAGCAGTGTGCCCCTTCTAAAACTAATAGGTTTGGTGGTGCACTTAGAAATGGTGAAGGCTAGGATGGTCCTTACTGTTGTTGCCTCCTGGAGATGGGTTAAGTCACTTCTGAGAAGAATTTCCTCTAACACCACAGGTTTTGCTGTCTTAGAACTGTCAGGGAGCAAAACCAAGCTCTAAATAGCTTTTGTTTGCAGCTGGCCTGATTTTCCTGGGGATTGTGGGGTCTCATTCTTGCTAATTTTTCCTTAATGGAGCTATTCTTGGCCTTGGTGTTACTGAGAGGGGAATTGACCCATTCACTGAAGATTTAATTGTGCTTTATGTCTTTATACTGCGTGGGTGTTCTTGGCTCTGGGGAAATACTCAAGGAGCATATAAATAGCACTCTGTTACTGAAACAACTTGAAATTAAATCTTACAGCCCAGTCTCTTTACTGTCTTGGCTGGACAGCTTTCCTGAGAAGGGCCAAGTTGTTGCAATGAGAGCTTCCTCTGGGCTTTTTAAGTGGCTAATGAAAGAAACTGAAGTTCCTGCTCATAAATACAGAGTGAAGCTGAGGTTTTTGTTTTGGAATTGAAGTGCCCTTGCCGTGTTAAAAAATTGCCTTCAAGAGCATGTGTTTCTGGAGTCTGCTTCATGACATAATTAGCTTTTGCATGTTTTACAGCAGGACCTGGCAGTTGGCTTAGAAAGAAAAGCAAAGTGCTTGTGTAATCATACTGAGTGTGCCTCAGGAGGCTGCAGGGACAGAGTGCTGTATTCCTGTGACACAGAAGAAAGGACATGAGCCATTTGCCTGCCAGCCTTATTTTTGTTCCTTCCCCTCCAACAATGGGGTTTACTCCTGAAGTTGCCCTTCATGCAGGGAACATCATGCAGAATGTGGAAGGGAGAGTTTTTCTATTCTCGGAGAATATGGCCAAGAAAAGCAGGAACAAAATATCTGCCCTGTTTGTGCACTTGAAACTCTTTTACGCAGAGTCTTAGTAAGAATTCTTAGTACTTTATGCTGGTAGGTAAAATGGCATAAGTGAAATTGAAATTACTCAGCAATTTATTTCTAAATGGTTTTTCAGATTCAAGACAGTCTTAATGTAAACATGCAGCTCCACGGTATAAAAAAAAATTGCTAGCCACATCAACAGAGACTTATTTGAGTGGAAGCTAGAAGAAAATGCAGGTCTTATTCTGAACAAACAGTATTTTGAACTGAGAACTCTGGTGAACTGCTGTAACAAAAGGAAAAATTGCTTCTTGGCTGCATAAGATTTGTCATTGTATACTGCACAGGTTGTTTACAGGTACTGAGTAACTGCATGCAATACTTTTCAAAAGGTGTTGAGATTTAGGGAGGAAGCCAGAAAAGAAATCGGATGTCGGAAAGTCCAGGAAAAAACATCACTGAGAAAATTTCCTGTTAGGAAAACAGAAGAGTCTTGTGTTACTGCATATATTTCTGTATGGAAATAAAATGAGAGATGTCAATGCTTTCATGTGTTGGAGAAAAGCATGAAGAGGAGAAATGCCTGGAAGATAAAGGAAGGAAACTTGAAGTGTTGAAGAAAATAGAGCATCCTGATGGTGATGAGCCCTTTGAGCTTGCTACTGTGGGAATAGGTGAGATTGACATCTATTAGTATCTCCAAATGGAAATCAGATGCTTTTCTAGATAAGATGTCATTGGACAGTTACTCAGTTTCAGTCAAGGTAATCAAAGACCTTAAAACTCTAGACTTCTGCTTTGTGAGGTTTTGCTTGCTTGGTGGGTTTTTTCTGTGATTGTTTTTGGTTTTGTTTTGGGTTTTTTGTTTTGTTTTGGTTTTTGGTTGGTTCTAGAGTTTATGTTAGAGCAGAGGAAACTAATAGGAAACTGATTTCTATGTATTATGGCAATGTAATGACATGCTTATGTAGTGATTAAATCAGATTACTAATACTAGCTACACATTTTATATATAACTCAACTACTTTTTACTTGACTTTCGTGGTACTACTTTTATTTTTTCTGGAAGTAAGAAAACAAGAATTGTGAATGTAATTAAAGTTGCTGTTGAAAGCCAGAGAGAAATTGAAATGAAGAAGAGAAAATGTGACAAGTACTTACTGCAGCAAATTTTATTTTTGCCACTGGAGGATTCTGTCATCAGTGTGTAAATAGAGTGTTTCTGAAGTTTTGAAATTGCTATTTGTAATAATCAAACCTAGAGCTGATGGGGTTTTAATTGTTTTGTGGTTTTTTAGGTGGAAGTAATAACCAAATTCTATGAACTTACACTGTTTACAGACTTTACTGTTTTCCAACAAAAACTGACATCAGTTTTTTAATCAAAGTGAGCTATTTAAAAAGTTATCCTAAAAATATATAGAAGACTGAAAAAATCTTTTGGAGGTGCAGCTAACAGGTTTTGTTTGGTAGCATTGAATTGGTCTTATTGAATTGGTATTTTAGTTAAACTTTTTATCTTCCATGATCAAAATCAAAAATATTCTGTGGTAGCCCTTAGCAGAGGTTTCAGTCTGCCTGACTGTATATTACTGGGTCGGACTTGAAGCCCATCATTACTTGGCAAAAAACGTAGCAGCTGATCCTCTTCAAGGACAGAGAGTTGTTTTACCACCCCTTGTAGGGCCAAAGGGGATGAGAGCACAAGAGGCTTTCCTGCCTTCCTAAAGGAGGATCCTACAGTCAATGTCAGCAAGGCTTTGGCTCTTGCAACAGTTTTGTGCCCAGTTTCTGCCACTAACCCGACAAACTGCATATTTTCTGTTGTGTCTTTCCAGACTTAATTTCAAGCCTGCCAAAGCAAAAGTTACTAAGTCAGTTTTGGTGCCCATGGTCTCCTGTACCTCATGATGTGTTTGCCAACAGTCTGCATTATTTTTCCCCATTCCTTCAAGTTTGACAGCTCAATTATTTCTCTTAGGAGAAAGACTTACTACTATATGGAAATGGAAATGTGTCTGCTGTGTTTCTGCTGTCAGTACCAAATCAATCCAAAATACTAGAAAGGATGCTGTAAATTTTAGTGTCTTCTGATTTATGGCCTCATACTTCTGGAGTTTACTCAATTTTTGTATTATTTCTTTATTTCCTTGGGTAAGTTTTCATCAGAGCGTGTATGCAACTCAGCCGCAGACTATAGGAGGAGAACAAAGCTCCTTGGAGTAATCAGTTTCTCTTAAATTCTGAGAAAGCATTATAAACGTGGTGTTTATTTTTTTCCCCCAAATATCTGGACGATGCATTTGCAGTGCCACAGAAATATTCTTGCTTAGAAACCTCAGGGTGTAGTGTAAGTGATGAAACTAGGGCTGAATGGTGCAGACACACAAACTCACCAAATGGACACATTCCTTGTGTCCTTTAGGAAAAGAAAAAATAAAACCAGATTCATGTCTCCTGAGCTCAGTGCTTGTCAGAGAATAACCTGCTTTTCTTAGGCTCTGCTGGGCTTTGTGCTGCTCCAGGCAGGGGCCCTGTGGTGATGAGTACTGGTCCTTGAAGAGTACTGCAGATATGAGTACATTTCTGTAATTGCAGACCAGCTAAATTGCTTAATCCTGAATCCAGTGTTTGGGCTGTTGAGAAGGCAGTGTTGGTAGGATGTGTCATCTCCCTTTTCCATTTTGCAGTGACTTGTGATGTGCACAGTCTCTGCTGCCACTGCCACTAGGGAATACTGCAGTTTTTCAGGCGTTAAATCAGGAAAGAGCATGTTTTCATTTGGGAAATGCAGTAGTTTGTTACCAGCCCACACATACCAATGACTTTGTTCCTCTGATGTAGATACCTAAAAAACATGCCTTTCAAATGGGTATGGCTGTAAATACACTGTTACTAACTGGCAGTGTCTGGTTCTGTGAGAAAATGAAGCTGTTCAATGTTCTTTTTTCTGAACTAATTTAATTTATGCCTCCTAAACTCCAGTTAACCTTTTAATATATGTTTCATCATCATAAGAAAAGCTTTAGCACCTTTGGAGAATTTTTCTGGTGCTGGTTTAGATTTAGAACCAGGTACAAAATGATCTGATATTGGAAAAAGGCTGTAACTAGTTTGTAAGATTCCCTTCTTTAGAGTTTTCTCAAAGGTGTTTCTGTTTCCATATCAACAATGTACCACAGTAGTGCTTGTTTTATAATGGTAAATCCTTAGAATTTTAATAATTTACCTCATGTGTCGGCTCTTTCTTTTGTCCTCTGATGTGCCTTGGCCAAGAGCTGATATTTAAAGTATTGATTATTTCTTCATCTATGAAGTTGTATGTTCAGCTCAGCACTTAATCAGTCTGAGGCTAGGTTTTTTGTGCTTGGCACAAGGACAACGTGTTTAAAAATATGTCAACTTCTCAAAAATAAAAGTTTTAATGCCAGGGTTGAGTGAAATGATAATTTTCCTCTCTTGGTTACCTTTGAAACCTGGAAAACCTGAGTGCTTCCTGAAATTTGCATGATTTTTTCAGTTCTAATCTTGTTAGATGCTTCCTAATTAATTTAGTACTTGTATTTCTTCCAGTTCTTATTTATAGTAGCATTTAGTATCTGCTCTAACAACTTTTCACCCTCCCTCAGAATCTTCCTCTTTTGCTCTTGTCCTTTTGCAACAGAAATTCAGGTATGTCAAAATTATGCCACACCAGCAAAGATAACTAGGCAGGGATTCAAGAGAGATCAAATAAATCAGACTAAGCCACAGTATTGCTGTGTTTTCTTTGCTGGAGAAAGTTAGGCTATCATGCCCAGCCCACTCCTGAATTTCACATCTCCTTCTCACACAAGCAGACTCTTCCCTAGGAGAGTGTGTTTATTTTAGTTGTTTAAGCACCCAAATTGAAGCACTTAAAACTCTGAGATTTGGTTCAAAAATCTCAGATGGAACTAATTTTTGAGGTTGGCTTTAAAAAAAAAATAAGTTTGGGGTTGTCCTTTGTATCCAACCACTCGGTCTTGTTAATTAGAAATGGTGGAGCAACTCTCAAATATCCAGGGGGGCAGGGACCCTGGATCAAGCAGCAGGCAAAGAATATGCTGCCCTTTCACTTGTTTCAAAGCTCCCTCACTGTCTGAACCTTGCTCATCTCAAATGCTCAGGAATGACAAGACAAGTAAAACAGGCACTCTGAGGCTGGAGTCCTGAATCTTTTATAATGCTTTGATTGTTCCTTGAGTTGCTTTCTCAGGGACCACTTGTAATTTGTTCGTACTGTTGATGGGGGACTGAAACTTCCTTTCCCAGCTTCAGTAATTTCAGGAGCAGGAATTCTCAGAAAGATGCTGGGCTTGTGATAAAAGCATTGAAGTCAGAAACAATCAGGGAAATAACATCTGTAGATGCTGGAGCTGATATTACTCCTGATCTGCTACAGTGCCCTTCTGGATGCAGCTCATGTAGCCCATGGAGCTCCCCCTGTGCTGGTAGAAGCTCAGGCCTGCTTGTGCACAAAACCCTACGAGGCAGACAAGCTAGGTAAAATTAAAATATCCAGGTGTTGCTTGGCATCAGATGGTTTACTCTTTATCCATTTTAGTGGTTTACTCTTTATCCATTTCAATGCAGGCTGCTCATTTCATTAGCTGGAAAGCAACCTGCCTTTAAAGAAGGTTGGCGATGGGGGCTTTTATATATCACTTCATCCCTGCTTTACTGCAGTACACAGGGACCCTGGTGGAAAAAAAAAAGCAGCTCTTCAGTGAGTACTAGAAACAACCAGCTCTCTCTTTTTGGTATAAATAGTTGAGGACAGAGAGAAGCAAGCTCATTTTTAATATGTGTTTAGATTGAAAGTGAGTTGCAATGGAGCCTAGCTAACACCCCAAGCAATTATACTTCCAAATTTTGCCCTTTGGGGAGAGAAGAAGGCTGTCAAATGCTGGGCTCCATACAAATCAAAAAAGTCTTTTGAGTTCTCTCCATTTTTAAAAGGGTCACTTACTGAGAGCAAACTATAATAAATGAATAGTAGTTGATGCTTAAAACTTGGCAGAAGGTTTCAGAGCTGTGTAATGGCATTTGAGAGATGGGTACACAGCTTTTTATGCCACATTTGTGGGGAGCTCCATAGGGGCAGCAAACTGAAATGACAATATTTTCATTTTATCCTTTTTCTGTAAATGACAAAAATTTAGGTGTGGGGTTCAGTTATCCACAGATCTTTCCCTCATGATCTGGGACCGCAGTAGTGCTGAGGGAAACAGATAACCAGCAGTTACTTTCTGTATAGAGCTTTGGACAGAGATTATCTTACAAGATTTGTGTGAGTGCTGTTGGGAGTTATTAAAATGAAACTGGAACCCTCCCCCTGTTAGGGTGAAGCAGGGAATTGAAAGAGTTCCCAGAGACAGACCAGGTCTGCATGGAAGAGCAGGTGACCCCACTGGTTTGTGTGGTGTCAGACACTCGAAGTTGAGCCAGAGGTCAGTGCCACAACAGTGCATGAAAGACTTGAAGCTATAAAAATACTTTCCTCCCTATTTGTTGGCATTAATTAAACAGAATTTAGTTCTTTACTTTATCTGTTATTCTGGTGCCCACTAACCTGGATCAAGACTGAGATTTCTGCCCCATCCATTCTGTTCCAACCTAAAAATCTGTCTGCCATTTTGTCATCTGTCTCCTGTGTTGCAGATCTTGGACAAATGTTTCCCACAAGAGGGTATAAGACAGCATTTTGCATTTACCCACTGCCATGAAACTGGATGTTGATTCCTACTACTTGCATGATCCCCACATGGATCATGACAGTGTGCTATCCATCACCACTTAGGGAAAGAGAAAGACTCCAGTGAGCACAGCCTGCCTACTGGCTCCAGCTGGGACTCAGATAAAACACACAGATTCTCTCAAGCTCACACCTCAAGTGGTGTCAGCAAATCCCATGGCTGAAAGCCTGGGCATGGATGATGCTCCCACCTACAGATGTCAGGTGAGCCTGTCAGCAGCAGTGCCAGGAGCAAGGAACAGTCAATGTGCCAAAAGCTTTGTGTAAGACAGTCTGCTGCCTTTAGGAAAACAAACGTGAACTCTCCTGTATCTAATGTCAGATCACATTGTCAAAGCAGGTTGTGATCAATCTCTTTGAAGGAAGGAAAGGAAGTCCCGGTGCCCCTTGTAAACTTCAGTGGTAGTGCTTCTCAGGACAGACATCTAATGGTATATCAGTATTTGTCCTTCCTTATTCCCTGATTTCTAGTTCCCTAAAGGAGTGGAGTTGGTCCTTTCAGCAGCTGATATGTCAAAAGCATTCAGGAGGAAACTACAGGAAGCTGGCAGTGACTTGGAAAAATTAAGCAAATCTGCAGGGAATCTCTTGGCTGATTCAGTGGCTTTCTAACATCTTTCCCTTCCAGCTGGACCTGCCTCCTGGTAGCAAAGGCCCTGTCTAGGCTGAACACATCAGAGACAGCACACTGACCTCTTTAATTTCTGAGGATTAATGAGGTTTTACTGCTTAAGGTAAACACCTAAATTAATGCTGAGAAGCTTTGCTCACATTTCTCTATCTTTTTCCATCCTCCATCACCTCTCAGTTATGACTCACTGGCAGGAGTCATAAATAATGTAGTGATTTTAAAATAACTCTGAAAAAATTGAACTGTGCAGTATAAGATCACTTGTGAAGGAGGAGCTGTGGCAGATGTAACAAGTGGGAATCCTGCTGAGGCACTGTTGTTGTTTGGATATATTTCAAAGGTTTAAATAGGATTAAGGTATTTATTATTATTAATGGGAAAATAATCTTTATCCTTCCAGAACACTAGAGGTATGATGGTTTTTAATGCCATAGAGGCATAGAGGCTCACTCTGTGAGCAAGTACAATGTTCTTGTAGTCTTAGTCAAGCTTGAAGCTTATGCAGACTGAGGATTTTCTCTTACTAGCAACATACACTGCTCATTCTGCTGCAACCTTGTTAAGGCCAAAGGCTGAGGCATTCATAATAACCACTGACTGAAGTGCCTTGATTTATTGGTGTTCCACATGGGGCACCTTAAATGGGCCTTTATTTTTAGAATAATACTCTTTCACACCTGGAGCACCATAAATTTGAGGTTCCCAGCTTGCTGGCCATTCTTGAAAACTTTTGGAATATTGATGGATGAACAAATAGTACATGCCTAGGTAAGAAGGTCTGTGACTGCTTGGTGCTATAGCATTAAGAGAGAAAAAAAAAAAAAAGAAGATAGGCTTTATAGTTAAATAAACTGCCATATTTTGACAGGATAATGCTACCATCTGATTTCTAGGGCAAGCCAAAGGCTTTTTCCCCTCATAAAAATCTTGGATTGAATTTGAAAAAAAACCACGCTCTCAAATGACCTTCTGTTACCCCAAGAACTCTTAAGCTTTCAGAAGGTAGCATTATGTAAAATACTCCTTTTACACTGATCACTGCTTCCTCCTTTGTCCCTGGCATGTGTGCAGCACTTGCTGCCATTTGAAGTGGGGACAGGTGTTTTGGTGCGGTTTCCTGCCTCAATCCAGGACATTTGAATATTCTTTTCTGCTGGGGATGGTCTTCTTGGTGTGTGGAGAAGAGCAAGGTCATCTGGAGCAGCCTAAGGAAGGGAATAAATTAATGAACCAAGCAAAGGCAGTTGCTGGTAACTAGCGAAGAATAAAGAGTCAGGCTCGGGTGTGCAATATTCACTGTCAGCAAACAGAGCTTGAAATCCTCAAGCCAAATGGTGAATTTCTGAGCTCAGGATGGGCTTGGAGGAAGTGGAATTGTAATTGGATCTTGGGATGCTGTGGTCTGAGTGAAGGTCAGCTTCAAACAGTGTTTGCTGACAAGTGCAATAGATGAGTTGCTGTGTGAGCTGGCTTTAATGGACCTCAATGAAATAAGAAACGTTGGACCCTGAGTGTTGTTAATGGGGTTTTGTGTATGAAGCCATTATCTCTTGGTTTTTTAGCCTCACTGGTTTTGTCTGGGAGATGGCAGAAAACCTTGTGGAGCTCGACCCAGCTGGTGGGTAAGGAGAGACCTGAGGGCCTGACTGCAAGGTTTCCAGACCAGTGAGTAGCCTGAAAAGACCTGGATTATTCAAACACTATTAAAACCCTGTAGATACTCTGGGAAGGAAGTAGCACATGTGAGGTTTCTTCAGTGCTTAGTCTGGCTTTGGATTCATGTATTGCTCTTTAGTTTACCTGGCTGCTGTGGTTAGGTAACGCTGCCTTGACATACTTACTTTCAGATGGTAGTAGTGTGCACTGGACGAGGCTTGATCCAGCTCAGTAGAAAAGTAAAATAAAATATTCCTGACCTGTTACAGAGAAAGTCCCAGATTGCTCCTTGCTGTGCTTGCCCCCAGGGGCACTCCACTGTTTGTCCCTTTAGCCTTCAGGCTCTGGTGGCCATCCTTGCCATCCCTCACCCATGACCTGACCCCTCCTGCTTTGGCAGCTCTCCTTTGCCCACGGTGGGGGTGACTGAACTGCCTCCTGCCTCACCCCTGTGCTGTCCCCAGGGCTCTGTTCAGCTCTAACATCTCAGTGCTCTGCAGCACTGCCAGGCCTCTGTCCGAGCTGGGGGCTGGTGCTTCCAGCCAAGCAGCTGCACAGCATCCTCCTGTGAGCAATTACAGGGATCTCCCAGTCTGTTCCTGCTCTGGTGCACCTGGGTGCTGTGCTGGGGATTTCCTGCTTGGCAGGGAGGAATTCGCAATACAAATGAGCTTGGGCTGCAATAAAGAAAAAAAAATGCAGTTGATAAAGGATGTTATCTCCTCAAACTGTAATTTAGGCTTGCTCTTGTGCCAGCAATCTTCTCTGTGGCCTTATGACAGTTGTTTCTGTGTATCAACTCCCCCTCACACTAATGGTCCAGGGCTGGTTTTGTCACAGGGATATTGCCAGGATAAATGCAGCTGGGGCCACAAAGCATTGTGGTGGCATGAAACACTTCACTGTCTTGATTGATTGCATGCCATGAACAGGATGTCTGTCACCTAACTCACATCACAGGACACCTCACTCTCACCTTGATGAAGCAGATTTTCTGGGCTTGCCTGGAAATTGTGTTGATATTGTAAAGCAGAAAGCAAAAGCAGCCCTGAAGTCCTGCGCATGGAGACAAGGAAGGTTATTTTTAACAGTGTGGGAAGTGCTGTGCTCACAGGACTAATGCTGCCCACGGGACGTGCCTTGCATTTTGCTTAACAGAAGCAGAGCCCTCTCCAGTTACAGAGCTGAAGGGGAATAGCAAGCTGGTGTGCTAATAATTCCCATGTTACTATTTTTAAAGTTCTGCCTGCGTTGTCTGGAGCACTGTTACCCAGCAGTGCCTCCCAATGCCAGGTTATTTCAGGCAAAGTTGGTGTTTGCACTTAAATCTGTATTAATTTACTTGCTTTTTGTTTGCTTCCCTTCCCCTCATTATGGTCTTATGCACTTGCACGTAAAAAAAAAAGATAAGCGTATAGACAGAAATTTGAATTTGACAAAATTCAAGTTTCTTGTCATGTTCAAATACTCAGAGCTGTATTTACAGAGTCCCAGCACCCTTCACCTTAGTTGTGGGGACACAAAATGACTTCCATTAAATTTTTTGTCTTGATGGCTCAGTGCATTCCTAGTGTTCTTATCTGTGAACACACCACTGGACACATCAAGGCAAGCTGATGGGTCAGATAATTAGAGGTACAAAGCTGCTTTTTGCATGCCTGTCCTGGTCCCCAGTGGGGGCTTGCAGGGAGGCTTGCCCTGCTGATGTGGGGCTTGGTGGAGCCTTTGCTTTGCTGGAAAGCTGTCTGGGAAATCTGGATCCCTTGCAAAGGCTCTGGTGATATGTACTGACACCTGTGAGGATGCCCCTGAAAGGAGAGCTGCTGGAGGGGCAGGCAAGGCTGTTACTAGCAATAAGAGCTGAAATATTTGTGAGAGTCTCTCTGAAAGAAAGTGCTTTTTTCTATGAGAGTGGGGAAGAAGCCAAAGTACAGCTTGTCTTCTGCAGTAATGCTGTTTCTTGCCCTTTCCCATGCACAGGGAGATTCCAGCACATCCCTTTTCTGTCAGCCTGTTGGTGCTGTGATAAAGCATCGATTACCTGGGGGTGGCAGGACTGCTGACTTCTGCCGTGTTCCTATAGTGACAAGCAGCTTTTCCAGGTGCGTGGAGCAAATAGGGAAGGGGGAGAGCTGAAGGGGAAAGGAGGCAGCTCATTTTTGGGGTCTCAGGGGCAGGAGGTGAGAGCAGAGGAGAAGTCCTTACGTGTTGAGCAGTCTTGCTGCAGCCTTTGAATCCCTTTGCTGTAGTCTCCCATCTGCCAGCACACAGAGGTGTAATATAAAGGTTATTCTAGTGCACCAATCCAGGCTTCATTTTTATTCCACGGGGGTTAAATTATTTATGTGCAGTACAGCAACAGCTGAACCTGCTGTTAGAAGGTACCTTGCAAGACCTTTTTAAATATTTAATACTTACTAACAGAACGAAGCAGGAGTAGCTAAAGTGTTGAGGATGCACTCAATTTTTAAACAGTTAAAACAAATTAGGCAACATTTCCAAAGACAAGTATGCAAAGGCCATTTGCTTCATACCAAGTGGTCTGCACAGCGACAGGAGACCATCTGGCTGATCTGGATTTTTATGTGGGGCTGACTGCTCAGTACTCTTAGAATGATGATCCTGTAGATTCAGCTGCTTGGCAGCACCTGGGTCTATCTCTTGGGTAGCCACAATGGGAGCCAGGCACTTTCCTTTCTAAAGATGCATCTGCTGTGGGCAAATCTCGCTGTGGTACGTCCTTGTAGACCTACGCTGGAGCTCTCGCTCTGCCAGCTTCCCTCTATTTTCCCTTCTGCGTGGGTGGATGTTGCCAAAGCGAATGGATAGCGATCGTGCTTCCCCCAGGCACAGAAAATAGAAAACATTCTCTGGCAGCTTTCTTGATTTCTTATTCCAAATTTGTGTTTATCTTATCAATATTCATAGTGCTCTGTATATTCTCAGGGTATCTCATAGGCCAGTGTGAGACTAGGTGGGTTCAGCAAAGCTCTGTTCTCAGGAGGGCTTGTGGAGAAACTGGACTTGCCCAAGATAATGCAGGAAGTACAGGGCAGGGGGCTTTGCCCCCAAGTTTGCTGGATATGTTACTGCTCCTGGCTGCTGCCGCAGGAGCTCAGCAGTGTCCCTCCCACTGTTGCTGGTGGCATCCAGAAACAGTAAGGGGCAGCTGCCTGTGTGGCTTTACAGCACCGGGGTGGGAGGAGTGGGTATGTCTTCCTGATCTCAATCTTCCAAGAAAGGCCAATGGCTTTTGTGGAATGTACAACAGTGATCTTGGGTCCCTGCAGGGATGGAGAAAAAAAACCAAACTCAACACCCAGCTGAGGCCTGGATGTAGGAACAGCCCTGTTTAGAGCATCTCCTCTCATTGAAGCCAAGGGGCAGGAATAGCTCTACCAGAGTCAGGAAAGGTTCTTGTCTTTGTGGGTGGACTGAGGACACCTCTGCACCTGGGTCTGGACTGCGAAACATAGGCTGCCCAGGACAGCTGGCAGCCATAAGGATCAGGGATGAGGTTAGCACAGAGGACAAAGGGGAGGGCAAATGTGTCCTAGGGAAACACTGCGCTTTAGCTTTGCCTCTCCCCACAGCAGGAGGGAAGATAATGTGTGACACTGGATTGCTCTGGAATAGAATCATATGAACAAGAAGCCTGAAGAGCTGTGTCTGAGAAGAAATATGAAGATAGGAACTGATTGTGTGAGAGAGCTGCAGGGGAGAAGCAGGTGAGCAGCAGGAAACAGCTTGAGATGCAATGAAAAAAAGTGGAACAGAGTACAAGCAAGTGACATCAGATGCAATAAAAATCTTGGCAAGGACTAGAAAGCATAAAATGAGGTGTGGCTGAGGGAAAAAAAGATATAAATATTAGAAATTTTAAATGTCCAGGGCTGAAGAAACAGTGGAAGATAATGCAATAATATTAAAGAGAGCAAGCACTAGCACTCATTTTCTAGGATAGATCAGTACTGTATTTATTTGAGTGACACAAATACACTTCAGGGTTGCTATAAAGGATTATATGGAGAGAGCATAGTGAGTGCTGGCTGCAATAGCTGACAGTAAATAATTACAAGTGGGAGGGCTAGAGTTACTAATTATTGAAATTTCCTGACCCTGCTCATTACAAGATGCTCATTTTGGTTACTGGACTATATGACTGGGCTGTAATTTGTCATACCAGCTGTCTGCCCCAGGCTGAATGTGTCTGAAAAACAGCATTTCAAGACAACTAGGACATTACAAGACAACTGGGATGAGACTTGGGGTCACAAAGAAGATGGAAGAGAGGACAGACAATAGGAGTATAAAAGCATGCCCTATGTGCCTAAGGATGAAATCAAGAAGACAAAAGCCCAGCTGGAGCAAAGACTTGAGGCAGGCTTTTAAGGGTAACAAAGAAGGAATCCTGCAGGTATGGTAGCTGCAAAAAGAAATTGAGGGTAAATATGGATGTGCTGACAGAGAGAGGAGGCAGCCATGTTCGACACAGAAAATGTTGAAGTGCTCAAGTACTTGAAAAATAGTTACAAAGAATGCAAGACCCAAATCTCTCCCAGTATATCAAGGGGTGATGCCCACAGACTGCACCATGGGGTGCTTGGGTTGAAGCCAAGGTAAAAGGAGATTAATTCTGCATAGTAAAGATACCCAGAGGGGTTTTGAAAGTTTTTGGGGCTGAGACAGACAAAGCTGTGACTGACTTGATGTGGCTTTACTGATAGCCCTGCTGTGAATGGGGACTGGACTGCCTTCCAGCCAGCATCTCCTTGGTTCCTCTGAAGCACTTGTGGAGAGTGTTGCTGTGACTATGCTGGTAAAAGCATCTTATTTGAGAAGATTTAGTTGCTGTGTATTTTAGATTTGAAAGGCAAAAGAGGTCAGGTTTTGGGTCATGGTAGAGGACCCAAAACACTGTCCAGCAAAGCAGCTTTTATTCCTAAGTCTGTGATGACAACCTGAGGTTTTCCCCTTTGACTCTTACTTTGCTTTCTGGAAGTGTGTGCCATGGGCAAAATATTCCCTCTTCCCTGGTGCTGCAGATGGTAAAAGGGGAAAACCAGGTCTGGCTCTCAGGTGTGCATTTCTGCAAGTGGCAGCAGTCAGCTGCATGTCTAAACTCTCACAGGGTTTGTATGTATTTTTCTCCATTTGACATCTGAATGTTTCTGACATGCTTGGAGATCTGATAGGATGACAGTCTTGAAAAACACTGGAGGAAGCAAATAATTCTTTCTCCAGAGCAGGAGTTAAGTCGTACCTCATGCGGAAAAATAAAGGTGAAACCAAAGTAACTGTGAAGTAAAACCCAACAATTCTGTGTAGTAAATAAATGGAAGAGCCCTGTGGAAAAAAATAATAAACCCTGTACAGTAAACAAGAACAACTGATAGAAGTAATGTCTTTTTTTCTCAGCTTTCAGTTACCCATGTTGTGGCTGGTGCCTGGCAGTCAGGTTTAAGCAGGAAAGATTTCTGCAGCAGTCTTACACAACAGACTCTAGTTTGCCCTGAAACCAGGAGAACAGCATCTTGATAAAAACAGCACTGGTGTATTTGTAGACCTCCTTTTAACTTAGCAGGCCTTTGGCATGTGAGGAATGGGTGTAGGCAAACAGGAAATGTACCAGGGTATCTCCTGTCTGTAGGGCAGTAGTTACCAACAAAGTTACAGGAATTCAGAGATGTGGTTTCAGTTTGGTGGGTCAGAGAGACAGAGGCCAGCCAAACAAGCTTAATCTCAGCACAGAGTAGAGGATATTCACTTGCTGCTTCCTGGAATATCATTCTTGGCCAACCCACAGAAGGGAAAATCCTTATGCAGGTTAAAAGTCAGGAGCCAGGGCAGAAGAAATTGTGCAGTTCTTGGATTGGAGAAAAAATCACCAGAGAAGCTTGTGGAGTCTGTGCAGTTCAGCAGATTTCGTTGTGACCTGGAAAAGGGGTCAGCTGTGAGCTGCCAACATTTGCTGATGGCATTAAATTGTTCAAATTAGTAAGAAGCAGAACCAGCTATGAAGACATGTAGAAGAACCTTGTAATTGTGGGTGACTGAGCAAAAAAAAAAAAATTGCATATGACATTTGGCATAAATGAATGTTCAGGGATGCATGTAAGAGCAAAACAGTTATGACTCCACATATAAAATGATAGCCCTGATAAGAGCTGAGGGAGCAGTGAGATATAAATCCGGAACTTGATCTGGGATTACATCAAACACCTGACACACTGGTAGTGATCAGTGCTCTGTGATGGTTAAATAAAACTGACATACAAAATGTTAGCAGTTACTAACGTGTTAGGGGACAAAACAGAACATACTAGTTTTGGTAAAACAGCACTTTCTGCTCTGACTTCACTAGATTGGTTTCCCAGATGAGGAGTGTTCACAGCCTCTGTGCCATTCCCTTGTCTCAGAGAGAGAGCGGGGAGGGCTAATAAAGGAGAAGTTTCTTCTCCTAGTATGTAATGTGAATTTCCCCTTGACATCAAGGACTTGTTCCTCTGTCAAAAGAAGCCAATTTTGCAATGTGTGGAGGAACACCATGAGCCCTCCGACAACTGCTGTAGGGAGAGCCCCATAGCCCCTATTCTAGTTCATCTCACCCCAAAGGTTGCATGAAGGATCCCTGTTAAATGTAGTAAGAACAATCCAGGTGAAAACTGATATCGGTGATGAGGTTATAGCTCAGGATTATCTTTTAAAAGAATCTTCAATAAGATGCAGTAAGGAGTTCTTGGAAGAAAAAAGTTGAATAGTATTACTGAAAGGAATACTGGAGGTCATTTAATCTAACCAATTTCTGAAACCAGCATTAACCTCTGTGAGGAAATGGAATGCAAGAACATAGAGAGAGTGGAGAAGGCAATCTCACTTCTGATGAGTTGCAGCTGTGCTAATTGCCAATAATTAGGAGCAGCCCTGCCCTTAATAGGCCACAGCTGTATCCAATAAGGATGAGTGCTATAAAAGCTGGTCAAGAGGAGAGCTGTAGTCTTTTGGCTGTGCTGTGAGGAACTGTCCATGAGAAATCATCGAGAAGGTATGGAACTTTTGCAACTTTTGCAGAAAGATGACAACAAACCTCAATGTGAAAATAGGTTGGTCAGGGGCTCTTTGTGATGCAGTGACTGTTGAGGAGTTTCAGTGGTCAGCCATGGGCTAGTCCCAGTGCAATGAGTTCTGTGTGGATCACTCTGTCTTGGCCAGGATTGTGAAGAAGTAATGAATCTTGCAAGGTAAGTTTTTTTTTCTTATATCTATTCATATTATCTGTTTCTCACTGGGGCTGTGATGTTGGTAGTTTATGCAGAATGTTGAGATAAAAAGACAAGTTGTCAGCCTGGGCTGGGAGGGTTAATGGCAAATATGTGCTACAAGCAGAGCACTTCAGGCACTTGAGCCAGTCCTAAGAGAGAAGTGATTGGGTAAAACTGACTCCCAAGTGCACTGCACAAGGAAGGCTGAGGAAAATTAGCAGCTTTTCCTGTCCATGAGAAGTCGTCCTTTCCCAGCTGTTGAGTGGCAGGAGGACACTGATTGATTGCCTTGTGTGTTTTCTCTGGTTGCTCTGAGAGTACCTTCCCCAATAGACATAACCTCTGGGCCTTGCTGTCTCCCAGAAAAGCTGGTGTGTGGGCTTTAGGTGAAACTACTTACTGGGTAGGAAAAGCCAGCTCTTGCTCCCTATGGGTCACTTATTTTCAGCCTCCCTTACTGTTGTGTTGACCACTGCTTCCAAGGTAGGTTTGTATCGGGAGTGAGGGTCAGCATGTGTGGGGATTGGGGGTGGTGTTCAAAGGCCCACAATAGACACATGATTGTATCTTAAATACCTCTTTAGACTGCCTTCTGCGTGGTTTGCTGACCAGGATGAAGAAGCACGAATGAAATCAAGTACCCTGGTTGTGTCCCTTCCTAGTCCCCTAGCTCAGCTTCCCTAGCTCAGATGTATTCCAGCAGCTTCTTGCTGGTGAGCTTGTGTGGCAGAATGAGGGCTGTGGCAGGACAGTGTCCCAGGAGCTGGGCACAGCACAGGGGGCAGTGAGCTGCCTGCTGCTGCCCAGCTCTGCTCTCTGCTGTGGCCCAAACAAGGGCTCACAGGCTGGCATTAATCTATGCAAGCTTTCTGCCACCTGCTCACAGAATGAAAAATTAATATGCTTATGCACTGACTAAATTATGCTGTACACTAATTCCTGAAGAAAATGTTGATAAGAGTGCTTTGAGAAAGGCTTTTTAATATCCTTTCCAAGTGACTAAAGGAATTCCAATTAGACCTTACATGTCATTTTCATTTCCCTTGTCATTGCTGTCTTATTCTGAAAAATGCTTCCATCTCTCCTGCTTTCATGTATCATCTGCTTTTCTTATTTGTCCACCCATAATCCTGGTGGGTGACATGACAGCTATTTCCATGGCAAGAGCATTACAAATTCTAATAATATCTTTCACTGAAGTAACACTTTTATCCTTGGTGGAGCTGTGCAAAATGAAGTTTTATATACATCGTTTCATCACTTCATATGGTTTTCTAATCTCGCATTGTGCAGTTCCTGGTTACCACATTTCATGTAACTTGCTGGAAAAAACCCACAAGACTCCTTTTTTACTTTGTGGTTTTAATCTAAAAAAAAATCCTTTTGGCTTGGAAGTATGATTTATTTAGGTTTTGGATTGGAAACAAAGCTATTCAGCATTTAAAAATGTTAAGAAAGTGTCCCTATGTGCTAAAACAGGTTTATTTTGGTTTGTGTAACAGAAAGAAAAAACCCATCCAACCCCTCTGAGTTTTAGCTAGGCAGCTTTGCATTTGGTTACTTCTATCCCATGCATCTTTACTCTGAAAATTAAAAATGCATTTTTAGGCTGACGATTTTACAAAAAATAATTGTTTTATCTGCCAATGAAGCACAGCTTCGTTTAGCAGGAGGTGTGGCCAGTGCTGAGCCCTGAGCTGCAGCGCTGCTGCTGGGGGGCTTTGGAGGGAGCACAATGCCCAGGCATGAGGATAGAGAGGATCTGTGTAGGCTGCATGTTAATGACTCAAACCACAGCTTTTCCAAGGCACTAGGCTCAACTCCTCTCAGGATGGAGGACAATGAACAAGAGATTTTCCTGGCTAAGTATCACGGTTTTAGTTCAGCACAGATGTGGGGGAAAGGTTCCTGCTGAACACTAGTGTTGGTTTGCTGGGTTTTTTGCAGTACCTGGGATTTCTTTGTCCTTGCTGATTAAAAACATGTCAGTGAAATGAAGGAATAATGAAAAATAGCCCATTACTTCTTTGGGTGTTGGCTTAGGACAAAAGTGGTATTTCCTAGAATTCTCTAATAGTTCTGCTCTGTGACTGAATATGTGTTGTTTGAATTGGATAACTACTGCTGCAGCCTCCTCTCGAGAGGAGAGAGGAACTAGAGCTCATTTGTTGAAACTCTCCTCTGCTACATTTTTTCTCACACAGTACTGAGCTTACCCTTGGCTGGTTTCTTATTTAATTGCTGTTGATCAGGAATAATTTCACAGAAGGGAAAAGACTGACGCTGCAAATAGTGCCAAAGAGAACTAAGTAATGCACAAGGACTAAAAATCTCCTTGTGCATTACTTATATTAATATGCTTGAGAACAAAGAATATAATTTGAGTCAGTAAAATGTTCAGTGAGTCACTGCTTCATAGTCCCATCAACTTACCAGGGGTGGCTGTGCAATTTGTATTTTGCCCCTGGAGAACCTGGGAGCTGAGTCATGTCCAAATCAGTAGTACTTATGTATTTAGTCCATATTTGAGTTCATTTTTATTAATCCAAGGTTAAGTATGGATTGCCCTTTTACTCTGTGACGTTACATCACTTGAAGGAAAATTTTACTTTTAGTTGTCCTACATTTTGCAATGTGTAGCCCCAAGTATCCCATGAAGGGGGTATTTCACAAGCAGTAAGTACCTGCTTTTTGTTAAGGTGTGCACAAAAGACATCAATGAATGATGTTTGAAACCACTGAAAACTGAAGTGAATAGTCCATGAAATTCTGGGGGAAATCACAGCGTGACCTGTCCACTGCCCTTGCCAGCCTTGGATCCAGGGTCCAAAGAAAAGCACCTGTGCAGTGGCTTAAAGGAAAAGGAATTACATAATATATGAGGGCATGGCACAATGTACTGTGGCACTAGACAGTGCCCTTGTTCGTGCAGAAGAGCATTTTTGTACAGGGAAAAATGTTGCATTTTCAAGTTCATATTGCATTTGAAGGGGACCTGCAGGCATGGTAGCTGTGTGAAAAAGCAAAGCAAATTTGATTACATGTTCAGCAGCAAGTTCACCTTCTTTTGTTGTTTTTGTGTAGGTGTTGAATGCCCCCAAAAGCAGAGGAATTATCCTACAAAACCCTTACTCAGTATACTGAAAGTTATGAGTTTGAAGAACACTAATTATGATGTTAGAGATAGTTATTTCTGATTTGTTTGAGATCCCTTATTTTATGCTTAAAATAAAATACAATGCAAAAGTGCTACAAAACTAACTTCAGAGAATTTGTGACTAATAACAAAACATAGTAGATAACATCCTTGATCTTAGGGATACAAAAGCTTCTGAAAAGTGATGATCAGAACTGTGATGTAAAACCCCAGATCATTTGAGGGTTCACCTAGATTTTTGGGAACTTTTGCCTGCCCTTTGCTGCTGCCCTGCTTAGGAAAGCTGATTCTGCCATGTTGTGTGCACTAGAGGCAACCCAGAAGAAAGCATCAAGCCCAAAACCAAAACCTCTGATTGCTTTTCCTCCACTACTTCCATTTTCACTGCTAGAGTTTTGTTTTTTTGGTTTTTTTTTTTTTTTTTTTTTTTTTTTTAATGGCGGTTGTGTCTAGAATCAAATTGATTTAGTATCTCTGCTCTGGAAAAAGTGGCTTTAATTCTTCCTTTTTCTTCCTTACTTTCCTCAGAGGAAGTACCATCTATTGTCTACTGTAACTAGCTGTGCCAGAGCATCTCTCTGTTTCCAGTCTGGCATCCCTTCCCTGCTGTTCCAGGGCAAATCTCACATTCCTAAGCAGCTCGGTTCAGTTGCCTAAACAACAGCCATCTAGTGCTGTTTAAGTGCCTTGCAGTATCAGCAGATATGACACAGAGCCTGTGCATAGTCCATTCCCTACAGAGGAGAAGGAGGAGCAGGGTATGCTAAACCTGGCATCTTAGGGGGAGTGGGGAGAAGTTGTGGATGCCCTGAAAGCATCCAAAACCTGGTTGGATGGGCCTCTGAGACACCTGGCCTAGCGGAAGGTGTCCCTGCCCATGGTGGGGGGCTTGGAAATACATGATTTTTAAAGTCCCTTCCAACTCAAACCACTCTACAAATCTAAATGTCGCAATAATTAGACAGAAGGACTGGTCCCACCCTCTCTTGGTGGTATCTATCTGTGCCAGAGTCAGAATGAGGACCATGTGGATGGATGAACCTTGGCCTTCTAGCAGGATGCTTGCCTTGCAATTCCCATTGGCAAAGAGCCTTCACAGAGGAGGTGATGGGGCAGGAAGGTAGGATTAGTGTCTTAGGAAATAAGGACACTTCTGGGACAAGAGAAGAGGGACTTGTGCAGACTATGCCATGGTTAAATGAGGTCAGGCTGTGTCTCTGAAAAGGCTGGGAGGGAAATAAACAGATTGGAATGAACAAGGAAATGAGGCTGCCTGTGGTCCCTCTTGGCCAGCAATGCTCAGTGACAGAGCTAGGCAAGAGCAAACCCGTGCTTTTACAGCAGCACTTAGTGTTTAAAAATGAGGATGGGAGAATGAGCATTCCTGGACTCAAATGGGAACCCTGGCAGAGCAGTCATCCCAGGGACATGGTGGGAGGAATAGGATCAGTGGGATATGATGTTGCCAGGCTACCAATCTTACAGGAAAAGAAAGCAGGACATATTTGTGGGGGAGTGATGTTGTATTTGAAGAATAATATGAGGTGTTATGGCATAAAAATGTTCCAAGGAAAAGAGGCATGCAGTGGAACCCCTAGTTAATGGTGGCATGGTGGGACCGTAGTGACAAGCCCCTGATTAGGGGACTGATCACTGTAACAGGACTGGGCAATGTGAGCTGAGAGGGACTGCACTTGCAAAACAAGGAGCAAGAGGGGATGGTTGTGCTGTTCCTCTATAGACTGGATTGATGCTTTGTCAGGGCAAAGTGTGGAGGTAAAAAAAGTTTGACATGAAGTGTTTCCTGCTGTCTAGAACAACCTGCAGAAGTTACTGATCTCTGTTTGGACCCAAGTGGTTCACGAGACCTACTTCAGAAGGTAGCTGTCTCAACGTGATTAGATTTCAGCAAAAGCAAGCCAAGTGAATTCAGAACATGAATATTCAATTTCAAGACAGGGCGCTCTGTGGAAATGAGGCAATTTGTCAAAAAAGAAAATAAAACAACCTTGAAAACACTAGTCTAGGAAGCGAGAAAATTGAAGCTTCTAAAAATTACAGTATTAGCAGTTGAGGTAAACTTTGCATTACAATTAGAAAGAAAACAACATAAACCCAGTGAAATCCCTTCAAGACTTAATAAAGAAGTTGAGACTACCACAAAAAGTGGATTGATATTAAAAAAAAAATGGGGAAATTGCCCAAAGGAAGAGTCCATAAATTATGACAAGTAAATAGGCAATTAGGAGACAAGATAAAACTTGAAGAGAGCCTTGCTAATGATGCTTGAGCTGTTAGTGACAAATTCTTCAAATGCATAAGAATCGGGAAGCAAATTCTTCCTGTGGGATCCATGGGAACACTTGCTGGCCGAAGGTGCTCTCAGGGCTTCATATCCAAGAACCTCACTGTATTTGCACTTGTCTTTGCTGCTGGGGAGATTCCTACACGCAATGATCTTTTTTCACAGCAGGAAGGTGTGAAAAAAAAACACAGGACCCAGATGAGGTTTGACTAAGCAGGTGAATGAAGAAGTTCTGAGGACTAGATGGCATCTGTCCTGGAGGTCTGAAGGATCTCCAAGGGGAAGTTACTGCTCTTCAGCCTGTGTGACCCATTGTACCTGCTGTGGCAGCAGACTGGTGGGTCTCCCTGGCAATTCCTACCTATGACATGAGGCTGGAGAGGATCAAGGGATCTACAGTGAGTCTGATTTCCGCTCTTAGCCAGTTAGTGTTGGAAAAGAGAAGGTCACTGAAAGTGTGGATGAACAAAGCTGGCTTGGAAAGTCTTCGTCACTGCAGTGAGATCCTGTCTTGCTGCTCTGCTCAAGTTTGGTACACAAAGAACATGGATAAAGAAATTCTAGTTGGCATGCTGTAGCTTGGATCTTTCACGTTCAGAATGCCAGCGTAGATGGACCATTGCTCTAACCCAACAGGCTGTCTCCTGTGCTCCCAGACACAAGATTTAAACCCTTGCAAATCTTTGCAATGGAATGAATTCCGTGATGCAGGGCACTGTGAAGTGAAAGCCACTGTGGCCTGCTGCTATGGCATGGCAGTCTTTCTCCTCTTGGAGTCTACCTGCTCACTATACAGATAAATGTTTATTCTTCCTTTCTCCAATTTGTCTGAACACTGGACAGACAAACATATATCTGATCCCTGAGAACTTACATCTAGTTTCCCCAGACTGACAAATCACCAAATGTAATTTTCTTGCTGTTAAGAATTGGCAGAGATGTCCCAGCAAAAATGAACTTACAGAATCCTTCAGAGCAGCATGTGTTGTTAATGGGGGTTTAATTACCCAGGCATTTTCTGAAAACAAATGTGACAGAACACAGATGGTTTGTCCAATTTTTAGTGTACTGGTGGAGAGTTGTGATACCAGGTGGTAAAAGCAATTGGGAAGAAAAGTACTTAAAGACTTATTTCTTACTAGAAGGAAGAGTTGAAAAGGTTATGCTGGGGAGCAATTAATATGATGGTGATTGTGAAATGATGCAGTCTCTGATCCTTGGGATGAGAAGAAGAGGTGACTGAACAGTCAGGGTCCTGGACAATGAGAAAATTACAAGTGTGTTACTGATAATTAAAAAGGGGAAAGCAGGTGAGTTATTTTTAACCTTTCACCAGTTATCTGATAAAATCTGAAACAAATAATTGTGTGGTATTTTGTAGGCACCCTTGAGGTAACAAAATAAAGATTACTGTTATGAATTTGCCAAGAATAATGTGTTAAGCCAGTCTTTTTTTTTTTTTTTTAATAGCAATCCATTGGCAGGTAAGAAAGAATCAGTGGGAGCTGGCATTTGACACTCTTTCACATGTCCTTATAAGTAAATGATAAAAAAATGGTTAAAATGGAATTGCTGAGGTGTAGGTAGAATCAAGATGTAAACAGTATCCATTTTCTCAGGTGACATTAAAGGTTTGTAGTCAAAATGACAGGATGGATCAAGTGGGGATTTGGGTAGTATATATTGGGGTTTTTCCTCCTTTTAGGATCCCAAAGCATTTTTGATAACTTGAAGGAATTTCTGGGAGATACAGTGAGACAGGTCAATAGGAACAAGTTCAAAGTACTTGAACTACCAACTTCCATTTATTAACTACCAGCTACATTGGTAGTTAATAAATGGAAGCAGTCAATATTTGACCTGAGGCAGTCTGATGATTCAAATAAGACACGGGAAAATCTTTCCAAAAACCAAGCACTAGAATAGATTTCAGAGTGGCAGTGTTGGTGATGCCTCATCACTACAAGTGGTTAAGACTGGTTAGCCAAATCTGTCCTGGAAAAGATAGAGGTACAAGGTGATCCTGCTGTGGGACAAAATTATTCTGAGACTGACTTTTCTTCCCGTCCTATGTTGTTCTGACTCCCTAATTTTAAATTAAAAACCTTTTCTGAGCTGCATTCCCTTCCCCTCTGCTCTATTTTGTGTTCTCTTTGAAGTGATATGTTCTTTGAATTGTGCCGCTGATACTTTTCTGCTCATCTGTTTCACCCGTTTCAAAATCATAGGAATTGTTTGCATGACACTTTTATTCCTATTCTGCAGTAACAACCTGATCCTTGACACAATAATCACTGAAGAGCACAATTGCTTCAGTGCTCGATGAAAATCTCAGCAAATAGTGAAGGAATTGGAAATACCTGCCTGTGTTTGTTTCCTGAGTACCCTTTCGCTTTTTTTTTTTTTTATTCAATCCTTTAAATATTTTATTCTTCATCTCTTCTACCTCCACCTGTTGTATTCTGTTCTCCAAAGCCAGTTAATTTATGAGGAAGGCACTTCTTGTGCTCTGTGCTTGCGCAGTCCTGTTCCCTCTTTAAGCACATTGCTTCCCTTCATGTTGCCTGGGCTAAGTAAAGGAGGATTTAATGTAACTACTGAGTGAATTTGGAGAGAGCTCTACATTGTTGGTGACTGGGATGAATTTAGGAGTTTGCTGTATATTTGCTGTCTGAGCAGAAGGAGTTAAAGAGATAAAAGGCTGCTGTCTGGTCTCCTGTGTGCATTGTTTTACTCCCATGACAATTTTTTACTTTTGTTGACAAGGTAATGTGCCCACCCATTCTTTCTGTCTCTCTTGTTAGGAGAAGACAGAGCAGTGAGTCAACATGTTTCTGTCTTCTGTTGGGAAGTATTAAATTTCTACAAGGCTTGTAAGATAGTATGGTGAAGAATCTATTCCTGTCACCATGACCAGGAGGTTTTGTGTGGAAAAATTGCTTCCAAATATGTTCTGCCATTTAGTTCTGTCTCTGAAAAAACCCACCTTTTATTCTGTGAGACACAGGGAATTTGTGTTGGAGCCACCTGTTTTAAGTAGACTGTCAAAAGAGCCATAGGAGGATGTCTCAAAACTCAGATGGGGTGATTCCAAATAAAGGATGAAAGAGGAATGGGACTTCTGTGAGCAGGAAGCACAGGCAATCTGTACCCTGCAGCAGGCAGAAAACCACATCTGTGCCTCAGCCACCCCAGATATGTGTCGGTATGAGTTGTGATGTGTGTTGCAGAGTGTGGATGAGAATATCTGAGGTGCTGGTCACCTCAGCAGCCTTGGGAATGGCCGGCTGCAGCTGCACCTCTGTGCTGATGAAGGCTATAGAAGATAAAACAAGCTTGCAGAAAGGCAAATGAAAAGATGAGAGTCTTCAAATATTTACTTTTCCCTTCTGTCAGGGTTTCTCACTTCTGGAAGTGAATGGGATATCCCTGTGAGATTTGGCTTGTTTGCAGGAGGGAGTGTTGCACTCTCTGCAGCATCTTGCACAAGAGCAGCAGGTCAGGGGAGGATGAGAAGACAGCTGGGTATAGAATAATCAGAAAAAAACAAATTCAAACTGCTGAAGGCCATGAAAAATCTTTTCTCTGTCCTGCATGTTGAATTGACCTGCAAATCGCTCTGGGGTCATTGCAGGCAGCCTCTGCCCTTGGGTTTGGAGTGGCTGGTGAGACTGGCCACTGTTGTCCTGGTAGTGCAGCTTTTCCTGAAGGGGCTGGGAAGGGATTTATTCTCTGCTCAGTCCATTTGTTGCACAGCTACACTAAAGGCAGGCCCACATAAGATTCAGCAGAATGGCTTTAGCTGGAGAAAGGGCCCTGCTGTAGATGTATGGGTGCATCTGTTTGGTCTTCACACTGCAGTGGTGATGTTCATCAGGGGTGTGACCCGCTCAGCAGGTGCTGCTGTTTTGAAATAAGAGTTAACATTGATGCCTTACTTATTGCTAGGCTAGATCAATGATTTCAGTAATCAGGGAGAAATCAGTGCTTATCTATTAAGATTCCTCAGTAAATCAAAGTATGACAGACAGATAATAGACCTTGATGGGTTTTTTAGACCTTTTGTTTCCTTAATAAATGCAAGCCAATCATATTCCTTATCCAAAAGCAAACTAAACAGCTGCTAAAGGAAAGAACTGGTATCCTTGCACCCCAAAGTGTGCCAAAAACAGGTGGTACAGAGAGCACAAGCACCCAGGTTGCTCCTGGTGGGGCCAAGATGGATTATGTTGATTACCAGCAAGATGGCAGTACAGAAGCCAAATTGGTGTGAACTCCTGTGGAGAGTGGGAGAGTTTTGATCACTTGTTTTCCATGAATCAGCTCTTCTGACTGTTTCTGTCTAGGAGGGGTGGGGGGAGGATGGCAGTCAGAGGCAGCAGAAATTAAATTACAGCAACTTGGGATAGCAAAGTAGCGTTTGACGTGAATTCTGAGGTTGAGATTCTTATAAAGATCACAGCTGGCATCAAAACGTCTGAGCTTGGGGAAATGAAAATTATTTGTGTTGCTTAGTTCTTTGTGACAGGGAGTTTAGTTCCTTGCATTCTAAAAATATGCAAGACCTCCCCCTGCTTTGAACAGCAGCGTTTCAACATAAAATATTCCCCTCTTACACAACCACACAACCTTATTTCTCAATGGAAGGGTCTTCTTCTGTAGATGCTATTTTAAATTTACTGTACAAGAGACATGTCAAATTAAGAATGTCTCTAACATTTTTTATTGAATATGATTTAAATTGACTTGAGAAACAGTTCTGTCAGCTTGAAAATACCCCAAGTCATTCATGTGTTATAACAAGATGCTCATTCCATGATTTCAGACAAGCAAGTGTCTCCATTCTGGGGTTTTCCTTTGATTAGCACCCATTACAATGCTTCTGTGAATGAATTCTTTTAGTCCTCTAGAATCTCGTGCTGTTCAGACAGTGCTGTAGGAAAGAAATGGACCTCTTCTTTCAGTGTGTGCACTGAAGTATACAGCAGTGTTTTACAGCATACCTTGGAAAAAGCAAGAAGTCAGGAGACTCTGTGAATTGCATTAATAAAACCACTGGACTGGCACTTTGTGATGCTCTCTTCTGGGTGACCCATTACAATTCCAGGCAATAATCCCTCCTGCTAAGAATGCCATTCTGTGTGATTTAACCAGACCTGCTTCCATGCAGGGCATGCTTCTGCCTCTGTGAGAAGGGAGCCAGGAGCAAGTGCTTGGATTTCAATATAGAGAGGAGGAAGGGTTGGTGCAGGATGTGGGGCTCAGCCCATTCTGAGAGAGTGGAGAGCAGCAAGCTGCTGCTGGGATCCAAGAGGGATGGGGAGAGGGTGTGTGTGCAGGTGGATGTATAGGAAACAAGGACAGACAGGGATTCTGCAGGAGGACTGCTGCACATCCAGAGCTTGCTGTATGTTGACCTTGGGATGTACTGAAGGCTTCCACTTCAGAAGAAACAGTACAGTCAAATACAGGAACAACTTATATGTTTTGAACCTATTTCATCACATTCAGACACATGAATGGGTGAGGTGTGCTCAAACCTCTGCAGCAACTTCTGCCAGCTTAGTCCACAAGAAATGATGCTTGTATCACCTTGTTAGGAGCCTTTTCCTTTTTAAAGGAAACCTTTAAACCTTTTTCTCTTTAAGTTCCTGTATCTCATTTGTTTCTGTATTAAATGTGGTGCTGCATTTTCTGACCATGTTGGAAAATGTGTAGTGTGCTGTTCAGTGCTTTTTTTTCATCACAAGAACACTGCTTTAGACTTTAATATCTGCACCAAAGTAATGTGAGCTATATATTGAGTCAATGACTGCTAAATAAGTGAGGCTGTAGTTCCCTCCACAGTAAGTGTGAGTTATTCCAGATTTTGCAAGACCATCTGTATTCCAGACTTCTAGCTGAACTTAGTGCAGAATATGTTTGACAGACAATAGTGTTATTAGATAAATTAAGTGTTAGCAATTGGCTGTCAGCTTATTTATGGTAGCTGGCTGCTCCTAAAAAACAAGTGAGTTGTTTGGGATGGAAGTGTCAGTGTGATAACCTTCTCCAACTTCTTGCAGATCTTGAAGTTGGTACAGCAAGGCAGGAAAATGCCTGCAGCAAAGCCCTGCTCAGAGGCCTTATTTGATAGCATTTTGTGTTTTGATATGAAACAACCATTGACTGAATCACAGGATGACCTCCACAGCTAGTGAGCCACAGCTCTCTGTCAGGGCACTTGGAGATTCTCTGCTGTTCAGTTGGCTTGGCTGTTAGATTTTTGTTTTCCTTTCATCAGCCAATTCATATCAGATGTCCTGTGTGTTAACATGAGGCTGAAATGGTCAGGAAGCAAGATGTGCATGAAGTCCTCTGGAGATGCCTCATGCTCTCTGTTGATGCTTGACAAGTACATTCATTCAAAAGTGAGCAAGGGGCTTTTTTCATGGACCTGTGCCCTGGGATTCACTTGCTCCTACATTAAATTGCAACCCAGTTAAAACCTGTCTACTTCTGCAGTCTTTTTCCTTGCTTGCTTCAAGGACCTGAACTGGAGATGAGCTTTCTGCTAGGAATACCTAGACTCTGCAGTGAGGGCCATCACCAGCACTGGGTTTTGCAATAAATAGCACTGGTAGTAGAAACGTATTACACAAGTGTCTTATGTTCTAAAGCATAATTATTATAGTTTGCTTATAAATGATGTTTGCATTATGTCATTTGTTGCATTTCAAGACTAGGGCCGAGGCAATATCCAAGAGCCACAAAACCTGACTGTAACAGGGTGCTGCACCCTGGGGAGTGGGAATGAATCTGGGGGTTCCTTCAGGCAAAGTTCCACCAGGTGTGTCCAGGAAGTGACCTTGTGCCAGCTTCTTGACTGGCTATGCAGCTGTGTGACCAGGCCTTTTCCCCTGCTAAGTTCTCCTGACAAACTTCTGTTCAATGGCAGTGAGCTGTGCTGTCTCTCCCAAACACTGCTGAATGGAACGTCTCTGTCTCCTCTTCATCTCGTTTGCCTGTTTATGTGAAAATATTGGGTTACTCTGGGACTGGATTTCTCCCTCCTTCACTAATTTAGTTACCATGGGGACTGCTAATAGGAGAAAAATCAGTGATTTACCCAAGTAAAAGCTGAAAGCACTTCCATGTTTTGTTCATGCTCTGCACTGAATATAAGGTTCCTGAAGGATGGATATATGAGTGAGGTTTGTTGTGTGAATGGTTGTAAATGCTAAGTAAGGGGAGTGTTGTTCTTGCCTTCAATATATCTGGCATCATAAAAGAGTGTTCTGGTACTTTTGCTTCCATGTACTCTGTGTCTTATAGTAGAGGGATTTCTCTATGAAATCGTATTTTTCCTCCTTTCAAAGCACTCGTAAAATGCATATATATCAGTTAGCTGTGACAGGCATTTTTAGGACCACAAATAAATTCTACAAAGTTTCAAAGAGAAAGAATGCTCAGATCTTAAACAATGACTTGATTTGACCTGAGGTGAGGCAAAAGGCAGATTCCCAATGAGTCTCTTGAATGTGGTGACAAGTGCTTTTATGTGTATGCTGCTTGCTGAATGGCACCAGGCAAATGCTCAGAAATCCAAAACTGCTTTTTTTTTTTTTTTTTAAAGTAGAAGTTGTAGATGACTGAAAGAGATTTCAGGAGTGTAATTTCCACTTTTCAGTATTGTGTAAGATTTTTTTCCTTGGTGGTGGCTTTCCTATAGAGGACAAATTAAACAGAGAGAAGAAACTGCTAGGAAAAATGTCAGAACAGCCCAGCACCAAAAACTTGCTATTTGGCTAGGGCTGCTGGTAAAGAATGTGGCTTTCAGGTAGCCACTGGCTGGGTCATCCTGTGTGATGTGATGAAGAGGAGGGGATGCAGCTCTGTAGCTTGCCTCTGCAGACCTGTGCCACGCTGCCATGAGGCAAGGTGAGCTCCACCCTCTGTCTTTGGTGCCAGACTTGTTCAGGCACTGATTCTGAGTACAATACAGGTTTGGTGCATGCTGAGAGAACTGAGCAGGAAAAGGGAAGGTGTTGGAGTATTCTGCTTCAACCTTCAGCTTGCCCTTGGGATGCATTAGGTGTGGGTTTCTGGTCTAAATTCAGCAAATGGTACTTACAGAGTTAAAAAATCCCCATGTTGGTCTTTCTGCCACCCCCCCCCCCTTCAAAAATGCACATGCATATTGACACACATGCAGACTTATATCTAAAAATGTGATTTAGAGTTCTGTTCTTCTCCAGCAAAGCAGAAAATTTGTGTATGCTTTACCTGCTCAGCCCTGTTTCAGTTCTGTATAGGATCTCTTCCAGCTGACCTTTCCCAAGCTGGCATTTATGTTTTGAGGGATTGTCCTTGAATCCCTCACCCTTATCCTGCCTCCTTCTGTCACTAACATCACAGTGAGTTGGCAAAGTCAGCATGGAATGTTTTTTTTCCCCCTCAGACTACTGCAGAAGTAAAAGTTGGAAGCTGTGCAAAATGCTGTTACCCAGATTGAAATTAGAGAAAACAAGGCCCCACATGCCAGACTGGAAAACAATGTGGGGAAACTGAGTGACTGAAACAATGACTGAGTGATGAAGGGCAGGCTTTCCGGGTGGAGACCCCTGTTCTTGATCTGCCTGCTTTTTCAAGGGGCTTGCATCCGGGGCTGCAGTGTTGCTGCTGTGGATGTGTTCACTGATGCAGGATGAGTGCACTCCTCAGCTCTTCTGTGGGCTTCCACCTAAAGCTTCTCACATCCCCTTCAGTGAATGTTTCCAACTCTAGTTCAGCCCAGGGAACCTTCACATCCCAAGAAAGTCATCCCAAGCTCTAAAATATTTCATATGCCCCTTTTTATAGCAGGAAGATAAAATATGCCCTTGTGTGGGGTTTTCCCAGTGTGGGTGGTGATGGAACATGTCCTAAGCCAAGAGCAATTTTACAACCCCAGCTCTGCCCAGTGCAGTTGATTTGAATGGCTGTTTCCAAGGAACTATGAGAAATGTTTATAGGTTATTTTGTCTTTTTTTTCTAATTGCATCTGCTGTAGAGAAGCTTCCCATTGCCTGCTTCTCTTATTGATAAAAAGCTCTGTTAAGGTTTTTTAAATGTTGTACAGTGTTTCACTTTTTCTATAGTAAGAATTAATTCTGATTGAATACTTGCTTCACTGAACTGCAGATAAGATGAATGGGGAGCTGCTGGCTAAGAAAAGGCTCTCACAATGTGTTTTAGACCTCTGTGTCCCTGAGCACTTGATCTATTGATGGGTTTTGTAATGCTGTTATCCTGCTGATCTAGTTTCAGGATTTTACCTCATGCTGCAGAGTGCCTGAGGAAGAAAAAAGGGAGTAAGAAGTAGTGGTGACCCAGTTATTGGCACGTGTGTGCACACAGAATGTCCTGGATACCCTACAAGTCATTGTTGGTGGACAGTTTCCTTTGTGCTGGGCTCAGTCTCAGAGTTTGTTACTCCTGCGGATGTTCTTGAGGAAAAAAAGGAGCAGGACAGAGTGGATGGTATGCTCTGTGTAATTTTTTTTTTAATAGCCAGGGTTGTGGCCCTCATACTACCTTATAGAAGGTGAAATTGATGTTTTAGGGCTGCTTTAGGAATGTCCTCAGATGTGTTTTTTGAGGCTTAATGCCCTTTGGTGTGAGCTGTGCAGAGTGAGGGAGAGAATTAGTATTAACAGTACTCTTAAAAAAAATGTGGTGGCTAACCCTCAAAATCACAGGGCTGAAATTGCATTTATCTTCTTCCAAGTGCTTTCTAAAACCATAAGCTTAATAATATTTGCTTGGAGGGAAACCAGAGATATTTTTAACTGGAAGAGACCAGGCTGCAGGGAAGGGGCTTTTAGCCCAGGACCACGAGCATTCAGGGCTGCTTCTTGGCTCCAGCCTCCCTGAAGGGAATGAAAGGCAACTTATTTGCTTTGTCCTTGTACCACTGGCACCAACACAGTGCCAGTGACAGCCTCATTACCTCCTGGAGTTCTCCCAGCTTAAATATTTCTTTAAAGCAGATACCTACAGGGCCAAATTCCAGGTAGTGTACCCCTTCTCATTGGATATACACCCACATGGATAATTTACATTTCAGGCACTCTCATTACACATTATTCTTGACTAAGCAACTGAGAGAAAATCCAAAGTATTAATTAGAAGCATGATATCCAAAATCTGTGCAAATAGTGAATGTTTTGGTCTTATGAAATGTCATAGGCAGGGGCTATACTGATTTGGACCCCACTGAGCAGTGTGTGTAGAGAATTACACATGACTGGCACAAAGTAAGGTCCTGTTCAGGTTCACAGCAATTGCCATTTATATCAGCGACGACAAAGTCACAAGGCTGAGGCATATCTTCCAGTGCCTGTTAAAATTATTGTTATTTTTTCTGTCAGATATGAAGTGCAGTTGATACCTACCTCAATGCCTTCAACATATTTTCACAGCTGGCATGTAAATACACATATATCAATCCTTCCTGGTAGCTGGCTGGCTGCCAAAGCTACTGAATGCACTCACAGCCCTGTTTGAATCTGGACACACATCTTGCAGCCTCTGAGATGCTAAATAAGCCATGAGCTGTTGCAAGAGTCAAACTAGTATTTATCCACTCTCTTGTACACAGTTCTTGGAGTTCTTCAAAACTTCCCAGCACCATGAGAGACCTATCAGGAGCCCCTGGCTTGTCTGGGCTTCCCTTCAGCAGCAGTGGCCTGAGACGCACAGCTTGGGTGAGTCAGGACATTGGGGGACTTACATGAACAGCCTGGCTGATCTGTGTGCTCTTTAGACAGAATTAATTACAACTAAAATCAGAGGGTGAAGATCACTGGGATAAGTCTGTGCCACAGGCATGACCTTCACATGTAGTAGCTGCCCTTGCTCCAGAGAATACAGTGCAGATGTAATTTAGCACTAAACCAGATGTGTTTGAGTGTGTTTCAGAGTTGATGCTTGCCAATATAGATGGTTCTTTCTGCTCTAGACATCAGCCTTTGAAATTAAAAAGAGATCTGAATGAGTTTTTCTGGTAAACGGGGCATTTCTACCTACCTTCCATGGGGCTTCCCTGCTTTTTAATTAAACGCGTGTTAAGCCAGAGCAAGAAAAAAGTCACTTTTCTTTGTGGCTATTTATTGTGATTATCTCTTTTCAAACTACTTGAAATAGATGAAAGTTACTGAGACTGCATAAAGGCATTTTGCTCCTTTGTGAAATTTCATGGAATTTGGCCTGTGGGTTTAAGAAACCCGTAACCTGCACACACTGGCGTTGCACTGGGTGTATTTCCATAAAAAAATTGGGCGAAGAAGGTCAAGCTGTGTTTAGTCCCAAAGCCAAATATCAAACATTGGAAAATGTGCCTCAGTTCCTGGCTTACTTCTAAATGAAAAATATTATTTGTTTTTAACTTTTAACAATTCCTAGCGCTGCAGTGTTTCCCTACTTTTTTTAAGGGTTTTTGCAATTAGAAGAAAATGAATAATGCAAAAATGGATTTGCAAATTAATAGGTTGAATTTATGGTGCTAAAAATTAGGCTGCGTTATGAATTATTAATGTATACCTGAATGAGCACTATCTTTTCTTATAACATTTGTGAGGTCCATAAGATTGAGTCTCTTTCCTCACCAAAATAGTCTTGTTTGTTAGCCAAAAATAACAACATCAAAATCACATAAGAATAACAAAAAAAAAAAAACCCAGATGAAGTAGGTTTTATGAGTCATATTCATTAAATATGTAGAAACACAATGATCTGTTTTAAATACAGACTAACTTTGAAAGGAAAAAATAGTCTAAATATTATACAAATCAATGTGGATTTTAGTCTTTGTAGAAAGGAAAAGGTTGTTAGAGGGTGGCATGAATTATTTGTTCAGAAACTTGCATTAGAAGATGTTTAAAAAGGCTCAGCGTATTTTATAAAAGGGCAGAAAGCCTATTCCAGCACAACTAGCTGAATGAAATTCACCTTGGGGATTCAAGTGACCTGAGGACATCTACTCAGCACTCAGCTTCTGCAGCATTCACATTGCTGTCCTTGGCCAGAGGCCCCAGAAGCACAGGAACATCTGACAAAGGTGACAGATGATAGAAGTCCTGACTTCTATCCTTCAGTTCTGAAAGAGAAAATATTTAGCACTACAAGAATGGGACAAATGAATGTTGATGTACTGACAGACCATCCTTACATTTGTATTTAGCAGGAACATCCTGTTAGACATGAGGAAAATGCAGAAGTCCCTACCTGAGGTGCTCCCCTCTGGTTAGGGCTCTCTTTCAGGGCTCTGCACCTGAGTGACATGGTGATATGACCTCTGTGAACTCTTGGAGGAGGCAAAAGGCCTGGACCTTTCTCCTGGTCTCTTCTGCATGTGTGTGGAAGATTCCTGTGCTTGTTTGTAGAGATAAAAGTTGGCTCAAACCCTGATGCTTTGCAAATCACCATTTAGGTTTCTCCTGTTTAAAGACAGATCAGTTTTACAGCCCTTTGGGTAGTCTCTGCAGCTGCTGGCCTTGTTCAAACCAGCTTCCCAAGAGGTGAAAATCCCAAATATACTGTGTTTTCTTTGCAGTAAGTGTCTCCAGCTTCACTTCCTCTGTAATCCCTTCCTTTAGGGCCAAGTGACTCAATACTGCTGGTGGTAATGAGCAGACCATTTTGACTGATGAGCACTTCACACTGATTCTGTGATGCTGGGGTAAAGAGCACAGAAAATTCCCAGAGTGCAGCCTAAAAATGTGCTTCACTCAAACCCCTTTCTTCACACTGATAAAAGGAAGGGGAAAAATGGGTGTGAGGTTAAATACTGTTCTACTTTCAGGTTTTGGCTTTTAGATCCATCCTTTTCATGAACAAATATCACTCTGTTTAAGCAGTTATCTATGCAGTTGGAGCACACCAGGCTTTTGTCAGTGCTGGGGTCCCAGTTTGCCAGGTGCTGGGCCGGGGGTGCCAAATCATTTAGAGCCTAGTGAAGCCAAGACACCATGAATGGACAGAGCAAAGTGCTGAAAAGAAAGGAGAAACGTGAATGGAACAAGTAGCTGTGGGAACAGATGTACATTTGCAGGCTAGAAGCAAATAGTAATTAAGAGGCTTTGAATGATTTGTAGTGCTTGCATACAAACATCACCTCTTTAACTTGCTTTTCTCACTTTCTCCCTAGATCTCATCTGATGTGGCACATCAGATGGACACTCAATTAGAATTTTGTATAAAAGGAATTAGAGGAAAATAAATATTCTATTTGTTACATCTGGGAGACTCTTTACATCTGTTTTTGCAAAGATTCATGAACAGGAGGTTTTCCAAATGGGGAGAATTTGGTTGATGACAAGATGTTGCTCTGTCAACATCTTAGCATTTGAAGAGCAGCTGCTGGTTGTATTTGAATCTAGAAGGGGCGGGAAGGGGGGAGCAGGCTAGCTCTGGGCTGGTAACTGCTGAGAAAAGGAATCATTTCTAAATCACTCTTTTTCTAAAATGTGGGGACTATGCACTAGGGACACACTAAGTCTGAAACATCTTGGTGCCTTTTTTCCCATTTATAATCCATCTCTAAGACACTGGCTATGGCTTGCTTTTCTCTCTCTCATGATATTTGTCAGTGCTTTTACAGCCTTTGGCAGCTTCCCAGCCAGAGCAGGTTCCCTGCCAACAGAGTCCCCTCATGGCAGCTCATCCTATAAAGGGCTGACTGCTTTGATGGATGATAAGGCTAAAGAGAATGAAGGAACAAGGGATTTTTTTATTTTAAGGCGAAAGTCCCTCTCTCATCTGAAAGACACTTTGTAAATCGAGTCAGTCCAAGCCTTGCAAGCTTTTACCAAGAGGGAGCCCATTGGGAGTAAAAGCTGTTCCTGTGATGCTATATGTGTCATACTGGGTGTGGGAGGTGGAAACGTTAAGGCAGGAAAGGTTAGGAAATTAAAACCAGAGCAAATTAGAGTCTTAGGCTGTGAGAGAAAAGCACAGTGAGTGAAGGGAAGAATAATCAGTCAAGGGACAAAACTGGAATAAAGAAGGAAGGAAGTTGGAAAGCAGAAATAGAAACAAAAATGGTTTGTAAGCAGGAGAGAAGCTGAAGAGAAGTGCTGGAGGAAAATAAGGTTGATATATACCCATCCATGTATGGACACTTGGTAGAAGAATGAGGAAGAGCTGAAACCAGGATGACAAATAAATCATTAGAAAAGATAAAGTCTTTTTGCTCACTTCCCTTCTCATCAGTCCAGCTGGTACCCCTCAACATTAAATCTATTATTGATGTTGAGTTCTGCAGGTATCTGGTTGAGCCTAAAAGGCCTTGGCTATAATCATCTTGTGGAGATTTGCCTCAGTGCTCATAATTGTTGCAGACACAGAAGGAAATACATGTTTTGAATCAATCCAGTGTTTCCTTCATTTTTTGTGTCCTGGCTGGACTCTGAAGTTGTCAACTACTCCAGCTTTGCCCACCTTACCTTATCTTACCTTATCTTACCTTAATACATTTTTTGTTTATCAGCTTGTTTATCAGCTATTCAAGAACTTCTAGTGCAATGTATACATCTCCTGTAGATTATGCTTCACATCCTCTGGCTATTGAGAAACATAAAATTACATGTTCCCTCAATGTCCATATGATCCTTCCACAGCATCAATCTGTCACTTCATTTCCTTGCTCATTCCAACAAAACCCCTCATATGAGTGTGATTACTCAGGAGCATGTAAATTGTAACTTATGGGAGAGACCTGTACAGATTTCTTGGCAGGACCAAACCCATCCTACATGCCTGTATGCTTGGGTAAAACTCTCTTGGGTCTCCAGAGAATTTAATGAGCCAGTCCAGACTGGCTCATTACAAACCCTGCATTTACAATTGCCTTTTCCAGAGGCAATGTCCAGCATATTAATGGCTACTTTGTTAAGACTTTTTGTCTCTCTTTTTTGTTTTTTACTTTCTCCCCAGCTGAGGAGGTCTGCAGGACTGTCATTAATTTAAGGTAACACTTAAATGTCTAGAAATAGGGTTATTGTAGGTTTTGAACACCTTTCTTGTCTATGCCTGTAGGTCTTGGGGCATTCCTGTCCCATTCACGTTTACTGCGATAGCACAGACAAGTTCTCCCTGAAAATGATGCATCAACTCTTCTCTGTTTCGCAGTGAATTTTCTGTATTCCTTGCATAGCTCAGGTTGTGCTCTGTTTCCACACCAAGTGGTGCTGCCTATCTTGCTGCTGCAGGCCGTGCTGTGGAGGCTGGCACGGGCTGCCAGGCCCCACAGGATGGCCCTGGGCCTGCTCCGCTGGAGACGCCTGCGGCACGAGGAGGGAGCAATTCCAGCAGAGAGGGATTGAGCTGGGTTGAAGCAAGCTGTGCCCTTAAAGAAAGAGTGCTTACTTGTGGTGAATCTGGAAAAAGGTTCCCATTTTTTGTTGTTGTTTTGGTTTTCCCCCTTGGTTGCTGGTTGCTCGTACTGTTACAGTGACTAGATAATGTGTTTATACCTCAGCCTGGTTTGGCTCTTGTTACCTCCTACCTTCAAGGCTCGTTCTCTGTTTCTGTCTTTGATCTAGCCTAGTTTACAAACCAGTTTCCTTAGGATATAGGCAGAAGTTCTGAGGTTTAAGCAGCAGTTGTCTGCTCAGTCACAATTGAGGTTTTATGCAACATAAGCACTGACCTGGACTCTGGATTTTTTAAAACCAGCCCTCCTTGGATTCCAGTGAAGGTGGCAGGAACTCTCCAGTTCATGTTGAAGTGTAAGCATTCCAGCCTAATCTCCGAGTTGCAAATGCATGCAGATCCATCCCATCAGTGCCTGGGTGCTGTAAGAATCATCTCTTCTGGGATTATGCAGACTTCAGTTTCTATGATGTGACCATCCAATCTGACCTCCTATACTTCAGGCTTACTCCTACAGATAACCCCAAAGGTCCTGAAAATAATATAAATGGGTTTAAAAAAATATGAATGTAAAAGTGAAATAAATGAGTTAAGAAAATTCTAAAAGTGAAATTCAATGTGTTCTGCCTGTGCTTATTTTGTGAATCTTTGCTTCCTCTATCAATCAAAAAGAGATTAAATTTATTCACTTGCTTAATACTTGGTTAAACATTACACAGTCCATCGGCTCCAGATAAATGTGTCCCCAATTACATGGGACTTTTACTAATAAAACTTGAGCTAAGTAGTAGTCATTAGAGTAAATCAAATACCCCAGTAAAGTGGCTTCAGCTGAAGTTAGGTGCAGTCCAATCATGGCCCTCAGGGCATGTGGCTTGATTGCTTACAGCCTGGCATGTAGTTTCTATAAGTGCCGTTTTCTAAAGGAAAAATGTCTTCTTTCTTTTTTTTTTTTCCTGTGGATCCTTTCAATTCATAATAAAGGACCTCAAGTACTTTTTGAAGCCTCCTTGAGGGAATTCTATTTTTACTGGGATTTTATAAAGGGAAGTAAATGGGAAAACAGGGAGAATTACAGTGTTTCATCTTGCTCACCAAAACCTCACCTTGTTTGAACTCAGCAGTCTGAGTATATTCAAACATCACGGAAGCAGAAAGTGTTCAAGTTTGTGGAATAATAGCCTTTAAAAATTCACAGAGTGTTAAATATTGGATGAATAGCTGAATGAAAATTCCAGACCTAGAATGTGGAAAGATTAGTCCAACTTCCCAAAGGAAATGTAGCTTGGGCAGCTACACTGTCTTTCTAAGCTGCCTATCCCTCCTCTCCCAGGTGTAATTTTTGAACCCAGCAGTCACCTGAGCAGATCTGATGGAAGCATGGGGTTTCAAAGGACATGGAGCTGTTCCAAGCTCTGGCAGGATGGTTAGTCAGAAGGGAGGGACAAAGAGGCTCTGCAGGAGGATAGAAGTTTCTCCATGCACATTCTCCGTGAGGCTCAATCCCCTTGCAGCAGCTGCTGCCCTCAGTTCAGCAGGGAGCAGGACAAGGAGGGGGGATGTTCAGACAGCCAGAGGTGTTCGGGGTGGTTCCAGGGGGCCACATGGTGGGGTACCACAGGCTGGAGGTGGTGTGCTGAGGTCAGCAGGGTGCATGGGATGTAGAACATTAATCACCAGGAAACCAGCTTCATTCATCTTGTTGGGAATAGAACAACTTGTTGGTGCTGTGTGAAGGAAGGGAGAGAGGGAATGAATCTCTGTGTGTTTATATCAACAATTTTAATGTGTAGCTCAACACTCAAGTATACAAAATATTGCTGCAGCCCTCCTCAGCCCTTCCCTGATTAAGACATCAGGAAGAAACTGGGCTGCTGGAGCAGAGCAGGCGGGAGGGGGCAGGCCCAGCTGGGATGATGCAGGAGGCACCCAGGAGGGCCTGGGCACTGCAGCTCAGTGTGATGCTCCTGGGACACTGCCTGTGCTGTGCTGGGCCTGTGCTGGCCACTGCCCAGCTGGCTGCAGTGATCACCCAGTGCCACAATCAGAACTGTAACTACATCAGGAATTTTTTTTTTTTTTTGGATCTCTTTTTTTGTGGTTGTTGGGTGTTTTTTTGTTTTGTTTGTTTGGGGGTTTTGGGGTGTTTTTGCAGGGGTTTGTTAGGCTTTTTTCAGGGCAAGAAGGTAGGATGCTGCTGCTTAGCAGGAACAAGATGTCTTCCAGTTACAGCTGCTCATGCAGAAGCTCTGTCTGGTGATGCTTTGTTTATCCTCCTTGTGAGGATTGTGAGAAAAGAACCAAAAATACCAGGCAAGCTCTGCTTTAAGGGATAACCTCTATGATATCTCTCCTTTTGCATCAGAAATGTGCAAATGGAAAATGACAGCATTATTTTCCTTTCCCTCTTTTTTTGCTGCAGTATGCTCTCTCCCCTGCCTGGCATACTGATTTGCTCGATAATCCAGGCAGCAATCTGGTGGAGAAAAAAATTAAGAACACACAGGCTTTGCTCAGCACTATATCATGACTAGACTCCTACTAGAATCTAATAGTTTTTGCCCCCAGATCTCAAAGTACTTCATGTGTAAAATAATGTCCCATTTCAACAATTTTTTTTCAAGCTTTAAACAAAGAGAATGACTGAAATATATTTCACAAATCATCTCATGGGTGTCTTCCTTGACCTCACATGTGTCACACAGCTCTGTCTCGAGCATTTTTGAATATTTGAGATGGCATTTTGCAATGACACGATATTCTGGTTGCAAGGCCTTTCTTCATTTAAACTGAACTTGAGCAGTAGCAATAAAGCTTTATGCAAGCCTTGAAATCATCAGGAGAGCAGCCTAGAAGATGTAATTATATTTGTGCTCTTTTGTAGTGGTCCTCTTATTTGTGAGCCTGAGAGATGTAGACAAGCTTGCCTCTGGTATGAAATTTTAAAAAATATGCAATTCAGACAGAATTTAGAAAATTATTTGGGGGAGGAGCCAAGGAAAATGGTAGATTTGACACAGAATCCCAGAGGTAAGTCAATCCATAAAGAAAGATGTTGAAATTTCCTTACAAGAGAGAGAATTTAGTTATTTTACAATATAACATTGATGATGCAGACCCTGACCCAGGTTTGCCAGCCCAGAGTGCTCTTTCTGACGGTATCCATAGGTGAAGACCTATGGAGGAATCTGAGCAAGACAGGTACGTGTGATACTTGGTGTTCTCTCAGCCTTCACGTTTTTGAACTCGGAGACTTCATGGCTAGATGTGGCCCAGGCAGCTGCCCTCTGTGAGAATATGTCCAGCCTTCCCTTGAAGCCGCAAAAACTTGTACCATCTGCAGTGCCCTTTGTCAAGGAGCTCCTGCTGCCCTTTTTGCTGCTATTTTGGCTCCTTCAAGCTTCAACTGATGACCCCCTGTTGCTGGTACTGTTTCTTAGAGAAGCAGACAATCAGTCTTTTTGCAGACTTTTTTTTGTCACCTCTTTCACAGACTGATGTGTCCTACCTCACTCATTTGTTCCTTGTTCAGCAGCTTTCTCTACCTTTGATCTTCTCTTCTGCCTTCCTCTGAACATTTGCCAGTTCTGCTATAAAGCTTTTGAGGGATTTTCTTGCTCAGTTGTATGAGATTCCTCTGCAATTTTTCACAGCTGGTGCTAGTCCCTACTATCCTGAATAACTTGGTATTCTTGATAAGTTTTCTCACTTCACCCTTTTCTGAATTTTCCATGAAAATACACTGAACAGCAGTGTATTTATGGAAATTCAGACTCTTCTTGAACTTTGCTTACTCTTCATTGAGAAAATGTTGCTACGGTTTCCTAACCAGGCAAAGACCTTCCACGAGTGTTTGGTTTCTTGTAATGTTTTAGAAGATGTTTTTGAAAATCAAGGCAGTCAGTGTCAACCAAATTACTCTTTTCTTTAGGTTTGTGGATCCCTTTGCAGTTCTCCAGGGAGAGCAAGAAAGATCATCTCATTATAAAAGCCTAACTTTTCATACTCTGATCATCCCAAGTAGCTTGTGCTTCTCTAGTTGACCACTAATTTTTTTCACTATTACCATTCCTCTAAATTGTCCTGATTCAAAGGTCAGGCTGCTTTTCCTATGTCGCTTCTGATGATTTTTTTAGGAATTGGTGCCACTTTGGCCCGCAGCTGTGACTGAATGTTGCAATGCATCCTAGAGCTGAAGAGACGGAGGAGCTCAGCACCCTGCTGGTGTCCTGGCCCCATCCTGGGCCAGCACTCAGGACACATCACACTGCTCTCAAGTGAAAAACTGTGTGCTCAGAGAAATAAAAGGTATTAAAGCATAGATAGGCTGGATGCTCACACGGGAGGGGGATGTTCAGTCCATGGTGTGCCACTGCTCAGTCTCTCTCTGCCTCTCTCCCTGCATGTGCTGTGGGTGTAGTGGTATTTTCCCAGCTCACAGGGTTAGGGCTGGATAAGTAGACTGCAGACAGCAAGAACCTTATTTACTACTGGAATCTGTGCCACAGTAGAGCCAAAAATAGGTGGGTGAGTGTACTTACAGTACCAGTGGAGCATTGCTAACCTTGTGTGACAGAGTGAGGGCTAGCATGCTACAAATGTGCTGTGCAGAGGGAGTGGGAAAGCCCTGGCTCAGCACAGTAGGATCATCCTCTCCTCATGGAAAAGGTGCTGGTTCCCCTTGTCAAAGCATTGCCATAGGCAGGACTTTCCAAACAGGACATTTTTTGTCTGATTTGACCCTTTGTGTGTGAGCTTTAGGGCCTGCCTAGGGTTGTCAACCTGTACCTTCAGACATGCTGGAAGTTCTTCATGGTCTGGAGATGAAACGGGGGTGGCAGAAAGGGCCAGGCCTTGTGAAACACAGAATGACAGAAAGGGACAGTCACAGAGGGGCACGCTGGCCACGAGTCTGCAGAGAGTAGTTCAAACTGGCTAGAGTGCAGTTATTCCTTATGTTGCACTACACCTCTAATTTAGCTTCTATGTGGAAATTGCTTTCAGCAGGTAGTGATTTGCAGGAAAAATAATATTATTCTACTTGGTATTATGAGAGATATCTCAGGCTGTCTGAGGCACATTGAACTGTGTGCTCTCCCTGCTCCATGCATTGTACATTAGTCCAGCCACACCTCACAGAGGCATTTGCATGAGTAATTAACTGCCATTTCCTGCAAATCAAATTACTTGGAATTAGAATTTAAAATTACTTTCCAATTACTGAACCACACTTGTTAGTGAGAGCAATGTTTTTACTGTGCCATATTTAGAAAGGGCAGAGGCTCTTAACTCTTTCAAGAGAGCAATTATTTCTGAGAAGCACAGTGTGTCCAGGGATCCCAACCTTATTTGCTTTACACTGCTAACAACCACTGGAACTGGTGATGCTGTTCTCACAAGTGAGACAAATTAATTTGCTTCTTAAACTTTATGAGTAGAACAACATAAAATTTCCTTTATTAGCATCATGTTTCAAGGATGGTTCTATGGGCTTCAGTGCAAAATTGGTTTTTGTTTTTAAGGTGTAAACAAGCAAAATTAGGCAGAGCCTTTTCATGACAGGCTGTATAACTGTATGTGCAGATGTATATATAATTCTAAATGAAGATATCCCTATTATCACTTAGAGTATCAACTTAGAGTATCAACTTAAATTTCCAATAGGAATGTTGCACTAATATTAGAGAAAATCATTTTCTAAAAATATTCTTTGAAAATTTACAGACCCTGAGTTTCCTTGTGTCTTGTGTCTGATAGTGATCAGAAAAATTGTCTTTCTGTCTTCCTGAAACAGAACTAAATAATAAAAGGGATTATGTGAAAATGATGAAGCTAGGACATCATATTTTAAAGTTGTGCTGTGGGAACTTTGGCTGGCATCAAGAAAATAAATGCATTCATGTTTCTTGATTCCAGCAAACCAAGTCTTGCATGTAACTTAAATGACTTCCTGGCTATCTAGTGTGGTTTTACAGAGTCAAAGCCTTATTATTAATGTCTGCTTGAAGAACACAGTACCCTGTTAACCGTTAATAGGAGTCAATGAATCCTAATTGATTCAGCGACCAGGGAATATTCGATGTTCAAGATCATAAAATATTATGAGAGCAGCCATTAATTTTTGCTATCTCCTGCCTAGAAAAGGAAAGGATTTAGTTAAAAGGAATACTGGAAGTACAACTTGTTTTTTCTGTGTTATATATAAAAGCATAATGACATTGTGTAGCTAACTTGAACTGACAGGAGCAATGAGATGTAAGGTTGAGATTCTTACTACCTCTAATCTTGCTGAGGCTGGAAGTACTGCAGTGCACTAAGCAATAACACCACAGAAATAAAGAGACCAATTATAATTGTAAACAGGGGCATGGAAAAAGGAGAGCTTGACTCATTTCTTGTCAGATTTATTGGCTGACTGTTAATATAATCATAGAATAACCCCTTCTGAAACCAATAGAGGTCCCCAAATTAACAGTAAAAAAAAGAATTTGCCCTAAATTTGTTTCATCTCACCCCAAATGTTGCCTTTAATTTACCCTGTCAAGTTAGGGCATGGGTTTAAGGAGGAGTGCTGGCACAAAAGGCATCTCATTGGTGCTGCCTTCTTTCTTTTGCTCAGGCCAGATGGCTCTGCTCTGGGAAACCTGCAGTGCATCCTGGAGGGCCATCATAGTATGGGAGGTGATTGCTGAAGGTGAGCTCCTCTGCCAGCACGCAGACAACTGGAGCTAGGGTTTCACTGACTCTCATGTCCTAATTGTAAGCAAAGGCAATATTTGTGCTGTTAAAGGCTGTTTGGACCTGTGATGGAGGCTGAAAAGGGAAGAGTGCTATGAAGTTGGACATTGGAAAATAAAAGGAGAGGGAAGAGGTAGGGGAAGTGAGAGGAAGATGAAGCAGGACAGCATGGGTGGATGGAGCAGGTGAGCAGGCGGATGGTAAATGAGCAGAGCTGTTTGCTGCCAAGCAGCTCCCAGAAGACAACACTGGGAAAGAGAGTCTTGTGAGGCCTGAATGCACTGACTCCCCCTGGGCTATGGCTGAGCTTGTCAGCTTGTGTCAGCATGTTTTCAGAGCGTCCTCAGGAGGGTTTGATTCAAGGGTGATGAAGAGTGCAGAAAAGAAGCCTTTTCTTAAGACACCTACTAGCACAAGAAGCCCATCAAGTAGAGGGTCATGGTAATTCAAGCCTTTACCTTCTGAAGAGAAGGCTGACATACTTTCAGTGATCTGCCTTAACCATTGCCATGAAAGGACCTGATTTTGAAAGAGATGAGGACTTAGCATCTGAGGCATTTTTTGCCACCCTTGCCAGGATGCTGGAACAGCTGAACAGTTGCTTGGATCTGTTGGTTTGGTGTCTGTTCAGAGGCTGATCACACAGTTTTGCTGGACAATTAGCTCCCTGAACCTTCTCTAATAGGAATAATGCTGGGCAGAAACCAGACAGGACAGTGCTGTGCAATGTATTTAGACAGTTAAATGGTTAACAACAGAGCTCCTGTTGTGATTCAGTCATGCCAGTAGCATAATGCCAGCTTCTGTCCTCATCTGACACTTTCATGCTGCTTGGAAGGAACCGCTGGGGAAATATGCTTTCACAGATTGTCGCTTGTACAGCCACAGCCCTCAGAGCCTTGTATAATAAGGCACTGGCTGAGGAAAGGGAAATAACCAAGTGCTGGTCACATACAACGTCGATTTTTGCTATCAGCACAGCCTCAAAGGCAGCTGATTCTGGGTGGGAGGTAAGGCTTCTCAGAGGGCACCTCAATTAACACCAGGGCTTGGACAGGGGCCCCGCCTGGTTTCGTAGATAAAGCTTTGCTGCTTTTTCATTTACTGAGACAAACCTGACTAAAATGAGCAATTGGGTTCTTATGCTGCAAAAAGCCCCTGACAAAGCTCTAAAGTAGGATCCTCGGTGTGTGTGTGTGTACCTGCTGGCAAAGCACAGGATGACAGACTACCTCACAGTTAGCAGGGGCAGGACGAATCTGTGGCACAGAGAAAGCAGTATGTAGGTCCTAATTATTTTTTATTTTGGAGTGAAATCACACTGAAAAGCAAACAGTTGCAGTCAATACTGAAAAATGAGCTTATTTATCTCTTTGGACACAGAAGATGCTCCAGCATTGATTAACTGTAATGGACTGCAGGGCACTGATTGCAAGGTAAGATATGATTGATCAAGGGTGGGAAGACCCTTGGTATAGGGGCAGCACCTTGGCAACCTTTAAAGGAGCATCAGCCATGCATGCAGAGCTGTCCCAAGTGATCTCCATGTGCAGTGAGCAGGGACTGTGCTGCTGCTGCAAGATAATCTGGGAGCATCAGGCAGGGCAGAAGTCTGTTCTGTCACTGTACTGGTGACAAGGCAAGGTGAGGGTGAGGATGCTGGCAGAATGCCTGGATCTCTGAGTTCACTCATTTATGGTGCATATTGTATTTTTCTAGAAATACCCATTCATAAGTTTTTAAGTAAAGTAAACTCTGTGGAGTCTGAGTTTCTTCTTCTTCATACCAACAACTACAGTCATAATATATCTGTGATGTGAAGAGTTTCACAGTGGGTTTTGCCTGTGTAGTTAGTCTGATCTTTTCAATGAACTTATATCCCAAAGATACAGAGGAAAATTTCAGGTCAGCCCATTTCCAAGCTCAGTATGCATAAATCAGATCTGACCCCACTGGGAGGAACCACATGCCAAGTTCACTGGCTGGTAGAATAGCAAACTTCAAGAAGTTTAATTGTCCCACACAGTTGTATTTTTCAAACAGTCCAATAATATCCAGTTTCAATTTCATGAAGCAATTGTCTGTAGAGAAGTGTTGGCTGAGTAAAGTGAATTGTTTGAACAGTGCTGGGATTTTGAACTGTCCTTGTGAGAAAGGCTGTGGTTTTTTGGTTTTTTGGTCTTTGTTCTGGACCAGCCAGGGAAAGCTGCAGCTCCTTTCTATAGGAAGGAAGATGGTGAATATTAATCACCCCTTGGCAACATGTCACAAGGCGGATTGCAACCCCAGAGAAGTGATTTGCTGATTATCTGACGTGACAGGTTAATAAACAAATATTTGCACATATTTGTTAAAAGTAACAGTAACAGGGTAAAAGTAACAGTAGAGTTGGGCAAGAGATCTGCATCTCCTGAACTCTTAGGTCAGTGATTTGTGTGGGAAAAATGTTTTGCTTTCTGGCCTTGGGGAAAAGGGCAGAAATATTTTTGTCAGGAAATATTGTTTAAATTCTCTGTGTGCTTGGGATTTCTCTTTGAGCAGATCATTCAAGAAAATAACAAGATTGGCAATTCTGGGTTTCTTGGCTGACTTTCCAGCCTCAAGACTGCTGTGGCACATGCTGACCTGACTACCCAGCTATCCCACCCTCTCTGAGTACCAAAATATTTGACATTATCAGACTCTCTAAAAATGTCTCCCATGGTGTCTGATGTCTCTGTGGTTTACCTGAGAGCTGGGTCAGCACATGTGCTGTTCTGTTCTGCATTGCACAGGCATTTACTTCCCAGCTTCCCTTCATAAACAACATAAGTGCTGGAGCAAGGCAGAGGGAAATACTGAACAGCATCATCCTTGCTGCAGGTGAACCAGAGTCCCAGCCGATCCTTGGCCACTGATTCCACTGTGGGAAGGGAGGAAGGGTTTCACTTGGAGGTAATTCCAGGGGGCTGCAAAGTGCCCTTTGGGAGATGCTCTCTGTTGGGCTGGGTGGGGAGCCCATGTGGCAGCCCCACCATCCAAGCCAAGCCTGCAGACAGCAAGGTGTGACTCCTGTGGAGGAGAGCAGCTGGAGAGGGTAGAGCCAATGATGGACACACGCCCCTTAACAATGAGAGGAGGCTGTGGAGGCCCCTGGCAGTAAGGACCGGCCTTCAGACTCGTGGTAGATTTCTTCAGGGGGCTAGGAGATGAAACTCATTCAAAGCATGTAAAGAAGAAGAAAAAAATTCAAAACAAGCAACCCACAAAAAACCTGAGCAGTTTGAACATTGCTATTTATGATTACATAGGAATCCAAGGCTTCCTTCATGTTCATAGCTAGAAACTGTTTTCCTAGATAAAGTTTTAGAGGCTTAGATGTAATCAGCTAAGGAACCCTTCAAATAAGCTAAGCCGTCCAATAAGCTAAATCCTTTTGATTTGGTGCAAATAAGAAGTGAAGTAATAGGAATAGCTATTCCTGGAACAGCTGAAGCTTTGAAATGCTGATTTAAAATGCTCCATGCTGCCATTCAGCTGTCCTGTCATAGCAGTATGGAACAAAAGACAGTTTTCCTCTCTGTGAACATACAAAAAGAAGGATATATTAGCAATTGGAAATAAAAATCCAGCTCTAAAAAAATAGGAGAGATAATTTTTGTCCTCTTTTACCTTTTACTTTATATTTTTATTGTATTTTTTTCCTCCCTGTATTTCTTCTTAGCATCAAAAAGACAATAGCAATGTTTCTTACAAAAGACATCCAGTTATCATTTCTCTACTGCTGTTACCTCACTCGACATCATGATCTGAAAAGCCAGATCATGTGGGGCAGGACTATGAGTTTGCTATAAACACTCATTCTCCTGACAAGGAAGAGAGATCTGGCATGATGCCTGTGCTGCAGCCAGAAGCCCAGGCAGGGCAGGAATGGGCTCTGTGACCCTGGGGATGAAGGCTGGGGAGCTGCAGGGTGCCAGCACGAGGAGCTGTCAGAGTCTTTGCCCAGGTGTTGGGTGAGCCTTTGGCATGGTGGCAACTGCGTTGGCTCTGATGACGGAGCTGGTTTTGGTCTACCTATAAATGTGCTTCAGCCCCACGCCCTGGGCAGTGTGGTCAAACACAATCTGCCTTTTGGATTTCTGCACTCTGCCCCTGCCTTCCCCTCTTTGGCCCAATACGCAGAGAATGTTTCCTGTGATATTTGATCCAATGTTTGCTGTGATATTTGATCTGAAAGAGGCTATTCTCAGCCTGCTGGCCATTGGGAGGAGACCACTGCTACCCCTCCTTCCTGTTCCCTACAAACCCCTATTCTGAAGAGGTTTTAACAGCCTCTGTTAGGCTTTGTGCTCACACAGGGCTACTCAGAAATTGACTTTACTTTCCCCCGTCAGCTGGCATCAAAGGTAACTCACAGAATAAAACAGATTTGAACACAGCCTATTATGAGTCTGTGCCTTAAAGTGATTGTCGAAAAACAATATTTTGTCTTTATTTTGCCCCCAATTTGGGGCATATATCTTCTGAGGTCTGAGTTATCTGCAGACCCTTGGTGGTTTCCAAGTAAGTTCAGTGATGTTATTGGGATTATTGTTTAGAGTTTAGTGAGTTTCTGAAAACTCAGCCATGCAGCTTTACTTCAGTGAGTAGCACTACTAATGTCCACCAGATTCCTGCCATGTGGAAACTCATTCCTACAGCTTCATGGTGGTAACATTGGTACAGCAACAGCAAATTTCTTGTTCTGCTATGAATCTGGGGGCAAATTATTCTCTGGGTTAAATTTAGTTTCTGAAATCAGAAATATTTTTAGGAGCACTCATTTGTCCTTCTCAACTTGTTTGTTGAGAACAACTAATGGCGTGTCTGATAAGACAGATCCCAATAAATGGATTATTCTATTTAGAAAGATCCTAGTGAATCATGTCTATAGTTAGGTTATTTCTTCTGCCTGTGGTACATAAACACAGGGAGTTTGCAAGTGAAGGGCGCTATACTGAGGACAAATGGAAAGAATTGCTCTGTTGCATGGTGCTCTGTTGTCTTGTGCTTTTGTTGCTATGGGATGTAATTCTATTACCCACTGTACTGCTAGATTTCAAAAGGGTAGTTCATAAGCACTAATAACATTTGTGGCAATCTGAGCTAAGTTAATGAAAAAGATAATCAAATCTAATGCTCCAGGGCAAGATATGTGATATCTCCAGGGGTCATAAAGAGATCATACAGCTGTCTCGGGGCAAGGGGCAGTTGTATGTGTGAGTGCAAGAAGAGGCAGGAGGCAGCAGAAAAGTGAGGGCCACCTTGCCCAGAAGTACTGTGTGCTGGTCACTGGCAGAGGCAGGAGGGGAATTCTAGATATGTCTCAGAAATGGAGATGCTTATTAAGCTAATGATATTTTTAGTAATGCCAATACATAATAGATAAGTTTCAGCTGATCCCAGACATTTGTCTCAATGTGTTGATTGGGAAATTGGATTAAGTAGCTCATGCATGGCTCTGCCTTGCCCACAGCAGGCATATACTGACTTGGGAGCTGACCAAGGATTGAAATAGCCTTTGGAATTTGTTTTTTGGAAAACACAAGCTTCAGCGTGAAACTCACTTTTGAAGCAAATGCAGTATTTTATTGCATCTCTAGACAATACCCAGTGGTGAATTTTTCTTGCTTCTAGCTATAAACAGATTCTTTTGTGGACCCCTTCATCACCACATACTGGTATATTACTTGAGGGTCCTAGCAGGGGCTTTGTGTTCTTTGCAGGTATATAACTGATGATGTTCAGCTGAGGACACTTGCAATGGGAATTACAGCCAGCACCCAAAGCCATGTTTTCTCTCACAGACTCATGCTGTATTTATTGCAAGTCCCTCCTTCATCTTACTCTGCACTTCTGTATGTTCACTGTGAGCATTCTTCTATTTCTACTAGTGTTTGTTCTCTTTAACACTTATCTGCTTTTTGCTACAGTAAGATTCTGTCCTAGTTTCAGCCAAAGGCTGATTTTTAGCTGTAGCCACGAGGTGGCAGAGCCTGGAGCTGTGTGGGTGTGCCCAGGTTGTTACTCCGTACCGTGCACTTCATCAGGGGGAGGCAGAAATAAGGGATTCTCACTTCCAAGGAGGATGATGTGGCTTGTTGACGTTGCCAATGTGTTTTTCTCCACTCCTCTGGCAGCAGAATGCAGGCTGCAGTTTGCTTTGACCTGGAGGGGCGTGCAGTACACCTGGAATGGACTCTCATGGACTGATCCAGACTGCAATCTGGAAATCTGTGAGGGTCCAGAACACCTGCAGTTCTTTGATGACATCATTGTATGGAGCAACATGGCAGAGGAAGTTTTTGAGAAAGGGGACAAGATAACCCTGATCCTCCTGAAGGCCAGTTCTGCCATAAAACTAAGTAAGGTTAAAGGACCTGCTCAGGAAATTCAGGTTTTCAGAGTAAAATGATGAATGCAAGATGAATGTTGTCACGTTCTCATGGACATGGTCAAAACCCAGCAAAATACCAGCTGTGTTCCTACCAGCAGGCAAGGAGGAAACATGGTTTTCTATCTCATTGCTGTTTCCAGTAAATTTTTCATATCTCAGCTAAGGATACCTGTCCTTGTCTGTCTCACTGGAGGCAGGACTAGGAGGGGAGTTGGTCGTGGCTTTCATTTTAGTGGGAGCACTAAATTATGTAATTCCATTCCTACACCACAACTCATACCAAATCTTAGCCATGTGAGGATATCACGCACCATAGCCTGTGTGTATATTGCCAAAGGTAGATGATTAGGAAAATTGAGAAGGCTAAGGACTGCATGAAATGGTCCCTCCTTGCATATTCCTTCCCAATCCTCAGAGACTTCCTAAATTAGGTGTTTTAACTACCATACTTTGCCTTTGACAGTTAAACAATTCTGAATAGATGTGTTGGAACCCTTTTTGAATGTCTGGATCTCACTAATTTTCTGTAGCACCGAATAAGGAGCCCTAAGAGTGCTCCAGTAAAGAGACTTCTCAAAGTAAAAATGTGTGATGGGCAGGTGCCATTTGTTGGCTTCAGGTGTCCTTGCAGCCTACAATGGTGCCCGTGCCCACCATGTGACAGTCTCATGCCCATGGGTGATCCTTCTGTGACTGTCCCACCATGGGTCCATCCATACTGGCATTTGCTCATCACAATTTTTTTCTTTGAGGAAAAAAAATAAAGGGCTGTATTTGACACTAGAGTACTTTTTTTCTTTTTCCTTCAGAACAACAGCTCTCCACAGAATTTAATGGGAAATATTAAAGTATTTTGGGACCAGAAGCTTTTAGTATGATGGTCTATACCTTTTAGGAGTGCTTACATGTTTTTCATGCAGTAATAGTGGAGTACTTTGCTGTTTGCAATTGTTGTATTTCTATCAACATTTTCTAACGTCTTTCCATGTTTGTCAGAAAAACTCCATTAATTTCTAAGAGTAGGATTATTTGTAACATTTCTCCTAACTTTTTTGAGACTCAAAAAAACCCCAAAAATGCAGCTGCTAGTTTTAAGGGTTTGCTGTAGAGCAGAAGAAATAATTGTAATAAATTTTCTTGAATTTGCCATAACATTAATCACATTTCTATAAAGCTTGGATTGAAAAAAAATTAACAGAAAAACTGATTGAAAGCTACTGTACAAAATTAACTGCTTCCACCCACCCCTTCCCCCAGTTCCTCAAGACACCACCATGTTTCTGTTTTAAGTGCTTACAATATAAAGTTATTTAAACTAATTCAGATTTTAATTAAAACAAGGTAGGCTGGGGTTTCTGTGGCATTGAAATGCAACCCAACAATTTTCAATATGTAACACCACATAGATTTTGCTTAAGTTAATACCAAAGTGACTTTTATTTAACTTTCTTTCTTTCTCTCTTCTACAGAAGAAAAATTAATATCACCTGAAAGGAAGTCAAAGTTATTCTGGAGCAGTGAGCCATTACAAAGTTTCCAGCATTGCAAATAGAGGTAGTTATTTTAAACAACATAATTCACCCTTCTGTATTGCTCCTCTCTCTCTCAGCACAGACCTGTCTCTTCATAGGATGAATTCTCAGCTGCAGAGCATCCAGATCCTAATTTACGTGTATGTGAGTAATCAAGGTTAATACATTCCCTGTGGGAGAAACAGTCAGTGCCATTCAGACCACATTCTGTTTTCCTCCCTTGCCACAGAGTAGGCTGTTGAAAATGTGTCCGACGAAATTGCAGGTTCCTTCCCTATTCTCATGAATTAATTTAATGTTTCTAATTGGGATTAGGTAAAGTACCTCTCCCCATGACTGGACAGCCAGCAGGTGGGACAAATGAGTTTAAATATCTACTCTCAATCATGGAGAGAGAGGATAAATTTACATATTTTCTTTTTTCCCCACATGATAGTTGTTTCTATTCCTATAAAGTGTACTGATTTGGGGACTTTTTATACATGCAGCCCAAATCAGTGACCCAAGCACATGTCCCAGGTCACAAATTGAATGGAGAGTAGAAAAGACAAAATTCATGGCTTGAATTTTCAGAAAATTGTCCTCTTAGCAGAGGTAAATGGAGGTTTATTGCCAACTTTACTGTATTAGATTAAATTAGGAAACAAACCACAACTTTCTCATGTCCTCTTTATTACATCTCTGATGGATTTGTGCAATCTCTTGGCTGGTACTGTGGCCCCCCTTCTTACACAGATCCCAAATACTGCCCATAAGGACTGGTATGTACAGGAACTGGGGGCTTGTGTGTTGGAGTAGGATGCAGTGGAACTGCAGTAAAGTATTTATTCTGTATCTGAGCTGGGCAGCTGAGAAAGCCCAGCCTGGGTACAAGCCTTGAGGCAGTTTCATTTTGCCTTTCAGCATGTCTGGACAATATGTGCACAGCTGTGCAATTCACTTGGCCTTGCCCTTTTAACACAAGGATCATGTGTTAACAGAGGATACAGGTCTGCACTGTCAGCCAGACTATCATTGTGTGTGGCCAGCCAGTGTGGTCACACATTCCTCTTCTTGTGCAGCAACCTGGCCACTAATCTGTGCTTCCCAACACACAGACCAGTCCACAAGGCAGCTGGCAGTATCTGCTGGGGCACTGGAAGGTAGGGAGCCCTTGGAGTGACAGTGCCAAATGGGAGCAGTGAGGGTGTGCCCAGTGCTGCAGAACTGGTGGCATGAGAGGCATGAGTGGTAGGGCATGGACTGAGAACCTGTCAGGAGGGAACCTGTGCATGCCCCAAATTCTCTCTCCCCTTTGCGTCCTGGTTTCCATGTTGAGGAAAGGGAGCTGCAGTCACCCCCTGCAGGTGCCAGCTGGGACTCACCATCTCCTGGTATGGCTACACTCACAGCTGCTCCCACTTGTCTTGGGAGGGCTTAATCAAAATGTGGATTATCTTGCCATAGATGCTGGGACATCAGAATGGCCCTGTATGCCATGGGATAAGGATTGGCAAGGATGGTGCTTGGCAGGTTCTAAGGAGAGCTGATGGACACTGGTGACTGCATGCAGAGAGCACTCCTGCACCCTGCTCTCCAGCACAGCCTTCAGCACCTGCTGACATCTGGCATTTCATTATCCAGTATGTCCCAACAGCCCCAGACAAAGACAGCAAATCAGTGTTGCTGTGTTGGTTCAGTTCCCAAGCAGCTGGCGGAGGTAAAAATGGGTTAAGCATTTAGACATTGACCATTATTGGATTATGCCAGGATCCTATCGGTTTTTAATCCTTGATAAGATGCTGAAATATGCCTTTTAAATTCACTGTAGCCCTCACATATTTTTCACTTTGATTCCTTGAATTCTTCCCAGAACAGCCAGGATGAATACAGGGCTCTGTGAATTGTCTCACTCACTTTATAGAGAGGCAATGCTGCCCCTTTACTTACCTGTTTTATTGACCCATTGACGTAGCTGAGGGTGGTGCTGCAAACTGATTTGTGATTGGTGATATTCTGGATTCCTAGGACACATGTAAAATGTTAATTTTATGAGTTAAACATTGAAGAGGGATCATTAGTTTTTAAAAGTCATATTCCCACTTGGCTCTTCTCATAATCACTGTTACAAGAATGATTACTGGGATGACCATGACAATAAAAAATAAGAAGGGAGAAGTCTTTTGCCTTAGACTGGAGTTTGAAAAGATCTTGGGGTTTTTAAATTTATTTTGCTGGACAGCATTTATATGTATGGTCAATGCCTCTGCTTGCTGTTTGTAAGATGTTTCCTCTCAGAAAATATATAAACCTGGGTCTGGAGGTTTTTTAACTGCAGGAGCTATTCATTAACAGCAGGAGCCCATCACAGATGAGATTGTGGGGGCGGTGTCTGAAAAGTAGAAGCAAGATAGGGTAGAGGACTGAACCTTGAGTCCACCCCTTTTTGCTTACTGTTTTGCTGCTCTTCCCTCTTCAGCCTCTCCTTTTCATGAGAAACTACTGAACGTGGAAGAAAGGCTCCACATTTCCATAGTCATGGCACTCTTTTCTTCCCTCACACCAGTATTTATAGCCATTATATGTGTTTTGATTGGGGTAATAATGAAGAAGACAAATGGAGAGAAAGAAAAACGCGACACTAAAAGCAAGCATCCATCTCGCCCGTGGGTGGATGAAGATTTAAAAGATGGCACTGACCATCCCTTAGAAGAAGAAGGTAAGAAAAATCTTATCCCAAAAACTTTTATTGTTTGAATCTTATCTGCTGATATGAATAAAGGAGGTGTAGACTTCGGGACTTCTCCACAGTGGCAGCAATGCTCAGTGCAACACTGCTGCTGGGCCCTGAGCTTGTCAGCTCCCAGCCAGGGAGGCAGACCTCATGTCATGTCACTCTTGGTGTAAATTTCTATTTCCTCCAGACCCCAAAAATCAGAGTACAAAAAAAAAAAAAATTCTCAGAGACTCCTGTGTGTTTCTCTGTACAGCACATCTCAGACCTATGAGGGACTCTAGGGACAGTGTAAGGAAAGAGAGGAGATCCTGCTGAATTCCCCACAGACTCTTCCCAGGTCTTATTAGTGTGAGCAAAGGGAAGACCTGAGCAGATGTTTCTACCTGCAAGTAATCCCACTTTATCACTCAGCGGTACATGTTTGGTCTCAGCACAGCTAAAAATTTGGAAATGAGTTTATCACTATTTTTACAAAGGTCCTCCATCTGTGGCTTCTGAGAATGTCAATGACAGCTTTTTTGGGAGCTGTGTTGATCAAATATTTAAGAACAAAATGTGGTGGTGGTGATAATCTGGTCACTCAGCTGCCTATTTGAACCCATACAGAATGTCCTTTATTTTCATTAGCTTTTTTTGATTCACAGCTTGGACAAAAGTCTAAGCTAAAAATGTACCCTTCCTTCTTCTTACTTCCTAACTACCCTCCATAAACTCACTTTATTTCTTTGTAAAATAAAAATCTTCAGAGTTCTGTTCCTATCAGTTTTTTTAAAGTAGTAGTTAATGCAGCTCTTTTTTTTTATTCTTTTTTGTCCCTCAAGCTGGTTTCAAAGACCTGTTGAGGGGTCTGTCTGGGTTATTTTTTCCCCCATAATAGCACTTCCCCCAGTCTGCTTCTAGGAATCTTAAAAGTTACAGTGTCCTTATGCATATAGACCTATTTCTAAGAACTAATTTAGCTCTTTTCTCAGTGTTCAGCGTACTTTGAGTTAGTGTTGTTTATCAGTTTCTGAAAAGAGTTGATACTAAGAAAGGTTTAAACCCTGTTGACTATATTCCAAATATATAAAATTTCTTTACAAATCACTTTACCTGATGGTTCAATGCAAAATAGATTCAGTAAAAAATTTTTCCATAATCTCTTTGTCATTAATGACTTACTACTTCAGTTAAATTGCTGCAAATTAGAATTCCTGTGGGTAGTTAAAATGATAATCTATGAATTATCATCTTGGACTATAGCTGTTTCTATCAGTTAAAAAATTTAGATCCTTTGCATAAACAAGCCTATTAGTTCTCATCAAGGAGCCTCACTGCTGTAGCTCCATATATAAAATTTTGGTCTTTTACGTGTTAGTTGTTTTCCCTGTTATTTAGGTTCTAAATTCAAAATTGTACTAGTTTTTGTTGCAGAAAAAAATTGCTTGCAAAATTTTTTTGACAGGTAAACATGTTGGTACTGTTGCTAAGTTTTGTTTACCTACTAAGTTTTATTTACTTTTAAATAAAACCTTTCTCAATATACCATGTCACCCAATATTAAATTTTCTTGCTCTTTTAGTAACAAATAATGACCTTTCCCTTAGTGGTGTGTGATTCAAAGCAATTTCTTTGTAAAATTGTTGTGTCTTTTATCTCTAGAAATATTAAAAGGTAAATTTTTCTTCAGCCCAGCCTAAATGAGAAGAGTAGCAAGGAGAAGAAAAAGAGTTAGTAAGGATCTGCTACTTTGCTAGAGCCTTAATTAAGGATCAAAACATGTTAACCTTGTTGTCAGTGTTAAAATTTTCACTGACTGCACTAGGTGCTGAAATGGAAACATGGATGTAAAAGGAGATTTTTTTTTTAAATACTAAAGAATACCTGCTGTGTAAATTCTGTTATTTTATTAATGTATCTTACTTTATCAGACAAGCTCAGTTCTACTTAAGCGTCTCTGGCTGGCTTGTGTTTAAAGATTCTCTTCAGTTCCTCTGAAGAGAATTTGAGTTAGGTAACATGAAGGTGACATTCTTAAGGCATGTTCTAAAGCTAGAATCTAAGGTTGCCCCATGTGAACAAGGTGAATTTTCAACAGCCCCCTGAATAGGAAGGTGCAGCTGAAGAAGTGTTTTGATTCATGTCCCTGACCAAAGCAAGGTCTATTTGCTGAGAGAGTGAAGCACTCAGCCAGAAAAACAGAAAAGCATTGACCTCACTTGTGGCCCCACGACCTTCCCTGCAGTGGAGCCCTCAGGGATGTCTCCCATGAGAAGGACATGCCTTTGAGCAGCAGAGCATTCGGTGCAAGGAGCTGAACTGCTTGGGCAGACTCAGGAGGGTCACTTATTGGCAGTGAAGGGTGCAATGGTGAGGGCTAAGTGCTCCTGAGCTTGTCTGTGTTGTGTTTTCCACAGCTGAGGAGATGGATGTTTCTCATGGCAGCCAGAAATCCAGTTCTTTTGTTAAGTGCAAAGCACTCAGGACATTTGTTTAATGCTTTAACTGGCATTACTTCAGGTTTTTTTGCATGCCCATCTATCCCATAACCTTTTTCTTCATTTATATTAAGATCCAGAATGAGAGATTGTTATGCTGTGGATTGGCAAGGGCACTGATGATGCACTCTACTTAAGGACTACAAAACAACACACAAAGTCCCAAATGTTCCATTCCTCCTGAAAATGCTCTGCTAGTTGCTTGTGATACTCATTGTAATAGACCTGTCGTACTTAAAAGCATTCTCCTCTCCCCAGTTTCAAAAACTTCCCATATCTTAATAATACTACTACTGGCATGGATGAGGCAGTAGCAATTTAAACCTCCTTTTCAATGGCAGTTCATGTTTTGCATCATTTAGGAACACAGGACTCAGATGGACACAATGCATTACTGTGTGTATCTTCCTGTTGCTGCAAATACATCCAGCCTTTGTCATCAGCTGAATGAACCTGAAATGAAAACTGGACTTTTGTCACCCCTTCTCTTTAACCTTGATGAAAGGTTGGTCCAGAATTTCTTAGGATAGGGTTAAAACCCCCCCTCGACCTTTCTGCCTACCCAAACTTATTTAATACTACTGTATATCTATTTAATCTGTTCCATCCTCTTGATTTCAAAGGATTCTCTTCTAGCCCTGGCATATACTCTCCTGTGGTTTATGGATTGCAACCAGATTACCTCTCAGCTTTTCTATACTAGGTTTTCTCTTTACATAATAGCCACTCTATTTACCCTAAGATTGTAAGAACCTTTAGCAACTATATTCCAGTTGAGGTAATTTTCACAATATTTTGATGCTGGGTTATTTTTTCCAGGGTCTGTGCCTCTCCAACTTGGTACTTCTTTTGCTTAAGATCCCTGACCCACTCTTGAGGTTTCCAGGATCAGCCTGCTAAGCAGTATTTATAACCCACTAGTAGGGTAATCCATCTCTTTTAGTTCCCTATTAGTCACACTCAGTTCAGGGCTGGATTCACTACTGGGATTCCTGTAGTGGCCCATTTTGCAGCAGTCTGCCATTAATCACATAAAGAACCCACAGGGTCAGTTACCCAGCATTTAACACTAAAGATGTGAAAACTTTCTTTACGTACATTGAATTTTTTTCCTATGCATCATGTCTTTACACTGGAAAAGAGAATTAGAGAGGAACTGTATGCTCAGGAAGCAATTCACTAGAGAAGAAACTTGTTTGGAAAGCAAATGCAGTAGTCTTGACTGGGGTTTCTCAAGGATCAGTCTCAGGATTAATTGTTAATATTATCTAGTGGTCTTTGCATAAAAGCAAGGAGAGTAAAAGTGAAATGTCTTAATGACATACAACTGGAAGCCAGCAACACAGAGAAGTGTCAGTGTAGGTAAAATAAGTGGCCAACAGAAGTGAAATGACAACTTACTGTTCTCAGTATGAGTTTTTAATTAAGAACTCAGGCTTCAAACTGAGGTAAAATTTATTACTTGATTTGCAGGCTGATTATAACCTCCCATATGGACTGCTGGGAAGAACATAGTTATCATTCGAAAATGTATCCAGAGAGGAATTTCTGATAGAGATAGTAAAATGTACTTTTAAAATGAGATAAAAATGTACTTTTAAAATGAGATTCCATTTGGGATGTGTGAGCCAAAACCATTCCAGATTTACTTAAAAAGCAAGAAGCTTGATGACTACTGTAAATGGCAATTGATGGAATTGATGGCAATCTTGAGAATGTGGCTAACAAGGTAAAGGCCTTGCTAGCAGGATGTCTGTTGTCCATCAAGTGGTGGAATACAAAGAGGTATAAACAAGACACTTGTGGTATTGTGTAACGTGACTGTACAAACAGGAGAGTGTCTAAACACAGCAATTAGAGATATAGAGTGCATGCACCAAACAGATGGTGCTGATAATGATTTAAAGTTAGCATATGGATCATGTTAACTGCTCGGAAAGAATGGTTAACTGCTCGGAAAGACACATGACAGAAAAGAATATATAATAGATTAATTTATTTTAAGAAAATAAATTTGCCAGGAGAGTTTTGGTTTTGTGTGTCAGTTCCTGCACTTCCAGGTTTTTCTGCTTCAGCCAGTATTCCCATGCTGAGTGTATTGAGGTTTTCCATTCTCATTGGCCCTGTCACCTTTGTCCCATGTTCAAAATCTCTGAAAGTACATTTCTTTTTTCACCTTATTATTAAGTTGAGATTTCTTGACCAAACAGCAGCTTCACTTCTCTTCTACTTACACAGGAAAACCCCCTCACAGCACTGAACAAGCAAGCACTCACTATTTTACCAAGTGTAAATCACACAGGGAACATTACCAAAAGGCACCCTTTTACTTTTTGAGCGTGCACAAGATGATCACCGAAATAATTTTTACCAGGGCTCAGTGCTTTCCACTAACCTGGAGCCAGGTCCTTGCAGACTATGGCCAAGAGCGCTTAACACAGGCATGAAATGTTAAACAAAACAAATTCTCAGGGTGAATTCTTTGTACAAAAAATGAAATGATGGTGGTTTGGGGACCAGAACCATTCAGTTTAGATTCAATTTCTGAAACTGGATTTATTTTGCCCTTTTGCGCAGGCTGAGCCACACGTGAATATTTCACTGCTTTTAAAATGAAAAAAAACCAGCCTGGTCTCTAAGGCAACTGCACACTACTAAAACACAGAAGTAATTCCTGTTTGAATTTGTGCTGGAGATTGCTATGATTTGGGAATAATAGCCTAATAGCAGCAGAAAAAGAACTGGAATATTTTTTACTGACTCAGCTCTCTGTAGCAGATTGCTCAATACTATTGACTAGTCAAAATGTAGCATTTAAATAGCTTTAACTTCCAGATCATAGCTGCAAAAAATGCTGTCCATGCTGATTCTAGGAATATGGGGGAGAAAGAGGCCTCAGAGACAACAGAATATTCATTTTGTGATATAAACAGACAGATTTCATTGAAATGGAGAATAATTTTGAGTTTTTAAATTAAAGCCAAGAAACACAATATCCTACATTTGATATGTTGTTATCCTAAATATAGATGCCTGACATCCATTTCCTCTTATGCTGAAAGTATCAGGAAACCAAAGAGCTTAACCACAAAGTCACATTTCTGCAGAGCCAATGCTTGCAATGTTTCTGCTATGAAACATGAATATGGAAGAAGTTGACATTCAGCTCTTCAGAGGAGATTTTACACATACTGGTAGTTAAGCTCTCTCCTTAACTTCAATAATTTAATTGATTTTTTTTCCTTATTAAACAGCTCAAGAAGGAACACACATGTTCACATTTACTTGCTGAGAAAATTGGGCTGGAAGCCTGTCCACTTTTTCAGTGCTGTTTCAGCTTGTAACCTGTTTTTGCAGGCAGGCTTTCAGGCTGAAGCGGAGAAGGCAATGACTTCTTTGTGGATCACGCTTGCTACAGCAGGTCAGGACCCTCCTGCCTCTTGGTATTCAAACAAGGTGTTTATTCAGTAGCTGGAGCTGGGGATCCATAAGTTGTGTCAACTGGAACCTCAGACTTTGCCTTACCAGAGGTGTAGAACTGCAGTGTATGCCAGTGCAGGACAAGGTGCCTTACAGTGTGAATGCCAAGGATATCAACAGCATTCTTCAGCAAAAAAAAAAAAAAAAATCCCTAACCACTTGTATTTTCTTGCAGAGGGTGAGGAAGAGTGGCAAGGACTTGAAGAAAATGTTGCCCATGTCCCCTTCGCTGGTGAGCGCTACTCTGAGGCTGAAATGATCAAGAGGTCACAGACATTCTATGAGCTTCTAAATAAGAGACGGTCTGTCAGGTTTCTCAGTGACGAGCCGGTCCCCAGGGAGGTCATTGATAATGTCATCAGAACAGCAGGTGGGTACTGAGTGGTTCAAGGGCTGGGGGAAAAATAAAGGACCAGCACTGCTGTTCAGCTCTGTAACTGTGGTGTAAAAGGTGGTGTGGAAAAGCCAAGGGAACTGGAATTTTGCTTGTGGTTTTCCTAGATTCACCTGTAGCTGGAATGAATTAGCACCCATTGATTGATTGGAAATTACTCAGCTTGAACAACTATATGTCAGAGACTCATTTGGAGTCTCCCAACTTCTCTGTTGCAGTTCACCCATAAGGGCAGAAGGGCATTTCAACAGCATGAAACAAAAAACTTAATTTTCAACTTAGAAAAGATGTTATTTAAAATTAAATTTATGTATGGTTTACCAAGACATTTTTCAAATAGGAACATTGAAGTGTTTTCTCAAAAATGTCAAGCCATATGTACTTCACACGCTCTAAAATTTAATGCATTATAATGATATTTATCATGTGTGGGTTTTGCACTTTGGGGTCCCTCCACAAACAAATAGATTAAATTGTCTTAGTCATGTAAAATATTCCATACATATTGAATATATGTTGGCAAAAATGGTTGGTGCTTAATAAAGGGAAAGAATTTCAGTCTAAAAAACCTTTTCCAGTTCTTCCAACATTAGTGCCAGACCCCTGTTGCATATGATTGGAGTATTATGCTGAGGACCGTAATAGAGGTTATTTGACTGAATATCAGAAATGGATTATCTTTGTTGTTGTTGAGATTTTATGTATTTCAAATCATTACTGTCATGTCCTGGCCTAATCTCATCTGTGCCTAACTAACATTGACTTCAGCCAGGAGTGGTTTTGATTGTCATGATTTCTCTTATTCTATGAGCCAGCTGCTGCTACTATAGAGAATATTCCCAAGCTGCCTTAGAGAAAAGTTCAGTAGCCTTTAGCAGGGTTAATAACCTAAAGAATCTCCACATTTGAGGTGCATTATTTTCCCTTTAAGAACTGTAAGCAGCTTTGTTACTGCACTGTAAAGACTCTCCATATCCCTCTAATTAACTAGGCATCATTAAAACACGAGCATGTTTTGGCAAATGCAGCAAAGCAAACAAGCCTGGCGTGCAGATGAAGTACTTAGTAACCCTGAAAGCTTTGGGCTGTGTAGAGAAAAAGAAAACAAAAGGAAGCATGAATGCCATCAGTTTTTACGCAAATCTGAGGAGAGGCAAGGTTCACAATAAAAAACATTTTCATATATCTAGATGAGTTCAAGCTGCTTATTTAGTGTTTCTTGAACTAAAACCAGTCCTTAGTATTGTATGCACTCAAGTTCTTCAAATGTTTTTAAATGTGTATGAGGGACCAGAGAGATCTAAACAGTCTTCTTAATGTATATATCTGTGAACCTGTGCAGATATATATTCTTCAGCTTTTGGCTTTTAACCTCCAGGCAGTTAAAATATTTCTCCAGTGGTGTTGGTGGGTGAACAAGTACAGATTTCATATATATAATATATATTAAATATATATTATATATATATATATATATATAAAATATATATCATATATATATCCACACCTATGAACACCAGCTGTCTTTGGGACAACAAACTCAAACCTGTATGCTCTATGGCAGATGTGTGCACTGCACAGCTCCTTATCTTTGTCAGTCAGCAACAGGTTCCTGCCGGGGATCACTCAGACTTGTTTTCCTGAAAGCCATTGTTTTCTTCCTTTAGCTAAAACCACGTGTCAGAGTTGGCTGTGTATTTGGACAGAGCTCTGCTTTTGGTACAGCACTTTGTAATAACATTACTGCATTCGTATATATTGCACCATATTACTGCCTCATCATAAGAACCACCAAAAAAGGAATTTTTTACAAATCCTTAACACTGGCTTCCTGTAAGATGGCAGTATGAAAGGACTAACCTCTGTTCTTCAATGGGATTTCACATTCTTTGAGAAAGAAATGAACAGGATTGTCTGCCAGAACTTAGTCCTCTTCTTCCCATCTCATCCACTTGCTTTCCTATTGCTCGCTTGGTCAGCCTAAAAGCTCACAAGAAAGAGCTGATACCTCTCACTGCTCACCCTCCTTCCTGGGTTTTTACTTTTCCTTGGTTTTGTATGAAGGTACTTCACCTAGTGGAGCGCACACTGAGCCCTGGACCTTTGTGGTGGTGCAAGATCCGTATTTAAAACATAAGATTCGTGAAATTGTAGAAGAAGAAGAGGAAATCAACTACAAAAAAAGGATGGGAGACAGATGGGTAAATGACCTGAAAAGATTGAGGTATGAAAAGTCAATTACCTAAGGGATGTGAAGATAGCTGTTGTTTCAATGTAGGAAAGGCTTCTATAATTTTCTATTTCTTCCACCCTCTCACTTTTAATGTTTTCCTAAAATCTATGTTTGGAAACAAAAATTCTAAATATATGTAGAACTGTGCCTTGGTGGCTGGTTCATAAAATTGCTTCCAGTAAAAAGGATTACATGTTCTCTATTTTGAAAGTTTTCCAAGCACTTGGCTCCATCATTATTTTTTCCTATGTAACCTCTGCGTCTGAAACTCCTCTCCCAGATTTTTTTCTGTTGTTTGCCAAACAGTCAAGCTCCCAAAGTCACTGGAAGCTTTGCTACCAACTGAGGAAGCCCCAAGGCCTGTCCCCATCCAAGTGCTGAATTATGCAATGTTTAATTGTTCCAAATGCCCTCCCAAGTCTGACTGACTTGCTTAACTTCACACAATGGGAAGATGTCTACTGAGCCTGGCTTGTCAAATGGAGCACGGGCACAAAGCTTTGTAGGATTGACTTGCCCTGCTTGTTTGATTATATTGCTATTTTTCGGGTGCTTAGGTGCTATGCAAATTTATGTGCTATGCAAACAACTGTCAGAGGTTCTTATGTTTTGAGTGACAACAGTAGAAAGCACTTATTTTCTTGTCTAAATCCTATATCACAATTGTCATTTAAGAAATTGGGAACCAAATGAATTGTATCATGATGAAATACATGAATGAAATACATGGATGAAATACCCAGGAACAGAAAAGCAATTTTTGCCATTGGAATATATTTAGGTTTAGACCTTAGACAAAAAAGTTTTGAACTTTTCTGACAGCAGGCTTTCCTGCAATTACAAAAAAGTTGGTACTGTTGGTAACAGGCAAATCTGCAAAATTCCAGGAATTAAATAATCACAAAAGGCAAATGCTCATGAGGCCAGTTCATAGATAAGAGGTCAACAGCTATCTCTTATTTGTATGCAATTCCACTCTTCAGAGTGAGCACATCAACTCCTTAGCCAAATCTGTTAAAACTGAGAACTCTCTTCCAGCTTTTTTCCCTTTCTGAAATGTTTCTATTTAAGCTGATAATACTTAATCCTTTGCAGTAAATGTTCTAAGGTTTAGCCTGCTGCTTTAATTGTCATGTACCTTTAGTGCCACTTTGCAGACAGTAAATGTAACTTACAGGAAAGTGTAAAGGTTGCAAAAGAAATGTTTTAAACATTCTTTCGCAGAACAAATTGGATCAAAGAGTACTTGGACACTGCTCCGTATCTGATCCTCATTTTCAAGCAGGTGTATGGGCGGCTTCCAAATGGCAAAAAGAAGACCCACTACTACAATGAAATCAGTGTTTCCATTGCCTGTGGTATCCTGCTTGCTGCACTGCAGGTACGTTGACAGAACCAACATACTGTGAGTCCATATATTAATTTGGATTACCTACCAAGACTGTTCTGCCCAAATGAGGGTGGAACTCAGTTTAGATTTTAACAGTTTTAGTCTCCTGGATTACTCCAATTCCTGGCAATATGTCCTAGTTTTGAGTTTTAATGTTATTCTACACAGGTCTGCATCTGAGAAGGTGATTCCTATCCTCAGTACTCGTTAACAGGAAGAAAAATATAATGTAGCTTCCAGAGTTGTCACTCTTTTCTCGGCACAGGCTTCAGCCCCTGTGGTTTCTGCCTTATGCTAACAGGGCTGACAGGCTCTTCAGACTACCCAAGCACGACTGTGTGGTGCCACACTGGCCCCTTCTTTTCAGTAATCCCTACAAAACAGCTTGACACCAAACCACTTTTAGTATACAATGCTGAAAAAAAATCAGGGACATATGCAACAGAACACGCTGTACTATTTCAATCAGTCCTTCTGAGGCATTTCTGAAAGTGTACTGATCTCTAAAGCTCAGCATGTTTGATGCCAGCCAGTTAGATTTTCTCAGCGGTTTCTCAGAGCTCAGTTCTGCTTCTTGTACCTGATGTACTCACACAAGTGTTAAATAGAGAAGCCATTCTCATAGTTAACCTGGCCTGTCAGCAAGATAACAGCAAGGTGCCTCCTCTTATATTAGGCCAGCTTCCTACCAGGCACTGCCATTTCTCCTCCATTCTGTTTTGAATGGCACTTTCTTTCATGCATTGCTGCTCCTCAGGCACCACTCAGCACCATCACTGTTAGCTCTTCTCCTCTTGAGAAGATCATAGAGATTACTAAACATGACAGGTGCATTTCCTGGGCACCTCTCCCTGGCTGACTTGTGTCTCAAAGCCTCCCAAAATGCTTGCATTGGGTACACAGAGAGACTGAAATCCACAAGTGCAGCTCTCAGGAAGTGACTCAGCTGTGTGATCACACCTTGGATGATGTCAGCTCTTTATTGTTTGCCCAGATTTTTTAGGGTTTTTGTGATGTTTTGAATGAGAGGAAGAGTGATACATAGACTTATTTTGGGATTCTGATGTAATCCATAACAATGGCCAGTGTGAGAGATGCCAACAGACTCCTGTGACAACTTCTGAGGCAGAGCCTGTGTCCACTTTCTCTGTGAGGTACAGCTCTTGAGGAGGAGCTCATGTGTTCACAAGGCTGTAAGGCAGCTTCCTACCAGCTGTATGGAGGCAAGAACAGAAATAGTTCTCTGTATGAGCCAGATCGTAGAATCAGGGAATAGTTTGGTTTGGAATGGCTGTTTCAAGATCATCTAGTCCAACCACCAGCACCATGGGATGACTTTCCAATCGTATCCCCACTACTGCCTCTCAGCTTCCCTGTGGCCATGGATTCCCTCGCCATCACACTGGCACAGCAGGCAGGCTCTGGCTCCACAGCACACAGACATGGCACACAGACTGTGCTGCTGCTGTGGTGGAGAAATGCTCCACTTCTCTGAAAGCACAGCAGGCATCTTTCGTGGTGCCCCTGAGGCTGTTAGTAAATCAGGTGTTCTAAAGGCTGCAGCAGGTCTGACAAAGCAGCATTTCTGGGCTAGCTGACAGAAGGATGTGTACAGGTGTGGTGGGAACAGCCACTACCACAAAAAGAGCACAGACCTCTGTCTCTCTGTTGCTGTGTGTCTTGCTGCAGAACGCAGGTCTGTACACAGTGACGTCCACCCCGCTGAACTGCGGCCCCCAGCTGCGGGTGCTGCTCCAGCGGCCAGCGAACGAGAAGCTCCTGCTGCTGCTCCCCGTTGGCTATCCCAGGAAAGATGCCACCGTGCCTGCGCTGACACGGAAGCCGCTGGAAGACATCATGGTGGTGATGTGAGCCCAGAGCCAGGGCAAGGAGAGCAACCCTGCTGACAGCTGAAGTTGTCACTGCTGTTTCTGTGCATCGTCCCCCTATGTTGCTGTTGCTCTCGCTGTTTACACCTTTATTTCTTTTTGTGCTCATAATCGTCTAACAGCAGTGAGCAGTCAAGCACTGTGCTTTGGACAGCTGCTGTTACTTGTCTGACAAGGGTGTTGTTGCAGGGGATATGTACAATGGCATTTAAATGATCTCATCACTTGATTTTTCTCATGCATTTTGGGGACGAATCTCCTCTTGACCTGGAATATATATTTTCTTTATACTTTTGTGATTGCCATAACACAGTTATTTTAAGAATTTTAATGAAGGTTGTATTAAAAGATACAAAGAGGTCAAACTGTGCTGTCCTGTCTTGGCCAGTGGGTGCTGTTTAAATGCCCCTTCCCCTTTACTGTGTTTACTGTGTGCAGAAAGATGGTATTTTTCTCCTATATGGTAGGATTTTTCCACTTGATTGATCTCAAAAACTTTCTTAAACTATGCAGCTACGAGGTCTCAGGTTGCAGGAAATTGAGTAGGAACAAGACATACAAATAATTTCCTTGTTACCATTTATTTGTACGTATTCCAGGCACAGTTAGATCATGTGGTAACTATCAGTCGTGCCCCTGGAGGGAGCTCCTATTCTGGTTATCCTGTTCATTCCTACAACTATACCAGTTTAACACCCTGAAACCGAGACTGCTTTGGACACCCTGGCACGTGGGAGGTGCTGGCACGGCAGCCCCAGCCCGGGATTTGGGAGCTGCTCGCTGGAAGGGCTGGCGCTGCCCGTGCCCGGGCGGGCAGAGCCCCCTCGTGGGGCCGCGGCTCCGCCAGCAGCGAGAGGGAAAGGCTGGAAGAGACGCGTCCTTCCTGCAGGGCTCCCCGTCCTGGGAAACACCTCCCCACCCTCGTCTCTGCTGCATCCAGCGCCAGGCACGTTCAGCCAAATTGGCTTCAGCCGTCCTTGAGGGATGAGAGGCTGGAGAGCTGAGCCACAGAAAGGGACATGGGGGTCCTGGTTGATGGCGAGTTGAACAGGAGCCAGCAGTGCCCTGGCAGCCAGGAGAGCAACCCTGTCCCGGGGGGCATCAGGCACAGCATGGCCAGCCAGGCAAGGGAGGGGATTGTCCTGCTCTGCTCTGAGCTGGGGCATCACCTCGAGTGCTGGGGACAGTTTTGGGTGCCACAGTACAGGACATAAAGTTTTTAGAGAGCGTCCAAAGGAGGAGCAACGAAGATGGTGAAGAAGGACCTGAGGGAATGGCCTGAAGTTGTGTCACGAAGGTTTAGGTCGGTATTAGAAAGGGGTTCTTCATCCAGAGGGTGGCTGGGCACTGGAACAGGCTCCCCAGGGCAGCGGTCACAGCACCAGCCTGACAGAGTTCAAGAAGCATTTGGACACTGCTCTTGGACACAGTGTGTCTCTTGGGAGTGCTGCTGTGCAGGGCCAGAAGCTGGAGTCAATGATGCTTGGGGGTCCCTTCTAACTCAGGATATTCTGTTCTGAGTTAACTCACTCCTTATCTGAAGTCTAACCTGGTCTAGTGGAAGGCTTAGCAGGGGGACTGAAAGTACAGGATCCTTAAGGTTTTTTCCAATTCAAACCATTCTATGATTCTACAAGTCAAATCCCATTTACCATCACTTGTCAGCTGAGCAAGTGGAGGGGATAAAGTTTTGCAGAGGTACAGATTTTGGCTGCATCGATGCCTCTGTCACCTAGTGGGAAAAACTGTTTCTTTTTTGACAGACTATTTTGTTGGTATTTAGGAGATACGGTAATGTCTTCATCTGTTGTACTAACCCGTTTCACATTCTCAATGGTACAACTATGGCAGGAAATTTCTTGTGCAGGCCTAGTCTGAGATCAGTCAAACACAATCCTGTAACTACAGTCAAACACAATCTAAAACAGAAAAAAACAAACACAAAAAGAAAAAGAAGGAAAAAAAAAAAGAGGAAGTCCTGAATCTACACACTGTCAAGGATTAAAACTAGTAAGGGAGGTATGGATGAGCTGAACCAAGCCAAGAAGCCAAGGCTGATCACCTGCAGGTGCCCAGTTATCAGGAATACATGTTAAAGTCACTGTTGCCAGTTTTCCTTCTGTATAGATGCTGCTCTTGCCCCGTCATGTCCCTTCACAAGCAGTTTGTACCTGCTGGTACTACTCTATTTTAATTCAGAGTCCACATCAACAGAGGAAGGACTTGATTCCCTGCCATGTTGCAATCTTTCCTACAGAGACAAACTCTCAGCTACAGAAATAAATTGTTTCTGCCCGGTCTCAGTCTGCAAAATAGATGACACTCACAGAAAGTTTACTAAATTAATTCAGTTTCAAACAGCAGGAGCTGCATACATAAGGCTATTTCTAGTGTGACTTCATAACTACAAAGCAAAGAACTAAAGCAGTTTAAAAAATACATAAAAATTGTCACAATAACATGATTGGTATAAGCCAATATACCTTTTCACATCAAAGAAAATTAATGGTTGGTTTTTTCCTCTGTGTGTTCATTCTGGACACTAAGATACACAGTAGTTTGAAAGCTCAAGCCCTCACACCTACTAGATGGGAAAGATTCCATCCAAAATGCATTTCTGGAATCATGAAACGTAAGTAAAATAAGCTTCTCTTTTCTTCTTCTTTTTTTTTTTTCTTTTTTCCCCTTCCCTTAGAAATGCTTATTCAAATGGAAATATTTCAGTAGTATTACTACTGCTGATGATACTGCAGAGTCCTTCGTAAATCATGTTAGTACTCCTGTTGTGACAAGCCTACTTGGAATTGCCACTGTTCTCTAATGAATGCACTGTCTTTACTTAAAACACAATTAAATAATAATAAATTTTGCCTTTCCATGCAGTACACTGTTGAATAAAACAAAGGTTAGCATTTAAATTGTTTTGCATTTAACTAGGGATACCTCATCGGCATTTGCTCAATTTTAAGGTAAAAAATGTTTTTTCTGCTATCTAAATGGATTTTCCCATGCTTTCACTAGTGTCCATTGACTGTTGGCCTGGTGCCACCCATCTCCAAGAGAAGTCTGATTTCATCTTTCCTGTATCTTTCCATCAGGTAGCTGCAGACAGCAGCTGGCTCTCTCCATTTCTGGGAACTTTCTTCCTTGAACTGCATGGACAAATTTGTGTGCATTCAAGTTCTCTCACTGTCTGAAATTTGCCCAAAATCAGGTGCAACACGGTGGGCTGCATTTTGCTCTTGAAATCAGGTGCAACATGGTGGGTTGCATGACAGCCCAGATAATTAAAGGAATAAGTATCACATTTGTTGGAACCACAGCCAACTGCCCAGCTCCTCCCTCTGCAAGGCTGACTGAGCGGGTGCTGGCACTGTTTTCAGTCTGCCCTTGAGCAGGGAGCTGGAGGATCTTGCAGCTGGGGTTCATTAGCAATCCAGCTGGCCGTGCCATGAGGCAGGGAAGCATTGCTCCTGGAGCAGCACTGCCTTCCCCACTCCACGGTCTTCTTTTCAGGACAGGTGAGCCAGAACGCAAATGATGCTGCCGAAATTTTTTGAACTGAGGACTCTATTCCACTGGTCTATGTGCCCATCTCCTCCACAGCTATGTGAGCAAGTTCAAGATTCCCCTAAATGAGCTGGGTTGGAGTAACCATCTAAGTGCTCTCTGCTTGATGGAAATAGCAGGTTGCCAGTATTTAGCTTCTTTACAAGTAGTTCAAAACAAAGTGCTGTTATCTTGAATTTGACAGAAATAATTCCCAGGCAGAGTTACTGTGTCTGAGCTGGTCCACAGGGATGGAACAGGCTACAATTTATTAGCTGTGGGTTTGAGCGTTTATTACAATACAAATTCACACTAGTGCAATAAAAGTAAAGCAACTTCCGAGTGTGAGGAGGAAGTATCAGCTTGGTGCTGTGGACCCCAGATGAACAAAAGCACACAAGGCCCTACTTCAGGTTATGGTTTTGCTCTGATTAAGCTGCAGCACTTTGAAGACATTTAAGGAGGTAGATGTGCCGTCAGCATCTGATTGATTTATTTCTTTAATTGCTACACAGATGTCATGGGCCCATGAAAAATCAATATTGAGAAATAATCCAGCTTGAAATTCAAGGCAGGATCAGCTATACTTGACTGCCAGGTACTGACAAAACATGACTCCACAGCACTAATAAACTGCTCCCAGCAAAAGACTTGAAATAAATTAAAATGCAAATGCTAATTCTGCCAGCACATGCAAGTCCTAAGAAGTTTTTGTTTCTGGAAGGGCTCAGCCTTGGCATCATGTTGTGTCACTGATGAGACCTCCATGGAGATCATTAGGAAGAGGTTTGGCTACTCTATTGGTTTTGAAGATTTCCACCCACCTGAGTTTAGTCAAAGCAGAACAGCCATTGTACTTAGAAATCTCAAGGAACTTAATTATTTTTTTGGCTAACATTACCTATATCAAGCATCTATGAAAGCCAAGCCTTTGCAGATATAGACAGAACTCTCCTGTGCTTGTGGAGTGTAAATAATGAGAACACTTAATTACATGAGAGCTGGGCAACAGTTCCATTCAAATTTAAAATGGAAGAGTCATTGAAGCTTGAATCAGTGCAGCAGCAAGTTAGCAGTTAAATACACATCCTGTTCCAGATATTAACTTAGCCACAAGATTGGAACTGAGTTGAACTAGTTCTGATAGAAACAACAAAGGCATTCCAAGAGCCAGGTGACACAATGTAAGACATGGGAAAACAGTGCTGATCGGCAAGGTGGATAATAACCATGACCCCAAGGCATCAGTTGACAAGATTTTTGAGACATACATTTGAGAGATGAGGTTTTTGAAGGATTTTTAAGAAAACTCTTGAGATTTTTTATGAGGAGCTGCCCTGTGCCTGAGGGTAAGTTCTTGTGTATTACCTGAGGGCAGGATGTTGTAGCTGAGACCACAAGTGACCGAGCTTGGAAGGGTGAGACCAGAATCCAACAGTTTTGCCCTACAATGTGACAGCATTGGTGAAGTTATCCTGAGGAGTACCTCCTGCAAATACCACGTTCAAAGTGTGGATATTGGGAATCAGACAGACAAAAGCACAGCTGTGGAGACCCACAACAGTCACAGATAAGCTTCAAAGAGAGGAACTGCTTTAACAGGCTGCCTTTCATTTTCCAGTTGTATATGCAGTAGGGACATGGGTCTGAAGATTATGCACTGCATTTTAATTAAGCTTTTGTGTCATTGTTTTTGTAGTGCAAATGGTCCAAATGTCAGAAGGCTTTTAACATCTTCAAACTATTCCTTTAGCTCACTCATAGGATAGCAATTATCCATTCAGCTTGCAGAAGGCTGTCACAGCCAATTCTCTGTGGGACTAATGCCAAGGTACCACTCTTGGGTAAAGAGAAGTATGCTCCCTAGCAGCTTGCTGTGCAAGATCTCTCTATGCAAATAGCATTACCATTACCAAGTGGAAGGGTTAACAACAACCTGCTGGCTTTGTCTTCCTGGGGGAAATAAATAAACTTTTTCAGTCTGAAGATCTTAGTTTGCTTTCAGTACTAGTGTACCAGTAAACTTGTTCTTTGTGGCTTATGAATGAAGAAAAAAGAAACAGAGCAAGATAAGCCACAACTACTGGGCAATGTTAAGTGTCAAAGGAGTCAAAGAGCTGAGGAGAAAAAGAGCTTTCCTACACTGGCCATTCAGTTTGTTCCTGGTTGTGAACTGGTATGCATTAAATTTAGCTCTGACTAAATTTCAGGAGATTAAGTGACCCTTGAAAAATCTGTGTCATTCTTGGAATGATGTGTTAAAAGCTACTAATGAGCAATGACTTAGCTGCTGTCAAGAAGGATAGCACTCCTCTTTTTAGACTTAATACAATACAGCACCTCATTCTTTAATATTGTTCTCCATTTCCCTTGGAGATGGGGCACATGATAGGAGAAGAATAACTTTAAATTCAGTGAAATATAAATATTGGTCAAAGCAAAAAGGTGACATATCAATAAACAAAGTGATGGACATTAGCTTTATAAATTTAAATGTTAAGTGATCACATATTTTACAGTTTTGTAAAATTGTATAAAATAAGAGCATCCTCAACTTTTAACTAGGGTGAATTATCAATTAACTTTAGTAGCAGCTGGTCCTGAAAAGGGAAGAAAAACTTCAAAATGAATACTTGAAATATTTATAAATAAATTATCTATTTAGAAATCAAAAGCCACTGAAAATACTGACTCATTGTGATTATTTTCTTTTGCTGCTTTGGAGACCAAAGCAGCATATGCAAGTATAATCACTTGAAAGAGATTTAGGATTTGTTTCATGCTGAATTGTATTTCAGACTGCCCTTGAAATGAGAAATTGTATTTCCAAACTCTCTGCTAGCCAGGATGTCAAGGCAACAACTGATCACCTCTGTGTAGGATTCCAGATATCCTTACTGTGTTTCAGTTAGGATATGTTATGCACTGAACAGGGCATGGTGGCTCATTTCTGTGGTTCAGTGAGAACTGAGAGACAAACATGATGCACAAACCTTAAATACATTGCCCTCAAATGTCTCTGTTTGCTAGATAGCATCATAAATCAGAGGTGGTCGATGGATGGTACCTGACAAGGAGATTTTGTATTGTCACCACTAACTCTGGCTGTGCAAGCACATGCAAGTCTGTGTATAAGAGCTGTATGTATAAATATGAAGCATAGATAAGGACTGTGAAACAGCAGAACTGTTCTTGCCTCATGTCATACAGATTGGTGCGTCCTAACTGGTTGCAGTTTTGCTACTCTTCCAGGAATAAATCTTAGAAAAAAGCACTAAGGTCAGAAGGATTCTTTAAAAGTGTCTTAGTTCTTAGCAGAAGATAGGAATGTTTTTTATAGAGGGTAACCTCTAACTATTGCTTCTCCCTGATACCTGGTATCAGGTATATCTCACAATTTGAGTGCATTCATGATGAATGAATAGCAGTAAAATAGTATCTGTTTCTTGTTTGTTCTTATGGTTTTGATCTCAATTTCTTTTCTGTCCTTCATTTCACATCTGTCACCTCACAGTACATTTTTGCTATAGGTACTTTTTGATCTTTAAGCATGGTGTTCCTATTCTTTAGTAGAACAAGCATGAGTACTATGCAAAGTGTGTTGATCTGGCAGAAGGGTCAGGAAAGCAGCAAGCACAGGTCAACAGCAAGATATCCATCTTTCTGCCCTTATTTTTACTGTGATTTTTTTATCTGTGTGGGTGTAGTACCTGAACTCCACTGGATGTGTAGCAAAAAGTGGTTCTGACTCCAAAGTTTGTCTTCCTTTTAGCTGGATTTGTTGTACTATCTGTTTATAATTAGATGACAAAACACAAGTATGAATGTGGTCATAAACAAAGATTAGAGCAAACTCCTGTCAACTGTTGTCTATTTTAACTGCCAGCAGAAATCTGGCAGGCACCTCCTTTCCTGCAAATCAAAGTGAATAAACACTCTCTGTGAATATTACCTTCCCATTCAATTTAGTAAATTGTTGATGAACAAATTGCAAAGTTCAAGAATGTAATTATTTAGGATTAGTAGAGAATTTCTTTAGCATGTAATTGATATTCTGTGGATCATTTGATTAGCAGCTGAAAACAGTTTGTAATTGATGCTGTAATTAGCCAGCACAGTGCTCATTCCATATGAGACTGCAGTGTTATAAATTTGGGTAGACCCAGAATACAGAGCAATGCAGCTTGACTGCTAACCAATTCACACTGTTTTGTAGGAGACTACACTTTCACCAGCAGGAATTGAATACAGAAGATTGCAGCCAGGTCTGAATCAAAAATTGCCTCAGAATTCACCTGCCTTTAACTCTGTACTGATGTCAGCTTTCTTTGTGTTCCCACTTTGTGGTTTTTGTATCTCAATGGTGGTTCAGGGCAAATAAAGGTGACTGATTTCTAAAAATCTGCATGGAGAGTAGCTATGGATGGTGACGGGTCCTCTGTATAAAAGTCTCCTGTCTGTGGGGTGTTCCCTCAGAGCATGAGACTCCCTCTTGACTGAAGACTGTGTATTTTCACCTGCACAATCATGCAGCAGACCTGTATTGTGGGAGGAATGTGTTTCCTTCCTGTCCCTTAGATCCAGGAGAGCAGAGTCCTTCTGTGAGCAGCTGAGTGGGGAAATACTATTTTCTGCATGGATTATGATGTAATAGGAAACCCTGTTGCCTGCAGGCCAATATCTCTGTCCAGAATTAAAATGCCTTTTGCATGAAAAAAGTAAACGATGTTTTAAATAATCTTTTTTTTTTTTCTTTTTTTTTTTTGGTGTGTTTATGAACTGTAGAACTAACCTGGCAGCTCTGTTCTGCTCTCTAAGGGCTGGATACATAAATGTAATTCTATGGTTTAGCTTCTCATACAAAGTCGATTCATATGGGAGGAGCTTCCCCCTAACCTTTTGTAGATACAATCTTTTTTTTCATCCCCAGCTGCTCCTAATTGGCAAGAAAACACATGAAGTGCTCCTTTATATTTGCTACCATTGCCTTTGTACCACTAGATGGCACGAGAACACCGTTTAGGAAGAGAGGACCTTTGCCTGGAAATAAATTGACTCCTTAAGTCCCCTTACTCCAGTTATCTTTAACCACACTCTGTTGCCCAAATCACAGATCTAGGAATATGCATCTGAGAGATAAAAGCTGGAGGTTTATCTGTGATCAAAAAGGACCTCACACAAAGACTGAATTTGTCGTGCACCTCAATAGCTTAAGAGTTGACTGTAAATGCAAAGGGTGAAGCTCACTTCATCCAAGCTCTGACAGGCTTGTATAGGTGGGGCTTTTCTTTGCTGTAGAAGGGACCCAGTTTTATCTAGTTACCTAGTCACATACTGCCATATACTTTGCAGTGATACAGATGCAAACTTCCCACTAGTCATAGAGCAGACTGTCAAGTTCACAGGTGTCTTCAAATAAGCATATGGTCACTAATTTTCAGCCATTTCCTTCCATTAATTTAATTTCCCATGTGTTTCCCTTCCTCCCCTGTTGGTCCTCACACTCATCTCCAGACCTCTGCAATCCTGGCTGGCCAGCAGCTAAGGCATGACACATGACTTGTCTCTTGAGAAGCAGATCCAGCTCCAGTCTGCTCAAAGGCTCTTACTTGCTCCTGAGACACACAAAGCATGGTTGGCCTCTGAGTAAAGAGCACAGACTTTTTTAGTTTCTGCTGTTTGAGAGAAAAAAGAGATAGTTTCTTCTTTCTTTCCATTCAGATATAAGGGAATTACACAACACAAGAATATATGGTGACGTTAGAAACCTAATGGGAGCTTAGAAGGGCAAAAATGTCTGGGAGTGCAACACAGGTTTGAAGGCATGTCTGTAAGGCTGTGTTCAGGCTATATGTGCTGTGTTACAACAAAAATTGTGTACTGGGGGAAGGTAGGCTTGGACTTGCCTGCAGGTGTGGAGGAGTGACTTTGGTGCCCAAGCAGTGAATCAGCCAGATGCCAACATCAAGTGAAGGAACATTCTCCTCATGGAAGATTCAGTCAGGTAGCTAAGACACAAGGCTGGAACAGTGTCCATGTGACACTGGATAAATCACTTTCCATATTTTTTCTGTCAGTGCATGAATGGTGGGATTTGTGCTGATAATCTACAAAGGAAATGAAAGGGGAAAATTATTAGAGCAGCCCATGATAATCTTGGTCTGATAATCTCAAATTGGCTGCTTACATCAGTTTTCCAGATTTCATATTCAGCTTATCTGTGACTAAACCTTATCTGCACTTGATCATTAATCACAAATGTATTCTTCCTGTAAAAGTCGTGGTTGCTAAAAGGGTACCAGGAAAGTAGAAGACCAAGAAAGGAAATACTGCAGAAATATTTTAATACTGGGCAGGCTGGCAGCAATGAGCTTTGTGCACTTGAGGAAGAAAAAATTTTACACTTGAACATAAAATTTGTCTTGGATGCTGCTTTCAGCATTTCAGTTACTTCTGAGGAGGATTCCAGGTGTCTACTTGAAAATAGAAAGTGTTCCCAGGCAAGGATTTCTGTCTGTATTCTGCACTCCTGTACTCACAAAGAAGAAGAAAATTTCTTACAAAGGTAAGGAACTAGATGGAATATACAGTGTTGGATTTTTAAAAAATAGATCCATACAAGTTTAATAAAAGCCTCCTTACTATGTTGTTTCTATAATGTCTATATAGATATGAGTGAAATTTCTCCAATTATTTAGTGATTCCTTGCTGTGTAACCTAATGTACACTGCTTTGCACTTTTTCACTAGAGGCAATGCAGAGCAGTTGATGGAGAAACTGACTTTGACAAGATACCTTTAGTTTTTACCTTGAAAGAGTTAAAGGTAAAGGGAAGGGGAAAATTGAAGCAGAGGGAGCACTAAGAACTAAGCAATGAGAGAGTCTTATGAACTCATGGCATATGTGGTAGAAAGTGGTTACTGTTTTGCAGAACTGCATTACTCGAGAGATACAATTCCACAGCAATATTTACCAACTATTCTTTGGTGTTTTCATGAATTACAGCAATAGGAAATTATTAGCTGTACATGCCCTTGGCAGCCTCCCTGCATACATCCCCTTACTGGTTGCACCTGGAGCTGAGGAGCAAGCCTGCCTTGGGTAGTGTGGTTATGCCTGATGTGGTTAAAATTAAGGAGCAGAAATCAGAGCGATGCTGAGGACTTCAGGGCTGACCACCACCTCACCCAGACTAGCCCATGGCTCTTGCTGAGCTTGCATGTGCTGGGTGTTGGCTATCTATCAAAGCCTGTGGTGGTGCAAGGCAGAAGGAACAAGTTCTCCCACGTGAAGAAAGAAAAGTGTGTGTGGCTGAAGGAGGAAATAAAGCACTGATCCCACAGTCTTTAAAGATAAACTATGCAAGACTGAAGGGTTGATTATTTTTAGTGGGGGTGAGCCTAAGGGGAGGGCTTGTCAAAGAGATTAAACAATTGCAAGAAGCAGAGCAGGATTCTCCTGCAGCACTTTCCATCACACCTGCATCCTGATGTGAAATTAAAAATGTGTGCATGGTGGGGGGGTGCAGGGGGAGACATGGAGGAGGGAAAAGCTGCATTTGGGAGAGCTGAAGTGGTAACAGTTAGTGGTGGAATTGTTATTTCCTGTCACTGCTTTTACCCTATTAGCTTCTCTTATGCTGATTTCTTTCTGTTAATTCCCTGGATAGCCTCTGAGTGTTGTTTATCATCCCGGGGCAAAATGGTTCCAGCCTGCTCTCACCACTCTTTTCCTGCACACAGTGTTGCTGATGTGTCTAAGTATCCAGAAGAGCCTGAGGACAGAGTGGGAGGATATTTTCTCGTTTTTCTAATCTCTCTGGGCTCATGACTTGCTCAGCACTGCTGTAGTTCCCTGTGCTTCTCACAGATACCCAGGCTGTGAGGAGCAGTGCTGTCATGCTGCAGCCAACAAGGTGCTGCACAGCTGCTGGGCATTCATCCGTGCTGGGCCAGGTGCTGTGTAACCTTCCCTTTGGGAACATGTGTTTGAACACTGCTCACATAGGTTTTACATGTGAAACCCAACCTAAACTTCCCTTTGGGAACACATGTTTGAACACTGTTCACACAGGTTTTACTGAAGTGTTTGAACGCTGTTCAGAGCAGTCTGGTCACAGGGGGATGCCATGGGTGCACTGGGAAGGGTGGGGTATTATTCAATGCTGCCCTTTGTCAGCTAGGTTTTACTAATTTCCTGGTTCTGCTGCATGGCTTATCTCCCAGACAGAAGGAAAAACAGTCTGGGAGGGTGTGTTTGCCCCAGAGAGAGAAGGGAGGACAGTTGGAGGTTCAGCCAGGTGTTGTGACAACAGAAGCTGGCTTTTTTTTTTTAAATCTGGAGCAAGAGTGTGAATATGTGACATGCATTCTGAGACTGGGAATTAGGGTATAACCCCATCTGAGCCTGTCTTCTCTTCTACCTTTCTATTCAATTACTTAGTTCAGCCTTCTAAAGAACAACTTCAGGTGGCAGTCCATCACAGAAGACTTCTGTGACTCTTTAGTCCTGATATCATTCTCTAGTTTTGTATTGCCCTACAGATCTTCTGCCTTAGGGTCTTGGAGTCTAGAAGAGGAGGCTTGTACATAAAACAGCACCATGTATTTCCTAATAAGTAAACTTTGGGGGAGAGGAATCAAAGAAATATACAAGCAGATAATCCAGGTACAGACCTATTCTCTTTAGAAGCCTATCAAGCAAAAAGTGGAGTCTACTGGGACTCCCAGCTTTGAGTGGAGAGAAGGAGGGACTGAAGGCTGTCTACTCTCTTAATGGTCTTTCTGAATACTTCAGGAAATGTGCCTCTAAACCCAGTCAGATGATGCCTCCTCCACAGTTCTAACTTCTTCTTACATAGCAGGTTAATCTGACTTTGGGAAGCTCTTGTCCATCACAAAAAAACCCCCCATTTTTAAGCCTTGTCCTAGAGTATTCCCTCACCCTACTTCATAATCTGAAAGGAGGGATGAGACCCCCTACATATCCTCTGAAGGGCCCAGTGATCCTAAGTGTGACAACCCTCTCCAAAAATGGTAGGTAAATGGCTGAGCTGCATGAAACTGAACTATGTTCTTCCCTGCCTGATGTAGGCAGCTTGTTTTCCAATTTAACTCCCTGTTTTTATACAGTAAATTGCCTTCCAGTAATCAAACAAACATTTAAAAGATTATATATACAATTTCAGGCATCTTCAAATCCGTCACAGATGTCCTTGGGGTTTTGTATGCTCTAGGGAAAGCTTTGGTTTTTAAAGAGGGAAGAAACAGGAAGAAGATGAGAAATGAAAGGGGAGAGGCTAGTTGCTTTCAGAAATATGGGAATTATCAGTCTGAGCCAGACTTAAACCATGTAGTTTGGCTTGGATACATGGAGTGCAGAAGGGGACTCTAATTATCACTCAGCACACACTGGTGGAGTGCATGTCTGCAGCCATGGAGGCTCCTGGAGTCTGCACAGCTGAGCTGTCTCCCTTTGGAGCTGGGATCCCCGCAAGCAGAACCAGAACTTAATTACTCTGCCTGTTCCTCCTGGGAAGGGATCCACACACTGACGTCTGATAGCAGGCTGAGCTAAGGGAGGAGCAGGGAAAGAGGAGCTGTTGCCTTACTGTGGAACAGCTGCATTTTGGGCTCAGTGCCAAAAGTGGGGGAGGAAAACTTCTGGAGGCCTGAAGAGATAGAGAAAGGCAAATCCCTCCAGGTCTTAGGCTTCAAGAGACCAACGCCGTGTGTGGGCAGGAGCTGGGACGCTGTGTGGGAAAGATTTGCAGTTTCAGTAGGAGTTCCCTCCCAGGTCTTCATGCAAAGCAAGTCCCCTAAATCCCAGGCTTTATCACAGATCTAGGCTAGTACTCTGGGATGGGCTGCAGAGTTACAGCCTCCACCCACTGGCACAAGATAGTGGTAACCTCTGGATTTAAGGATGCACTAATGGATTTAAAGATGGTCACTAATTTTCAGCCATTTCCTTTCTCTGATTTAATTCCCTATGTATTTCCCTTCCACTGCTTTGGCACAGAGGGTCTCAGAGGGTCTCAGAGCTGAAACCAGCAGTGTGGCCATCTGAATCCCCCCTCAGTAGCATGAAGCAGTACATTATGGCAAGCTCATGCTCAGGGCACAGAACCTGGCAAGTCTGTGTAATGTAGCTGCCACAGCTCTCAACCTTGCATGCTTTATGTTCTGTTGGGTGCAGGACAAGGGCATTCCAGCAGGGCAGGGAAATTTAGGGCTCAGTAATATGGCAGCTGACTGCTTGCTATGAAGTGAGAGCACAAAGACCATTCATTGCTTTTATTTTAGGGTTTTTGAGATCAGAAAAGCACTTTGCAACACTGCACACATGCCTGGGCTTCCAGTGACTTCATGATTTAGAAGTGTCCAGCCACACCTGGAGGGAGCTTTAAAGTGCAAGTCAGGATGACAGCATCTTTTGTAAACAACGGGATTTCGTGGGATTATGTTTGAATGGTTGGCCCTCTTGGAGAGGGGGAGTATATATTAGATCTCTGCAAAGTTATGAGAAGACTTTATGTGTTATGTAATTTATAAGGCCACTGGTTACCATTGAGCCAAAAGCCTGCTTCAAATTGAATGGGTTAAGGTTATCCACATGGTGCTGTTGAATAAATTCAAATCTCATGGGATACAATTACATTAAAAGCTTCAGTCAGTTTAAACCATTTCTCTGTGGATTTAATTTTTGATAAGCATAAAAATGCCTTGTAATGAAACCAGGTAATGGTGTGTTACTTGCAGGAATGTGTCATAGGATTATGTTGTGACCAATCTAAGTGCTTTTTCAATGTCTCACAGCTTTCTAGTATGCTCTCCATAAAACTTTATTTCTTTATTTCTTTTTTTTTTTTTTTTTTTTTTTTTTTTTTTGTATTTAAAATTTATCCTGACTGTCTGACCAGGACAGGATAAATACATCTTAAAGAATCCTGTCATGAATATGAAGCTGTTCTGGCAAACCAGTTTAATTTTCATGAATCTCATTGATAGAGGAATATATTTTTAAAAAATAAAAGGTAAACGCTTCTTTTGAAATTAAGGCAATGTTTTGTGACCATAATGCTTAGCTCTTGTTCAGTGGCAGTGACCAGGTAAACCATGCTGTTGTAGCCCTATTAGGTGGTATATGTAAGCTTTCTAATGTATGCTTTAAATATGATATCAGCAAAAAAAAGGGTGTAGCTTCAAAACAAGCTTTGGCAAGAAATCAGTCCGGCAGCATTTGACTGGACTTTCAGCAAAGTAAAAATAAGAAAGTACACTCTTCTTCAAATTTGCTTGTCTATTGGTGGAAATAGTCCTTGTATTTGTCCAGTTGTGTTACTGAATCCAATCACTGCTGGCACCACTGGATGTCAATTCTGAAATTCTGAGCAGTAGTTTTAAGAAAAATGCTTTTTAAAGAATTGGTCTCAGTTGCCCCAGTGATTGTGGCTTCAGTGTATTGTGGCATTGTTGCTATCAGCATCAGGCCATGCTGACAGGCATCAGGAGCTAGGAGATAACCAGGATCTGTAGCAATGCCCATAATATTGGAAATTTGTCCTCCCTAGCAAATGCACTGTCCCATTCTAAGAAAGGCTGTTGGGTTTTGACCTTCTGAGGTTTTGCTGCTTCTGAAGTGAAGGGACTGAAGTGGGCCATGGATGCAGTTCAAGTGGTTCTTTGTTTTAAGCAGCCATTGGATCTCAGCAAACATCAGAAAATTTTGGGGTACCAGACATCGCCTTTGCAACCTGAGCTGTATCTTTTCTGGCATGCAGATACAATTTTCTTTTCCAATATAGAGAAAGGAAGTACATTTTGGTTAAGGTTGGTAGTGTCAGGAGATAACATTTGCTTGAAAATGAAGGTGTATTGTTCTAGCACAATGTACTGTAATTTAAAAAATTCAGGATGCAATTTCTTCTGTGGTTCCAGTCTGTAAACTAAACTAGAAACTGACATTTTAGCTGGTACATTCAGTTTCAAAACATTGAATACTACACATAATGTAAGCAAGAATTCTCATTTTTTGCTTTGTGTAATTTTCATAAGTAGTGGTGCTACAACTCTTTTCTTCTCCATCTGAATAATGTCTCTAACTTTTTTTTGCTTCATTACTCTTGAAAAATACTCTGGAAAAATGTAATATGACGCTGGAAAAATAATATTGTCATGTTCAATACACCTGTCTCAGTTTACCTGGTTTCACTACACCAGGCAAATGAATGACTTAGAGCTTTGTCTTCTGAGACAGAAGCTGCTTGAGGGAATTTGAAGTTTACTGCTTTGCTCTGTACCTAGATGTTCACTGAAGGGAGTTTTCTTCCCTGAAAGCATTTTGTTTAGTTTTACCAAATTAATCTTTGTCAGTGTTGCCCTAAGGAGTTATATCCTTCTTCACTGTAGGTTTAAACTTGAGTGTGGGGACATGACAGCAGAGTTCTATGAATCTGAGCATACCTGGAATGTGCAGAAGGAGGCCTCTGAACATGAGCTTTGAGTCAGCAGAGGATATGCTGCTGAGGATGCCGGGGAGCTGGCCAGGATCCCTGCATTTACTCTTGCTTAGGAACTTGCTGCAGAGAAATGGATTTGTCTCCCCTCAGGTGAGATTACTGACACTCAGTCCTGCCTTCCTGGCAGGGGACCATGGAGGCCAAATTCTCTTTCAGCCTATGCAAATCATGATTCTGCTTGTTTGCTACTCTGTGTAGGTTTTCCTTTCAGCCCCATCTGCTGTCCTTTTGCCTCTTCCACTATCTTTTCCAATGCATCATTCATTTTTAGTGCCACCTGATTTGGATCTGGTGATTCATGTATATGCTTCCCTGCTGAATAACCAGCACAAGGCAGCAAAGTCTACCTGCTGACTAGTGACTGCTTCTTTCCTACTTTGCCTTTTTCAGAGTAGATTGAAGTTCAGCTTTTAATGGAGAGAAGGGACAAGAGTTATGCAGTGCCACCAAATTGAATGCCACCTTCACTCAGCTTTTGTGCAAGCTTTAAACAGTGTTAGAAAATGATATGAGGGGACAGAAACCTATGATGTTTAGACCATATCTAGAGGTTTTTCTTTAGATCTCAATAGCACCATTATGTTCCACATTAACAAACTTGTTAATAACTTGTTCTATTTGCTTTTTAAACCAAGGTTTAGCAGGGTTTTGTTTGTTTCCTGTGGTGACATTTGAGGGATTTCCATGTATGGCTGCATCATCTGAAAAAGATGCCAAGGCTAAAATGGACCTCATGTCACAAAGTCCACAGGAGTCTGTGTAATGTGGATTTCTCCCATATCACTGTTCTGTTCAGTGCATGGTAGAATGGATTTTCCTAGTAATGGTTGTGCGATGTTACAGACTAGGGATAAACCAATTGGAAGACTGGGGAATTATTCCCAAGTCTTGCATAAGTAGCTCTGTTCAAGCTCTGTTTTGACTCCATTCATGAGCCAGCTTCCACATCTTTCTCTCCATGCTCAGGCTTTCAAGCTTCTAGAAATCAGCTCAAGCACATGAGCCTGAATGGAGTTTCACCACGGTGCAGTCAGACATTCATGAAATCAAAACTAAAGAACATGCCAAGGAAAGAACTCACCTCACAGGTTAGATGTGGAAGCTGTGTATTTTTTGCAAGAGGAGTCATCCCTCCAAGTAATTCTTTACTCCAAAATCAGAAACATCAAGTCCCTTCAGGATGGCACCCACGAGGGTTTGGGCAGGGACAAAAGATGGGAGCTGCTGTGCCTTCAGGGGGATGACTGTGACTTCCAGGTACACTCTGCTCCTGAAAGATGGAAATTCCTGTTGTGCACAGAGGTAATGTACAGCTTTGAGCATATGGCAGGTGGGAGCTTCTTGCCTCTTTGAGAAGCAGTACGTGATTTATCTCTAGTTCAGTAGAGAAAAAAATTCTGGCGTGCCTTTATGGAAAGGTTGCTGGGCCCTGACCTCCTTTGACCTGATTTAATTGAGGATTTTGCCAAGCTTATTACATGGGATGTTCTTTGGCAGCACTCAGCAAACAAAGCAGGCTGATCACAAATTCTCATTTTACACGTGCACAAAACAAAACATAAAAATAGCTCTTTAAAAAAAAAATTTCCTTTTCACTGACATATAATAACCTTCCTTTAGTGACCTGTCATAGACCTCAAGATCTGTATGACAAAACATCTCCGCTTCCGCAATTTTATATCTTCCCAGACACATTACTAACACAAGGCTGAAAAATTTTTGAAAAGTGCATATCCCATAATTTTTTTTCTTTTTTTTTTAAAACTACATACTGGTTCTACAGAAGTATCCATTTTGTGTCTGCCTGCCAGCAATGTTGCCAATATTTACTGATGCACCTGCTTTACCTTTTACATATTCCCACAAATGAAATACTGGGACACACTAACATATTTCAGGAAAAAATATCCTTTGTATACACAAAGCATTTGCTTTTGAAGAATTAAACCTCAGCTTGTTGGTCTGACAGCTACTTTCAGGACAGTGCATTTCATGACATGAATGAGTGAGACAACAGGATAGATCAAAAGGGAATTACAAGTGAAATTACCTTTCCTTACTGTTTTTAGGCAAGATGCAATTTTTTTCAGAACATTATTTATTAATAAAAAAGGTGAGAAGTAATATTTCGAACATCTTGATGAAAATGAAAATTACATCCCAAAGTAACTGGCCTCAGTTTTATTTGAAGAAGCAGTCTAGAAATTCTCCTGTGGTAACTCATCACCTCCTTGACACCGGGTATGTTTCTGGGCTTAGGACAGTCCATAAGAAAGCAAGTGACAGCAATTTTTATTGTGCCCATAACAATTAGAAAGTGATAAAGTCTCACAGTAACTCCCTTACTATTGAGAGTTTTCCCATGTTTGGAAGCTAACAAGACTAGAGATTTTCACCTTTATGAAATGTTATTAGCTACAAGAATGAATTATTTGCCAAATCTGTGGAACAAAAAAACCACTGGTGTCTTAACAGCTCTTAAGGTTCATTGCAGGATTTGCTTTAGTTTTCTTATTTAGGAGGAGTCTACCTCTGACCTAAAGTAACTGCAATGCTGTATGTTGACATCAGTAGCATTCCTAAGTGTCAGGAAAGGAGACTAAACCATAATTAATCAGCTGACAAAACTGCTAAAGACTCATATGTGAGCTGGTTATTTTCCCTTTACCTTCTTTTTTGCCATCTCTTGTTTTCTGTTTGGCTGTTTCATGTTTATGTTATAGAAAGAAACAGGTAAAGAATCACTTACCTGGGATCAACGTGGGACCCAAAAGAGATACAGAAATGGGAAAACTTGAGTGAATATGAGGGTTAGGTATGGCCTGTCAAGCTCTGCAATTTCACCAATAAATTCTAAATTTCAACCAAATTCAGCAGAAGTGGAAACATCTAAGTCCCAAAAAATATAATGAAAATTCACTGTGAGGAAGAAGACAAAGAAAAGTTTGAGTTCAGTCCGTATCTTACCTCTATGATGTGCAAGTGCTGCTGTCAGCACTCAAAGTTCCAAATCAGTTGTGACCCATGCTGCCTCTTGCCCAGTCAAACAGGAAATGTGTGGCAGGAAAATAGAAGTGTTGTGAGAATCAGGGCTAGAGCATGGAATATGGGATACTGAGAAACTAGGATGCTTACTACAGAAGAGATTCTGGGGATATAAGAGCAATCTGATGGTGCAGTGGGAGCTTTGATTAGTATAATGGGAAAATGAAAGTCTTTAGTGACCATATGGATATGCAGAAGACAAGTGCTGTCTGGATAGCAGCCTGGATTTGTAATACTACTTTCTTCTTTACATGTTTGTCCCTTTAGTCACCCCACCCCCTTATCTTTTTTTCTCCCTCCTCTGCTTGACAAACTTCCTCACTGATGTCACAGCCAAGGTGGCCATAAATCAGCTGAGAAATGAGGAATGAATAATTTCCTTCCCCTTGGGGCACTAGCACGTCACTGCTATGAAACACTTAGGTCACCTGTCTTCCCAGCAGGAGCGCAGCGAGGACACTGTGTAACCCAACAACTTCCACGTGTCTCCTCCCTTTAGAAGAGCTGCTGCAGTGGCTACAAAGTTGGGGAGTTGTATTCTTAGTGAGTTCTGTTAGCTTTTACCTGAAGGTTTTTTTTTCAAGTCATATTTTCTCACAAACTTCATGTTTTCAGATACTTCTAAAGAACCCTGTGTTTTTCCTGAAATACTGCAGCAGTTCTGGGCTGATAATTGCAAAGATATTAGTTGTCAACAGCTTTAAAACTATATGAATTTTTAGAAACAAACAAACCAACAAAAAAATACCGAATCACAGAGGAGTTTCAAAGCAAAGTGAAAGGAGAGTTCTGAACAGAGCACAAGATCCCAGCAAGGCTGGTAAGTGTAAGAAATGTAGGTTGCATAGCAAGCCTGGCCCGGAGATTGCATAACCCATCTTGGAGATGTCAGTTTGTCATTCTGTGCCCAGTTTCACCTAGTTAGGAAAGAGGTTAGTACTCCTGTCTTTAGAAATACAGTGTTGCCAATTTATTTAGCTTATCTTTTCAGAGTATTTTGTGATGCACAGCTAGAAGGCACTGTAGAAGTATAAATGACTGTTTGGGAATTAGTACAGTTCTGCTACCATCTATTCAGCTCCTCAGGAAAATTGTTTTACAGCCTTGGGCTGCTCCTATAACACACTGAACTTGACACAAATCTGTTCCAGCGTGACCAAGCTGGAGGAAGTAAGCAACAGCGCTTGTTTTCCTGCCTCTGTAAACTCATCCTGCTTTCTCTCTCTGACTTACACAATAGAAACAAGACAGTTTAAAAATGGCTGTAAACTGTAGCCCTTGAGATTCATGACAGACCTTAAGAGAATTTCCTCAGTGTAAGCTGAGGTGATTTAGAGAGATTGCCTTTCTTTAGCTGGAAATGTTTTAAGAATGTGTTAACAGCATATAAATTAAAAAGGGATTGAAGGCTGGAGCTTTAACACTAATGCCACAGGAGGACAAGTCAGTGCAAGATCAAGCAGTTGTGGAAGTAAAATCAAAGCGATGTCAGAGCGATTAAGAATAAACCACATCAGAAGTGCAACTGGTAAGAGCCTTAATCATTCAGAGTCAAATAAAGCAGGGAATATGGTGTTCCTTAGCGCCACTTCTTGGAGAGATTTTTCTGGCCAGATGCAGAATGGAAGAAAGTGCAGTACAATAGGCTGTGGTTCTCAGATGAAAGATGAAGACTGGACTTATCTGGGCTAAATGGGGGCATATATGAGGTGTCTAGTGGCTGACATAATGTAGTTTACTCTTTTATAGCATACACTTGTTTTGGGGGTTTTTTTTCCTCCTTTGCATCTGGTGCAGGTAGTGTCTTAACTGCAGCAGTGAAACAGTGAACTAGCTTGTATTTGTATTTTTCCTATTTAATTCTATTCCATAGAGGACTGTGTTGTCAAGGAGCTCTAAAACCTGTGCTCCACATTTTTCAGTATGGAGAACACTTCTGTTTGCTGGGCTGGCAGCTGCTGTGTAAGCTTTTCAGTCCTTTTTAATCACTCTGCCTCCCATAGCAAGTTACTGTGAATTAGTTCTTTGGGGCTTATTATCCAGACTCTTTTACCACCCTTGAGAAGGAACAAGAGGTACTGAAGAAAGCCCAAGGGGATATCCTCTCCTTAATGAATCTCTGCTCTGCCTGTAGAGCCACAGTGCCAAGAGGAGGATGGAAGGGTCATGGCTGGAATGTATCATGTTCTCGATGGTGGTGCATAAGAATGGATCAGAGCAGGCATGAAATTGCTTTGCAAGACACTGAAAGTCAAGTTGGCTTTCAATGATACCAGGAAACAGAAGGATAAGGACACTGGAAATTTCCTTTACCCATGTCTCACTTAGGCTGCAGTGCTGAAGTCACTGACAACTGAATGATCAGTAACTGAAAAGAGGAAGGAAAAAGTCCAGTATCTCTGCATTTTTTGGTGTTTTCTCTGATTCCAGAGAATCTGACCTTAAGCAGCATGCCAAGGTGGGGAGGCAGTGCTCTTCACATGCAGCAGTCACTCTAATTGACGGAAAAGAAATGTGATTGTATTCCTTGTACTACCATTGATGGGTTTTACTTACCCAGATACTGATGCTGCAGATTTATACTGAAGAGCTGTCAACTGAGATTTCAAATGAGGGTGTTTGCCCCTCTTGCTCAGCAGATGTGGCAGCAAAAAAAATTCTCGCTTTTACAACAGAAAAAGAATTCTTCCCTATTATGCATTGTAGTTGCTGCATTCTGATTGGAAACCTGCTGAGACAATTTTTACAATATAAGGCTCTTCTCCCTCATTAACTCCGTCATGTCAGGTGCAGGAGATAGTATGAAACAAAGCATTTACAATAAATGCTGAAGCTTCAAACTCAACACACACCTCTGTGTAGACTGGAGGTGCATGCTACTATTCCAGGTTTTTACTTCATTAAATCTCCAGGGATTTTGACTCATTAAACTTGCTAATCCCAGGATTACTTTTTAATTGCAGTTTTCATCTCATCTGTTGTGCTACCTGTTGCTCCACCAAAGTTGTGCTCAGAAGGAAAAGCATGAGAAAAGGAACCAGGGGAAATTGGTTTCTGTGGTCAGTTGCTGCCTGGAGCTCTCCCACTGGCTTCTAAGTATCTTGTGAAAGCATGACTGAGAGTGGAACAGTTACATCTGAATAGATTAGGCTGTGAACATCTTTATGAAGATGGGGAGGTTCACTTACAGGTACAGTATGTTCTTGCAGCTAGCTGCATCAATATGAAGAGGGCAGAGAGGCACACCAGCTGTGCACAACTGCACCACATTCAGCACCATATGCAGTGTTTGAATATGAACAAGGCTCTCATTTCAGTTTCAGTTCTTTCCTTCTCTCCCTGTTGAGTGAATAAATCTGCTTTGTTCCTGTTTATGTGATACAAGTGGGTGAGAATTAGCAGTTTGGAATTACTGGTTTGGGTTATTAACTTGGGTTCATGAATAAACAAAATGACTGCTGCCAGGGAATCGTGCATTAATTATCCTTGAGCTATGCTGATGGAAGAGCAATAGAGAACCAGCAAATATACTACAAGCTTTTGACTGTTTTATTATTATTAGAATTGCTAAAAGGAGAAAACTGGGAAAAACTGCTTTTCCTGTTTGCATCTGGCCTGTGCAGGGGGCTGCAATTCAGGCGCCTCCTCTAGAATGTGAATGACGGATGTGTTGTAGTTACTAGTTTTTTGTTGTGATCATTACTAGCCAGTCAGGGAAAGGATCCCATTCTGATTTCTCTTGCCTTGGACATCCACTTGGTTTCCATAAAACTGCTAACTGTAGCTGTTCATCTTGGGGCCAGCTCTGGTAATGAAGTTGTTAAGTGAGACCTGCAGAAAACCCCAGAGAAATGCACTGATTAAACATTTTAGTTTTATCTTCTACTGTTCTTCTTGCCTGGTCTTTTTCACCTTCTTCCGGCCTTGTGTTTTTTTGAAAAAGCTGTATGGGAAATTATTTGGTTCAACATATGTTAAGGAAGTGGAAACAGCTGGGGGCCAAAGGCAGAATATGGCTGGCAAGGCAAGTTGTTATTTTTATACAGAGCTCTTCAGTTAGGTCTCTTTGTGTAGAGACGTCATCCCACTTGGCCCAATTTTACTTCGATGCCTCCTATTAATCCCCCTGCCTTTGAGCATTTTGTCTGAGTAGTTTACACACCTGCATGTTTATGCATTGTGATCCACTGCAGCTTCTCCTTATCTCTCCCTTTCCTCAGCACTTTTCTCTTCCTTTTTCTCTCCTACAGCAGTTGCCACTCCTACAGATACCAGGGGCAATGGGAGGGGTCTGGCCCAGTTTTGTCTGTCACCTTCCCAGCCCTTCCTCTTCCCAGGAGAGCCTAGGGTGAAAGCTGCTCTGAAGGAAAAGAGACAGCCAACTTCTGCCAAGTTTGAAGAGCCAGACCAAGGATCAATTGAGAAGGAATTATTAGGCAGGGGAGATGATGGGATCTCCATGGTGCCCAGGGAAATGGTCTAATTTAAGTAATTTGCATGGAATTCATAATGAGACTTAAAACTTCAATTGTATGGGTGATATTTTATGCTCTGTATTATTATGTGTAATTGCATGTATGTATTATATTATTATGTATTCTAGGGTGATAGAACAGGAACTCACAACCACCTCTTTTGGGGCAGGAGAAAGCCTGAAGTTATTCCACTAGGAAAACAGTGATGTTACTCTCTTAGAAGAGAAAAAAGTAATGTAGTAAGTGATGCTGTATCAAGGCAAAGAATAAAATTGTCTCCTCCTTTTTTCTTATCCTTTCCCTGTATGTTTCAAAAATTCCCCCTTGAGTCTATTGCCACTTATTCCCAGTAATGAATTCAACTGAGCAGACTGGCACATTTTTGCCTGTCACGTGGAGATCTCACATAATGTGGGCGAAGCAAACAGATATACTTGGGCCTTGATTATACCAAGGCCACTTTATATGGCCACAGGGATCACTCTTGGTGGTTTTAGTCAAACATCAAAGACCAAGGCCATTCTGTTATTTCTTCCTGGTTTGCTAAGGAAAGTGGTTTAGTTGCAGAGCTCTTACTGCTGTTTTGTTGCTGTTGTGTACAAACCCTTATAAATTCCTGGGAACTGAAGAACACTTCCAAGCAAAACATGATTTTGACCTAATGGCTTTCATGTGAGAGCTTTGTAGCCTAATTCCTGTGTCAAAGATCCCATAAGACTTATTCAAAGTCAGCATGGCCAGACTTAACTTTTAGTTTGGTATCATAGACTCTGAAACAGGAATTTGGCAGCCTTATGCAGAGAGGAGAAATGAGGCTCAGAGCCACCTCACTTATTCCTGCCACAGGAATCTTTAAAACAGCCTTAATTCTGATAACCTCCCTAAAAAAATTTCAAACTGTTCTATTGAGTGTGTCACTAACAGTATTTCTCAGAATCCATCTTTGTGTCTTCTAATACTTTATTTGTTGGAATATATTTAGTATCTTCTAAAACTCAGTAATGAAGTTGCTGATTTTATGTATTTTATGTGCAAAACAGGGTAGCCTTTATGTTATGCAGTGCCATTAGGTGAATATAGGAACATTAAGCTTAATAGCTTAAATGCTCAAACAGCAGGCATGGCAGTTGCTTTACCTGATTTTTTTTTTTTATTAACGCTTTTGAAGTGTTTACTTGTTATGTATTTATCATATGCAATAAAATGCTCCAAGGGCAAAGAGCAAATGGGTTAAGCCATTGTAATAAGTAAAGCTAGTATCAGTTAGCTTGCCATTGCTTTCTCCCATTAAGCTGGAATGGATCTTAGCTCTGGCAGCTGCACTTTTGTTTCTTTAATGTTTTTTTTTTAAAGGTCCTAGGTTGCAGCTATGTTTTTGTCAGTAAAGATAAAGCTGTTGGTATTGATGCCAGCTAATTGCTTCATTTCTACAATCAGATGTTTTCCATTTTAGAATCCTTTGATTTCCTATCAGTCAGATGGTAAAAAGAGGAGAGAGGTTCTGTAATAAAACTTTCAAAGTAGAAACAGAAAATAAAATCTATTTAGAGTCTAACAATATAATTCTTGCCTCCTTTCTAGTTCAAAGGCACAAATTACCAGCAGCCTCTGAAAAACCAGAACATGTACAAGACTTCATAAGCCAACGATTTCAGGAAATATTGACAGATCTAGTTCTGAGGCAGAATTTCCTGCTTCCTGCCTTGATGGATAAAATACTGACACACACAGATTCATCTGTTCATTTTGAATATGTGCTGACAGAAGCAGTCTGACTTTCAGAGCAGTATAGAGTCCAGGTGTACACACTCGGGATGTCCCTGACTGCACAGAGCAAGACTCTTGCATCCTGTTTGACATCCCAGGGGATCTACAAGAGGAAAACATAAGCTGTCATGGACTTGTGATGGCAAAGGTATGAAGGTGACACCCAGTATGCTTGCAGGAGAAGGAGCATTTCCTCCTGCCAGGCTTCAGCACATTTTTTTCTGCATGAAGACAAGTTGGCTCAGTAGCTGAGCTTTAACAGCAGTAGTTCAAAATGGTTTCTGTCACATTCTTTGCATTGCTGTTTGTTCATTTGTTGCTAACCATTTCCATCCTTTTGGTCTTCTTTTTGAAGAGACCCCATGAAAACATTTTGAAGGAAAAAATCTCAACCTGACTTGACTGTGGAAGCATAATATGCCTAAAAATTTATTATTTTTTCCTTTTTTTTTTCTGCTGTAACTCAAACAGTTTCAACTAGTCCTAAAAATATCAGCCAGCTTTTTAGTACTAAAAGATTTTTGCTTTTTCAGTAATTTGGAGCCAGAAGCATTGGTCACACTTAGAAGATCGTCTCACCCGAAGCTGTCACAACTTGCAACAATGCTGTATGTTGGAACGATGGACCTATTGGTGGAAACCAATGGTTAAAGCTGAAGTGAACAGGCAAGGAGAGAGATCTCTCAGGAACATTTTCTGTCTGTAGGCCTTTAGAAAAGCTTGATTTGTAGGAAGCAATGCATTGGCCTTTAAGCTGTCTAGACATAGGTGCCTACTTTGAATTAATTTTGAGGGGAGTTATGCCCAGGTGTGCTTTCTAAGTGCCAAAATGCCATAAAAAACATGGTATGGTTCTCTTTTGGGGGCCATTAAAATAAATAGTTTGTTCAGATATTGTACTGACAAAGACAGTATAAAAAAAACAAACTAGGGAGACTTTGATAAAGTAATATACAGCAAATGTAGTTGCATACATTAGGTATGTGTATAGTTCTAGTCACGCCCGTGGTAGGAGTGAAAACTTCTGAGAGAGGATAACATTAAAGAAGCAGCAAATGTTTGGGGTACAGCTGTGGTTGTTGGCACTTAATGCACATCTAAGCTATGCATCTGAAAGCCATTCAAAAGGCCTAACTTGCATAAGAGTGCCAGGAAACACTACTTTATTTGTAGACATCCTGGGTAGCTGTTGCCAGACTATAAAGAAAAGGCAGAGAAGGCACAGAAAGGAAAAAGCCTAAATGTAATGTATCTTTTGGACTGAACAATCTGTCCTCTTCTTTTGAGACAAGCTTAAGGAGACTTCAAATGGCTAAAAAGCTGTAATTAGAGCCTTCTTCTGAAACATGCATTTGTTTCCCTGACACTATGCAGGAGAGTTCCTGTTTTCCTGTTGTTTCCTGTGGCATAAACATTTATTTTAAATTTCTTTTGTCATCTGGGGAGATGCTGTCTGGGGGAGACGTGCTTTCACATGACATTCTTCCTTCCCGCTGCTGTTTTTGTGGCCTCAAAGGCAAATGCAGGATATTCCTCTTTCAGTTCCTTCAGTTGCCTCTGCTTATTCCAGTATCTCTGATCAATTAATTTGCAGTGATGTCAGCATTTCCAAAGAGCCGATACAATTGTGTGAAACAAATATAGAATAGACTGGCATTGAATTTCCTAGAAAAGGCTGAAATGTTCTTCAAGCTTGTATAGATTATAGAGGATTTGAACAATAACAAAAGTAGAATATTTCAATACTGTAATGTAAGTATGTATAATATTACAAGTAATATAAGTATAATTCAGTTGATACTAAAATGAGATGAGGATAAACATCAGATTGACATAATTTGTCTAAACCCCTTGGGGTCAAGAACGAGTTTAGCAAAACCCTCAGAAGACTTTTTAATCAATTGGGACAATCCAGATAAAATTGATCCTCTCTGTGCGTGGCCCTGATCTGTACTATCTCTCAAGTCCCTTCCTTGCTGTACTTCTGTGACAGCTACATGACTCAAGTTGCTTAGCAGGTGATATCCTATATCAACACTAAGAGTTAGAAAGGTAGGAGAACTTCAATTAGCTGCTGGTGCACACTGATGATCATATTTAAGATTCTGCCTTCTGCACATCATTTCTCTATGGCTGCACAGCAGTGATCTGGACTGAGCAGTGCAGTGGATAATCTATGCTAACAAAGCATTAATGGGAAAAGTCTCATAGGAGACTGGGAACTGCAGAGAACCCGTGTTAAAATTAGCACACAGGTGTGCTCCTGCAAGAAGTGCTTGGCCTGATTTACCGCATGACCTAATGACTCATGACCACATGGTTAAACACCTCTGGATAATCTAGCTTAACTTTCTAATAGTTGCAGGAAATCATTTAAGTAAACCTTCAGAAAGGCAGGTGTGAAGGAAGGAGTTTCTTGGTTAAGATCCTTATAAACTCAAAAATGGAAGAGTGACATTAGGAGCCCTGTCTTTTGAGATGACATGTAAAGTCCAGTTTATTTAAGGTGCTTTCTGAAGGCTATAACTGATGAAAGCCAGAAGTTTGTGCTCATCAGGACAGAAGATGGGAGGCACGTGTGTGTGTGTGCTTTACTCTGAAGAACTGGGCAGGAATTATACTTAAAGATCATGTGGGTTTATCTCCTACTAGGAATTCCATAGCATTAGTTGACCTTGGCCTTCATTCAGTAATGCTCTTTCTCCTGTAATGCTGTAAATTACTCTAAAATTGGTTTGCTTTAGCATCATGTGAAGGAGAGAAGGTAGAAAGGAAATATGAATGGTCAAATCAATTGTGTAGCAAACAGAAAATATGTAGCACAAGTTTTAGATAGATGTGCCCATAACCAACTGAAAAGGATATGATAGAAGTGATCCAGCAATTTGTTATAAATTAATTTACCCCTATAAGTAATTAACCTCTTTGTACAAAGGTCTGTATTTCAATAGAAAGATATGCAGTTTGAAGAACAGTGAATTTTGTTTGTGATGCACTTATCTTGCAACTGTTTACTCCAGTATTGCAAGAGGAAAGGTTTAATCTTGTCTCAGTGAAGGTTTCACTATATAGCTTTGGTTGTTGGCCAAAACCACCCTGTGTGATACTTATGAAATGTTGGTTATTTTAGAAATCAGGCTTCTCCTCTCCTCAAGCAGCCTTCGCCATATTCCCTTCCTCCCTCTGACCAGAGCACTGTCAGCATGTTAGCCTGCCATCCTAGCTATGGAAATTTTCTTTTGTGTCTCTCCCCATAAACCACATCTTCTGTCCAGGTTAAGGACAGCTGATGTGATCACAAACTAACCATAAATATCAGTGTCCATAACGATTTTTTCTTAGGCCCTGGCATTCCTATGGAGTTTATAGCAACTGGCAGGGGATTGGGTCTTTCAGTAGGATCTGTTTTGGGGGAGGGTGTGGACACCAGGTTCTGGCAGAGGAAAGCAGGGAGTTGGGGGTGTGAATGTGGGAAGTAAAGGGCCGCCTGCTAGTCTGCAGATTGGTGCTACTGCTCAAGGAGAAGAGGCAGAGGAGGCTGAAGTGGTTTTGGTGGTTGGGATGTCAGTGGGCTCTTTACCCAGGCAATACCACAGCATCTCTATGCAAGTCCCCTTCAGTTGAACTAGGCCTGAGTACTGACAGCTGAAGTAAGACATAAGTACAGTGTGGGTGTCAGCTGCTCCTTGGTACCTGCCTGGGTATGCATTCTTACTACCTGATAAATTTTATCTCTGTTTCAGTGATGAATCACTCTCCCTGAAGGATAATGTACATTGTGTTTACTACAGAGAAGTGGCATGTAAATAGGCAGTTAATGCAAAGTAGCTGGCACAAATGCACCACTACTTACAACCTGAAAAATGTGACTTTCCAGGTGTCGTAGTGTATTTTTGATATTCTTAGTCTTCTAGTTGAAAAATGTCTCTTCTCTTCTGTCTGAGGCTTCTTTACCAGAAGCAGCAGGGTGTGGTTTTGCAGTGGGGAAGATGGACGTGGGAGGAGGCTTAAATTAGATGTCAATAAAATTCAGAGTAGGAAGGAAAAAGCCATTATGAAAGTGTTTATCACTGTTGCTTCCATTGCCAAGGCAGGTAAGTGTGCCATGAAACCATCAGGTGTCAGGTTCTAAACAAACAAGAGATAACAGGCTGCTCCACAGGCTACTGCATGTTGAAGTTATGCAATCCTTGGCCACGGCATGTCTTGGGGTCCAGAAGTTCTCAGAGCTTCAGAAGCTGGCTTTGAAGGTTCACAGATGAAAGATGGCTTGAGATTTAACAGGCACAAATATACCTACCATGGCTTAAGGTGTCTGTCATACACCAATCCCTGGACACCAAGCATGAAATCTTGCAGAATGTCAGTCTGAGCTTTCCATGCTGATTTATTCCTTGCTGATGTCCACTGCTGGCCAGTGTCAAGCACAGTACATTGTGCTAGATGCCATTTTTGATCCACCATTAATTTTTTAATGTTCATAACTGTGCTACTAGAGGGCATGTTTGCACCAGTACTACTGCTTCTACACTTGGAGAACATGGTGTTATCTTGTACTGCTTTAACTATTGTCAAAAGGATCTAGTCTTTCTGTGTGGATGAGGCAGCAAAAGGCATTTCAGTAACAACTGGGCTGAACCAACAGTTTATCTTTTGCTCTGAAGACAGAAATGCGGTAGAAGATATTTTTAATACAATCTTTATAACAAAATAAAAGTCAGATGTTTAAATTCCATATGACAAAGAATACCTTTTAGGCAGAATTGCCTGTTTGAGAGTTCAGTGATTTGTTTTGAGTAAAGAGAATTGCTGTTTGGATTTTGAAAACAGAAGGGAAAACAGAGACATTCAAATTTTTTATAAGGAAATTTTTATTAGTCTGTGGATACCTGCTAACTTAATTTAACTGGGACTTCATATCTTGTTTTCCCAGTTGTGTGATTAGGAAACTAATGCTGCTTTTTGTAAAGACTGACTGGAAATTTATAATTTTGGCAGGAGACCCTAAGGGTTTGCACACTGCAGACACCAGCCTGCAAGAAACTTGGGTGAAGCTTCTTGCAGAGGCAGAAGAGGAGGCTTTCCAGTTATTTTAATTTCTGTAATGAGGATGAATTAAGATTTTATCCTTTCTCTGATAGTTAATGGGCTACAAGTCATTTGTTGGGCACAGGGAGAGGATGAAGTTGCACAGACTAACTTTCTTGGATACTCTGTTGTTGTACAAGCAAGAAAAATGGCAGATAAGCCTTTGATCATGTGATGGAGTCAGTTTCTGGCCACATCTGCCTTCAGGCTGGCCAGCAGGACAAGTGCAAACTGCAGATAGGTTATTGAATATCTGTGTCCATAGCTATTGACTAATATTAACCTTAGGATAAAGAAGCCAGGGAAGCCCTTCATACTTCCTGCTCAAGACTTGCTGAAACCCCCCTGCCTCATGCTGGTGTATCCTGTGTCCCAGCAAGGACATGAAGTCCTAAGGAGGAAATTCAGCAAACCTGCACCCAGCACCTTCTGTAGTACCTTGGTCTCCTTTCTCTTAACAGCTTCTCTGAATGGCTTCAATGCCCCTTAGTGCCAAGATCCTGGAATGTGGTGTCCTGGGAACAACTTCTAACCACAAGAAAGAGCCTCCCTGTCTCAGGCCAGTGCTCTCATTGGTCCCTCATTGAAACAGGATAGTAGGAATAAAGTTCTACCTTTTTTGTCTGCACAGGCAGCAGAAACAAACACAGCTGCCAGGAAGGAGGCCACAGATGCAGCAGCGATGGCTGAGATAGAGAGTTCAAGTGTCTCATTAGACTGGGAGTGCAGTAGGAAGGTGAAGGCTGCACCATGGTCTGTTCAGCCCCACGTCTTAGAGGCAGCAGCCTTGTTTGGCTGAGATCTGAACCTGTTTGCTCCTGTGCAACATCCACCTCTGTTTAGTTTCCCACCTATGACTCTCCTGCTGTTCCTTTTGTTCCCAAAGCTCTGGATGCAAGTATAAGAACCAGAACAACTGGGGACAGGACAGTGCTGAAGACTGACAGTTTAGGGAACTGTGAGAGCAAGGGAAAGGAGGAGGAGGGGGACACTTGTTCTCAGCTTTTCTACATGCAAGGTTGCTAACATAGCCCTGGTGGTAATGCAATGGTGATGTTCTCAAACCTTGACTGCCTCTCTCTAGCTCAGTACATGGGTTTGAGCACACAACTATCTGCATTAACCTTGAGCTTGGACCATACGCTTCCAGCTGTAGAGTGAGTTGGTGGTGAAGTGAGACAACAGAAAGCAGGAATTTCTGGTCAGGAGGCAAACCAAAATTGGGAAGGGGCTTGTATGACATTCATTGTGATTCAGAGGAACCCTGACAAGAAATGTGCAGGTTTGGTAAACAAGCCAATAGCACTAAGAAAACACCTGGCTACATGTCACCAATTTTGACTCCCAAGGGAAACTGATTTGCAAAACATTGTCATTCAGCTCAACTCTCAGAGGCTGTGCAGCTTTTGCTCAGTAAACATTGCCTTACTCAACAAAGGCTATTACTAGTGAAGAAAGAAAAGACCAGGTATACGGTTGCTGTGAAGTAAAAGCCTGCAGGCAGAATAGCTGACATTCACTTAAAACCCTATAATTCTGCTAGTGAAGAAAAGAAAATGCTCTCAACTGGCAGATGAAATGTACTCTTTTCCTTGTCTTCATGTAAAAGGTCAAACAGAAAACAAAAAAATCAGGAGGTCAGAAATAAATCAGGAACAGTAAAAATAGTCCTTAAGACACTGCAGCGTTAACAGTGCTTTTCTTCCTGTAGCCTGATCTTGCTGCAGGAAAAAAAAACCCTGGAGAACCTGCCAAAGCATTAAAAGCAATACAATTGTGTTTTGAAAGGCAATAAAAGCAGACTGTGTGAGTAAAGGACTGTGCCATTCACCTTTCATCTCTCCGATGGTCACCCGAGGATCTCTTTTATGTTTATAAAGGGTGCCATTTTAAGACCATTTTTGTTGTTTGGGAGAGTTATTTGAACTGTATCTATGCATTGCTGAGGTAACTTTAATTGGGTTGCTGTTTAGGTGATGCAATTAAACTGTTGACCTTCTGATAGCAAAATATTCAAATGAAATAGTCTTGTTTGGGTAGGGGCTGTTAAAATGTACAGTGGCTTATTGACATACTTCAGGTTTATTGACCTAACCTTCTGAAGGTACCTTTTGTAATGCAGAAAAACTCCTCTGTGCCTGGTATTCATTTCACAGACTTTCCCCCCTGATTTGTCAGGGTCAAGAGCTCAGAGCATCCTTTACTCACTATTTAGTGAAAGTCCTCCTGGAATTTGCATGTGCAAAGAAATTCAGTTCATGCATTGAACTGGGCCATAGGGCTTCAGTTTTAGCTTGCAGAGGAACCTTTCAGCCATCCCTTCCAGGAAGAAAGCCAAATCAGACACAGGGCGTTTGATTCTCAGTTGTATGTAAAGAGTTAACATCTGTGTTTTTTCCACATATTAGACACGCATAAATTAGAATAGCTTCTCATGTCACCTTGCTGGTTCATGAACACAGAAGGATTTGTGCATTTATACCCGATGCTCTGATCAGACATAGATTATTTTGTAATGGTTTTCTGTTTGGAGCTAATCTCCATAGAAGGCTGAGACCTGGAATGCGATATCAGTGTGAAGAGGGTCTGTCACTTCATAGCTCTAACTGGGGTAGATTAAGACAAACTCAATTAATTGACCTTTTCTTCTTTGATATCTAAGGGCTACTTTCCATTGTCTGAATTCTGATTAGCTTTTATTTCATCACCACTCCGAAGATAATGTCTGTGTCTCTGAAACACACTACACAATCTAGTCTGCTTTCAACTTCTATCTACCTGCACTTCATTCTCCCTGGGTTGTATCTGTTAGCAATCTGATGGAGAGACTTCTCCTTGAGGTCTTCTGTCTGCCAGAGCAGTTTATCCTTTGTGGTTTAACTATTTTCCTTTTTTTTATCCTTGGGTTTTACTTTTGGAAGAAAAAAAAATGTAGTCATGGATGGCAGTGGTTTTCCATACTTCAGATACAGATAACTTCTCTTGACCTGACCAACTAGTTTGTTTCTTACCATGTTTTCCCTCCCTGCCCTTACCCAAAACAACTTTTCTTGATAAATCAGGTTGCTTTCTGACTTCTGGAGCATGTTTATTCCTTTTCCTGAGGGGCAATGACAGCTGGTCCTTCCTGGTTGCTGTGAGTTGTCAGGGCTTAATTTCAAGTCCTACTCTGAAGAGCTCAATTATGGGAGTTATTTTATTTTTCCTCCTCCGCCCCCAAGATTTAGCATAAGCCAAAAGGGAAATTAATCTGATGGCTCTTAGAAACAAATTTGTAAATTTTTTTATATCATACTTTTGACACAAAAGAGTTTCAAATCCTGTTTTTATGAAATCCATGGAAATTTCCAGTGGATCCAAGTCTGAGGTGGGTGTCTGTTAAGAATCAGAAAACAAAATGTGGTATGAGTTAGAAACAGAGATCATATTAACTGTTTTCTTTCCAGTTTCCTCTCAAAAGAAAGTTCTGTTGTCCCACATATTTCTTCTTCCGGCTGTTTTCCTGGAGAAAGTCTGGATGGGCAGTAGGTTATCAGTTACTCTGCCCCATAAGTACATGTTTTTTCAAGTTACTACCTGTAAATGAGGTAAAAAAATGTGTGCTTTTACAACTCCAGTTTCCTGCCAAACTACCTGGGCTTAAGGCGCCTCTTCACAGTGACATGTCCAAGGCCAAAAGCAGTTCCCATATATACCATGAGATAAGAAGTTTTTTTGACTTAATAACATGCCTAATTTTCCCTAAAAAGCTAAACAAGCAACAAGCTTGTTAGGATAATTAATCTTTTATGTGGTCATTTCTTTGCTTAATCTATGAAACTTATTAGAGGCTGGAATACATCTAATTTATATAATATGGTATTGGGACTCCAGGGAAAGGTACTACTGTTCAAAGAAGAAAGGGAAAGTGAGACATCTGGAAAAAATCAGATGAGGAAATCCAGAATACAAGTTGGTGGAATTGCCACAAAAGTTTTATTTTGCTAAAATTCCTAGGGTGAGCTTGCGGCATTATTCATTTTACATGCCAATTATCCTTGCCTTTGCATCTATTTATAGTTGCCTCCTCTGGAGGCCCAGACTGAGAAACATACTTTTGAACTCCTTCCACACTCTTGTTGCACAAACCCATTTCATGCTATTTTGGGGCCAGACACCTGCGGCCAGAGTAGTGGACGGGCAGTGGAGAGGAGCAGGCCCTCAGAAAGAAAGGAACTAAAACAATTCCTGCACAACATTTTGTAAGACTTTGACCAGTTCCAAAATGGGATTCATCAATTTTCAGCAGCCCTGAAGAAATCGTGTGCCTGGTGCCTGACCAGTTTAGCCACAGACACTGTCAGTGCAGGGGGAAGGCCGGGCGTTAATGTCCAGAGTCAAAAAGCAGCTCTGGCCGCAAGCGCCACCCTCCCACTGAGCTCTGGCTGCTCCAGGGTAGGTGTAGGAGTGAATCCTGCAGATAACCTGCAGACAGAGCTCTGCCCATCCATCCATGGTACAGTCAGAGGGCTCCTGGCTGCTCTGCTGGCCCTGGGTGAGCCCCATGGGCCTCACACGGCCTCGCGCAGCCCGGCACGGCCCAGCTCTCTGCCCGCCCAGAGCAGGGGCTCGTGGCAGGCGCTCGGCGAGTCTGGAGGCTGTTTGGCACTGGAAGCAAACTAATGCAAAACACAGTCAAAGCTTTCATGTGAGCCCCTGAGGAGAGGCTGGGGCGGCTGGAGAGGATACGCACAGCCTTGGGTTTGTTTACGAGGAGAGAGAAAGGGCTGCTGTGGGAAATGGCTGCATCACTTGTGGCGTACTGTGTGCTGTTTATACAATAGTGCCAGGTGGCAAGCACAAACACACTCGTGACAGAGCACCTCAGGAACTCCTTTTGATCTTCTTCAAAACCTAAAAAGGGAGAGAGTTGTTTAAATTTGTACTACTGTCACTGCTGCTCAGCTGTTTGAACCTTTTTTCCACCCACTTATGTTTACTTCTCTCTGCGCCAGTGAGTTTCTAGAGCACATTAGAAACATTGCAGGCAATGCCAAAGTTTGAGCAGCTGAGGTCACTTCTTCAGCCTGGAGGTGGGGAGACTTGACAGATCTTATGGTGGTCTGCAGCTTCCTCATGAGGGAAAGTGGAGATGCAGGCACCAATCTCTCCTCTCTGGTGACCAGTGACAGGACCTGAGGGAATGGCATGAAGCTGTTCGGGGGGAGTTAGGTGGGTTATTTCAAAAAGGTTCTTCCCCCAAAGGGCTCCCTGGGGGAGGTTACCACAGCACCAAGCCTGCCTGAGTTCAAAAAATGTTTGGACAAAACTCTCAGGTACATGGTGTGACTCTTCAGGCTGTCCTGTACAGGGCCAGGAGCTGGACTTCGCTGATCCTTGAGGGTCCTTTCCAACTCAGGACATTTTGTGATTATATGAAATCCATGCTTGTCTCTTTGGATGGATGTTTTATAACAGTGAAGAGCTGGGTAGTGTGATCATAGTTGTATTTGTAGCAACCTCTGTTGTCTGCAACTTCCCCTTTTTTACGGACATGTTCATAAGTACTATCCCAGACTCAAATGAAAAATGCTTGTTATTGTTTCATAAGACTTTAGCAAGGTTGGTACATTGTGTGAGTCCAGGAGTGTAAGAACTCCTGGCTTTTCTATTCATACTTTGTGAATTTAATTTACATTTTCAGATTAGTTTTATTCCCTGTAGGTATGTCCTGGACTCCTCTCTAGTAATTATTTTTGATGACTCCACCAACGCCTACTTCTTAAGACAGAGATGATCTATTTCAGACTCCTCCGCTGAATGAATTTAGCCAACAATCCACTCTGGCAGATGTTTTTACTTTATTTCTTTCCTTCAGGCCAGTAAAAAACTTTATAAATCTTTTCTCTACCATTCCAGAAATGTGAGAACTTCCCCCTTGACACCTGAAACATCTCACTGACCTTGTCTGCATACAGTAGAATATATTTGTAGATATTGCAGACACCTAAGTTTAAATAAATGAAACCCCAATATTTAGTCTTATGAAGGGTTGATCTAGATTAGACTAGTATCCACAAAACTAGGTTTTTCTTAAGAATACTTACTCCTGAGGCTCATATGCCCACAATTCAATAGCTGTCAACATGATTACCTACTGTAGCAAGTCCAAATGCTTATGTTGGTTGCCCCTGTTATTTATAAGATAACATTGTGTCTCCCCTCCTAATATGCACATCAGTAGCCATGAAATTAATGGACTATTTCCATTGATCTGAGGAAATGTTAGCAAAAGGTCTGCAAAAAATGCATGAAGTCCTCCAAATCAAGCTGAGACATGCTCATGGCAATCTTTCCTTTGTCTCAGTTTTGAGATGCTAAGTAATTGGTCTGCTCTCCCATTGAAGAAGACCTGAGAGTTCAAAGAGGCTACTTCAGACTCTCCATATGCCCTTTATGGTTTGTCCTGTTTGGTTGGAACTGGAAAAGTTGGTTATTTCCAGGGAAAGAGTAAAGTGAACTGATTACTGTAGCCTATCTCTCCTGAGACTAGGGGACAAGTTTTTTGGAACTAAAATTTGCTAAGAAGCCAAAGATTAATTGGTTGTGGAGACTAAATTATCCTTTCACTTTATAATTTATTAGAAAACTTCATGGCATTGTGAATAAATAAAATAGAGATTAGTATTCCAGAGAAAATACATAAATTCACAAAACTGCAAATGAAGATTAGCATACACTTTTGTGGTTTGGTTTCTTTGGTTGGTTTTTTTTTGGTTTGTTTTTTTTTTTGTAAATTGTGAAGTTGCTGGAATTTTTCCAAAGTAGTAGCATAAAAGGGGGTATTTTGTATCTTATTATCTCTGTGCTAATTGCATCTCATTTACAGCCATTTTAAAAGAAAATTCCATCAGGGCAATACAGTATTTCAGTTTTCTTCATAAAGGAGTGGTATGGGAATCTCTCCCTTGTCATTCTATCTCAGTGCCATTCTTTTTCTTCTGATTCTCAATGAGCTTGCAAGTTGTCTGTGTAGAATTTGCAGTATTTTACTGTGAAAATTTGTGTTGTACTCCATGGACATCTTGATATCTCACACCTACCTGAGTATTTTCTACTTTCTGTGCATTCTCTGCAACTGCAAATCCCAAATGCTTGCATCAGTTAAAACTGTTAGTGGTTCTATGGGATGGATTCACTCAGGTTCTATGCTGTGTTGAGGAACAGCCATTAGTGTAAAACTCACAGACATGAGACAAAGTCATGAACACTTTATCCAAAAAACTCACCACCCCACAAAAAAGTAAAGACAACTATACAATTTGCACTTCCATCCAGCCACAACAGCAGAGTGTAATCAGAATGAAATTTTGTTCTTCCTCCTTTCCTTTTGTCCTCTTTGAAAGAAAACATTTAGAACTGTAGCTTTCTGTAGGATTTACTCAGATTTCATGTAACCCAATGTCTGGGACCTGACTTTTAGAGGTAGTGAGAACCTGTAACTCAGGTTTTGATTTGCAGCAGGTATGGGAAATGCCTGCTCCTGCACAGGAGGCAGTGTAAGTCAGGAGCTGCTTTGTAAAACCAGTGCTGTTGTCCTGGTAGTGATGGAAGTAGTAGTGATTCAGGGGAGAGCTGTAATGAGAGTGCCATTTGCTTATAAAATGCCAAAAGATTGAAATAACCATTACTCACTTGCAAGATTGGTGTGTGTGCTTATTAACCTTGAGCACCTATTTTATTAATTATATTGCTGTGAACATTGTGTTTGAACTATCAATCCTTTATTAAGCCTGAGAGCAGACAGCCAAAGCTATCAGGGTCTTTCATATCTGGAAAGGCAAATTTTGCAGGACAATATGCCCACTGGGGGACACCTGGGAAGCTAATAACCATAGAATTGTCCACTTAGGTCACCTAGGCATATGTCATGACTGCCTTAACTTGCTTCCTCAACAATAGCCTGACTATTTCCACCTGTAGTGGGTTTTCCTAGGAGTGACTTGCTGAATTTGAGAAATTAGATCCCTTCATGCCTTAAGGGGAGTTTTATCTCTGACACCCATGAGGCAGCATTGAGGTTTTGAAGATGTGTGAGGAACAGCAACCTAGCTGTATTGCCCATCTTTCTGGAATAGTCACCTAGAGAGGTCACAGGAGTTCTTGACACAGAGAGCAGGTATGCAGTGGGGGAAAGTGCTGCTTCTTTGCATCTGCTTTGCTGAGAACACTTCTCTAATGATTTCAGACTTAGAAATAATGTGCTTACCAACAGCAGAAATAGGTCCAAACCATTAATAGCTGCTCAGATTTTAGGCTGGATGTTTGGGGATCTCCTAAGCCTCTACAAGTGTTTTCTGTATCTGTCTGGCATAAGAAGCAAGTAGTATTCTGCCATTAATACTGTTACTGTAATCCTGTATTATTTGTCCATGTTTTACACAGCATTGTTCTGCTCCCTAAGGACTAGACTTTGGCCAGTGTTGGATTCTCATCAGTGAGGGATGGCTTGTGCATCTGGGTTTTACATCAGAAACACGCTCTCTCGTTTGTGTGGAACTCATTCAGAAAAGTGACTGAACTGTTTTTCAAAAGTGGGATGCTGTAGTTTTATACCAATGGAGTGCCAAAAGACTCAGGTTTATGTGTCCTTGTTTCTGGTTGCAGGAAAATACATTAAAAGGGAACACATATGAAATTCTGCCTGTGTAGTGAAGAATATTCTTTGACTATACTGTTTCCAGTGTAAACTACTGAACGTGCAAACACAAGTTTCATGGGAGATAAGCCAAGGTGATGAAGTCCAAGCAAGATGAGGAAGCACAGAGACTGTAAACACATTATCTTCTATTAAAGGAAACATGTGTTGTAAAGATATAGGGTCTTGTCTTTTATTTTGGTAAGAATATGTTGTTTTTTTCTGATACAGGTGGCAAATTTACCAAGGAAAACATCCGCCAGAGAGTAGAGGTAGGCCAGAGCACTTAACAAAAGCTTCATTATCTGTTGTTCTGTTAAGCAGAAGACTGAATGCTGGTCTCCTGAGTTACTGGCAAAACTAGCTTTTTCAATGGCCTAGGAGTTTATCCCAGGTGTTTTGCTACCATAGTGACAGTCTTTTTCACACACGTAGAGAGCAGTTGGTTTAAATTAAGAACTGCTTTTATCAGGATGCAGTTTTTGGAACCAAATGGCAGTTACAGTTAAATGCAAGTATAATGAATAATATTTCTCAGTACACCTTTTAGATGTAGATTAATACTAGGCAGGATACTGGAGGCATCACTGCAATGCTAACAGATCACAGTAAATACAGCAGAAGTATATATGATACAGATGATTATCACCTTTTTTTATGATGGTCACAGGTATAAACTGGGCAATTATTTTTTGGAGGTGCAGTTCTTGTGAAGCAAATGAGTCTTATTGACAGATCTGGTTCAGATGATGATCTGACAGATGGTTTGGATTCACAGAGAATTTGCAGATGCCACTTGTGACTTTCTATTGCAGTTACTGGGAACTGATTTTAAATTCTTTGTTGCTGTTTGAGACAGATAGTTTTATTTGTTTCAAAATTTTAAGAAAACTGAGCTGTTTATATCTTTGAATAGGCTTACTACATCAGCTATGAAGTCATTTAAATGGTAACAGTGCTAGTGATCATAGTGGAGTACTAAAAACAAAAAAATATTTTGATAGATCAATAGGTTTTTTTAAGCTCAAAACCATCTATTTGATTGAAATCACATGATGTGTGACTGTGATATCATTAAAACAAATATCCCAAATGAGCCATCCCTCACCCTTCATACCAAAGGGGTGACATCATTTCTGCACATTGTATTGATAGTTTTTGTCATTCAGTACAGAGGTCAGACAAGTAAGCTGGGAAAGCAAGCTGTGATCCAAAAGGCCACACCAAGTCCCAGCACGAGCTTTTTATCTTCTTTGAATGTAAGATCATAAGAAATTAACTTTTACTCTGTTTTGTCCACCTGTGTTTACTGTAGCTAGGGGACCTATTGCTTTTCTGTTAGGATTCTATTTATTTAAAAGCAAAATGAGAGCAGAAAAGTATATGGGAAAACTCCTAATAAGGCAAATATGGCAAAAGGAGTCTGCACATTGCCACCCCACACAGTGGTAGCTTCAGAGCAGACTGCTGATTGTTTGCCTGGTTGATTTTTTCCTGTGCTTCCTACTTCAGGGTATGGCTCCTACAGCATCAGTCTCATTTTTTATGTGTTGTGGAAAATGGCATTTGCATTGAAGTCAGTGATAGTTGAGTGCATACACTGGAGAAAATAAACATAAACATTGCTTTCTTGGTCTCTTCCTTCCTCTATTATGTATGCTAAACTTTTGCTATTGTTGATTTTGCTTACAGAGTTACCAGGAATACCACTGGAAATTGTGTCTTCCAGTTCCTTCCTTGAAGGAAGGACAAGGAATCAGTTTTTTATTTTTATGTTTTTAATGATGGAAGAGTACCAAGTCACAACTCTGAAACTTGTTCTACTATGAAAATAGCCCTGCTGAGAACATAGCATGGCTTTGTTTTGCTATTCCACAGAAAAAAATCAAGAAGCTGATGAACAAATGGAAAAAATATGTTGGAATAAAAAGGTTTTTTCTTATAAAAATTTGCACATGTTTATCCTTAAAAACATTTGCAAAAGGTCTTTTGTTATGTCCTGAAACAACCTGTTCACTGAACAATATGTAACAGTTGAGCTAAATGCTGTTTGCTTTTATCATAGTAGCAGCAGAATGGATGTGACAGTGCCTGTAGTACTGTCTGCAAATTGAGGCTCATACTGCTTGTCAAACACAGAATATTCACTGTATGGAGAGATAAATTAGTTTCCATTTTTATGCAAATTTTCCTGCTTATTGCCTATAGAGCTTTCCTGTCGTATTTGGAGGTACTGCACGTCAAGCAGAGGAGGGGCTTTGCATTACTTCCAGAAGTCCCACTGAGATATGAGGAGATATGTAAAGCAGTCAGAGAGGCAAATTAATGCTGTTTCTTTCTGCTTTCTCTGCATTTCATCATTGATTGAAGACACAATTTAGGAAAAAAGATTTTGACATTTCTAGTTGAAATAGCACATTTTCCGGACCACCGTTATTCATATAGCTTTGTATGTAAATGTGTTCATTGTGTTGAGAAGACACAAAAACCCCAGCAGAACCATCTCAGATTGCCCTGTGTGGTATAGACTGCGAAGGAATGAGAAACTAAAGTTGCCGTGTTCAACACAGAATTAGTTCTTTGCTGTTGGAACATTTCAGTTTTAAAAGTGGTAGAAGAGAGATGAGGAAAATAGGGCAGGGATAGAAAGTGTGACTTTGAAAAGTCTATCAGAAGGATTTCCTGTTTATCTTACAGCTCATCCGTTGGAACACTGTCCTGGGATGCGAGTTTACGTTTCCTCTCTGATTGAAGCGATTCTCCTCAGAGAGGCCATCCCCTCCTAATGTTTCAGAGATGAGAGTCCTTCTCAGGCTGTGGCAGATTCCTGGCTCCTGCCTACTGGAACTGCCCCATCAGCACTGAGCAAGTGAGACCTCAGTTTTGCCTGCTCCCCTGGGAAGCAGGACTGTCAGGTTCCGTGTTGCACGTCCTACTTTGGATGGAGTATAGTCCAAAACTTCAGATAACTGTGCTGTGTATACCTGTGGTCTGAGCCCTCTCATGAAACTTAGAAATACATGTTCAAGTTGTCTCAAGCAGAGGAAGAAACCAAACTGAGGTTTCCAGTACCTAGGCAACATCCTCAAGTCAGGGGGGAGAAAGAAGTTATGTGCAGTAATAGTGTCCCGTGATATTCCCTGGCTGCTTGGCAGACGTGTAAGCATTAAATGGGAGATCTGGAATGGGAATCTAGAACAGTTTTTTCCATATTTTTCTACCATGGGAAAGCAAGTATTGCTTATCATACCTCTAGCTTAATAAATCTTGTGGGTTTATGATTATCTTGGAGACTTTTAGCCCATGTTCATCTTGGACTGAAACGTTTCTATAGCCCACCAAACACTTGGGAGTGAGAAATATGATTATGTATGTCTGGCTTTCTGGAAAATATCCAAGAACTCTTGCTTCTATCTCTTCTACTTTTGTTGCTGTAATTATCTTGGTATTTTTAACAAGCCTCGAACACTTTTGGGATGAGGTGGGCATGGGGAAAGTATTCATTTGGCTCTACTGTCCACAGAATTTTTAAAAATGCTTCTTTCTTATTTTTAGAAGTTATTTATAAGTTGTCCATATAGTATGTGAACTCATGAATAGCATCACGAGATGAGTATTTCAGTGCAACACAGAATTCCTCAGCTTTATTTGCATCTTCTTTTTTTGGCACATTTCCAACAAATGCATGCCACTTAGGTATGTAATTCCTGAAATTTATGTCCTCACTGTATTTTTGTAGAGTCTTTTTTTACCTTGCCTATTATTAGTGAATAAACAAATTTTGCTTTCTTAAACAAGGTCTACTACAGTACAATTCTAAGATCATTTCTGATGAAAACTCCCAAGGTGATTGGCAGACTATACTAGAAACCACTCATTAATACTGTCCCTTTGTTAAATGTCTTTGAATTTCAACAGAAGTGCTTTATGGAGACTGCTTCAATGGCATCTGCATTTTCATTTCTAAAGAATTTGAATGCTGGAAGACCTATAATATGTATAACATTAATTCTAAATGACATAGCACTTACAGAATGTAATTAAAATGTTGCCTGAGTGCTTATAATTCTGTGCACTATATTTTTGTTCTTACAATCTTTCTTAATTGAGAAGTCCATTTGGTGACTACATTTTTAATCCTCCCACAATTTCAATTTGTTGTTTTTCTGAATTTGTTCTGAATGTCAGAATAGATATAGAGACCATCCACCAAGTGGTCACTTATATAAAGCTAGATTTTAAAAAAATCTTGGGGTTTGGTAAAAAGTGTGGTCCACTTCACTCCTTATCACTCTTCTTCTTATTGACATAATTACCATGAATTACATTTTCATGCAATTTTAAATTATGATTTCTCCCTGGCCATATTGATTGGAGTTTTTTGTTTGTTTGTTGGCCTTTTTTTCAGTTGGTTGGTTGTAGGGTTTTCTGATAGGTTGAATATTGTGTGCTAGAGTAGAGATGGCAGACTGTCCACCATTCCACAGAAACTGGTTCAGCATGTGTGGGAGATCTTAGGGTTCATGTCCTCATTACACGTTCTCTCTTCTGAATTCTTTTCTATTTTTCACTGCAATTTATTTTTCATTGGCTTTTCTCTCATTAATACCATAAAAAGGTCAAACTGAACTTTTTATCTCATCCGGTTTTAGCTTTGTTTTTTGTTTGTTTTTTTTTTGTTTTGTTTTCTTTGTGAGGTCAAAATTAGGCAAAAAAGAAACCTTAACTGAACACCTCTTTTTAAAATCTACACTAATAGCACTGAGATAGAAAAATAGATTGGAGAGAGTTTTAATCCTTAAAATGCAAAACAAGGACATGTAAGACATGGACAGTGAAATGTGGAAATAAACAGAAAAGCAAGAGGGGTTTCTTGTCAACAGTTTTTAGTAAGTGGAAAATTGTCAGAGTCCAGAAAGGCCATAAAGACTTCATTGTGTCTTTCAATCAAGTTTTAGAGCCAGATGGTTACAAGGCAAATTCATTCTCAATATACAGCCTCTGGAATGATGACCATAGCATTCAATTAATCTGATGTGACCAAAATGTCAAGAACCTCATAAAGAAATCTTTCACTCATCTGGGTTATTATATCAAGAGGGTTTTTTTTTGGGTTTTTTTTTTTGGTGAGTCTGATAAATATAGGGCATGGAAGGAATTGACTTATTTATAGTTTCTTCTTATTTCATAGTGATAGTGCTTGCCATCCCTCCCATGCAGCTGTAGAGCTCCTTAGATAGGAAAGACACAGACTGAGTAACCATAATTGCTACTAAAAAGGAGAAAACACAAAAGGATTGTGTTCAAAACACGATCCAAACCCAGCTCTGCTGCCCTGCACTCTCTGTGTAATATTTTACCATTACTTCTTCTAAATGTAGTGTTGAAACCCATTCAAGCCCAGATGTCACTGGAAACTCATAAAAGCACCAGTTGAAGCAATCCCATGCTGGTTGAGCACCCCGCTAGCCTGTCTCGGACAATGGCCAGCACCAACTGCTCAGGGGAAAGAGCTTAAGAAACACAACAATGATCCATTCCTCCTTCCTTTCTTCTAGTGATCAGTGCTGCAGGCATTTCCTCCTCTTGATATCACATTAGAGCCATTGTTTAGTTATCCTCGATGGACCTTTCTCCAACTGACTTGCCTAATGCCATTTTCAACCTGCTAATATTTTTCACATCCAAACTTAATTTAGAAGTGAGTCATACAGCTCAATATCTTGTTGTGTGGAAAATTGTTCCCTTTGGTTTTAACTGTTTTTAAACCTGTCATTGGATAAATTATTTTGTTTATATGGCAAGGAGTAATGAACAATTGTTCCTCATTCATCTTCTCTGTCCTAGTTATGATTTTATAAACCTCCTCTCCCCACACACACAGTCCTGAGCTGAAGAAAGACGGCCTGCTTTGCTTGAGCCATACTTGCAGCCACCCTTGTGTCCCTTCAGTGTACTCCAAGTTCTACTGTATCCTTTCAGAGGGAGCATCATCATATCAACACGCTTGCCAGATGTAAAAAATGTGCAACAATCGAAGTACTCCAGGACATAAAATAATAGGATCTGTGGTTTGTCTATAGATTTAATGAGTAACTGGTTTGGGAATTTGGTTGGTTTTATCTTGAATAGAATGGTGATTTTTTTCATCTCTCTAAATGAGTTCAAGCTGCTTTGCATTTGGACTAAGCAAGCTAGAACTTGCTCCAGAATAGGAATGTTCACTCACATAGAGACAATCTGAAACAGCTATCCATTTGAAAATGTCTCCCTATCCTGTTATACATCAATTTGCATCCATCAACAAACCCTCAGTCTCAGAGCTTTCTGCATTTCTTTCACAGGAGCACTGTGTGGATTAATTATTGCACACTGTTGGTTGAAAATAATTAGTGACAAAATTTAATTACCTTCAACACCAGTTGACTCTTATCCACACATGTGCAAGCTATAATTTCCCATTCCTTTGGGATACATTTCTCATGTGGGCCGCACATGTTTAGTAAATTGAAATGTGTTGGAGGTTCTCCTTATATTGGGAAATTTGTGTGGTCTGCAAACCACAGAGACAAGAAAGAGTTCAAAAGGCTTCAGTAGGGTACAGTTGGCTGTAGCACAGTAGATACACAGGTCAATAAACATCCAAGTAGTGCACCTAAGTTGATAACTAACTACTGTGTGTGCTATTTAGACAGAACTGAGAGATGAACTGCCTTCCAGTCTCACTCAGTTAAATCAGGATTATTGTCCACAGTTTTCAGTCAGAAGAGACAACTATTGTCCATTCAGTCCTGCACAAATCTGTAATGAAACTGTTAAATGGCAAATCCCACAGGTATTTTCAGCAATTGGTATTTATGAGAAAACACTCTATAGCTGGAATCAAAATGGTCATTTAAACAAACTTTTTCTTAAGCCCAAGGTCTAGTATGCATTTTAACGTAATTTGAATGTTTTTTTAATGTAGCTTGATGGAGTTGACTCTTGACCAATAACAGTTAAAGACTCTACAATATAACATACTGGAGCTCTTACTAGGTTAAAGGCACTGAGAAAACAAGAGAGATGTATATGACAGTGATCCAGGACTGCCTCAAGGGACCTGGATTTGAATTCTGAAATTGCTGATGACTTGTATAATAGACATGGTAATTTTTCACTTCCAATTTTGTTTGGCTGCTCAGCTGTAATGTATTTGCAGAAGACAATTTTTGCTACATATTTGTAGTCAAACACAATGCAGTCCTTCTCTCTTGGATGTCTGCTAGTCATGTTCCCTGCTACAAACCTAATAACACAGAGATTTCCTAAACTTTCCTGCAGAATATCTTTATGCACTTTGTAAATTCATGAAATTAGTACGAATTAGTTAGCTGAAGTCAGCAGGAAGTGTCTTTTTTAGCAGAGGAAGCGAGTCCTTACTCTTTGAGTCTTGTCATATTGTTACTTACTGAGCAGTGGTTCCTCGCACTAATGACTCACAGATTCCAAGATACGAGAGTCTTGTTCTTGTCCATGCACGTGCCATCCTGTCCATTGCTATTGATTCATTTCCAGGCTGAGAGCAGTGTAAGTGACTGGTCCAGCAGCATAAATTACTCAGCAGAAGAGCTGGGCAGTCTTCTGCAAGGTTAGGGCAGCATCCAGAAGAGTCCAGATGTCACGTGTGTGGTGTAGGAGCAGGGCAGGGGAGAAGAGAGGCCAGGCAAGGGTCACACTTCCTCTTTGTTGGCCACCATAGGGCACCAGGTTTGCTCAGTTGTCCATGGAGCCTTAGCTTAATAAACTGTTAAATTGTCTCCAGTTGTGTATCGGAGGCCTAGAAGATTCTACAACTCTAGGCTGACCCAATTTCTTTCTGAATTCATGCAGTGTGATTACTTACTTCATTTACCAGAGGCTCTAATTCAAATGCTGTGTCCCCCATATATCTTTGTTAACAATGACACAGATTAGTAAACATACTTCACTGTTGGAGCGATGACTGTCTTCCGTGGGGAGGGAGCAGTCTGTTTTGGCATTCTAGGAAACTGTTTTCATTTTATCAGCAGACTTTGTTTTGCATAGCTGCATAACATGAGACAGAGTTGAACTTATGGTCAGGTTTAAGGTTACTACTGAGGATTTCAACTTTTCAACTACAGGGGAAAAGGTCTTACATTTTTTTCATCACAATCTCTGTTGAAAATGTTTGAATTTGCCTAGAAATAATTACTGTTTCCTAACCCAGTAAGATCTTCCAACAAATACAAAGAGCTGCCTGGAGTTCAGACACCATGCAGATCTGTTTTGTTGTTTGTTTATCTTGGTAAACTAGGAGTTTTGTTACAATAGGATGCATATTTTGGCTTTTGAAATGCAGCAAGGAGCACAGGAAATTATATGTGCTGACAAATGGATTCTGAACTTTTGTTAGGAGGAAACAATTTCAGAGCCTCCACTAGGAAAACTCCACCCATCTTGTTATATGGAGTTTTAACCACTAGCTGTTTAACGACTTACGTACTATGAAGGACATGCATGTTTTCTCTTGGAATAGATTCTTATACTCAACCCTGCTTGTACACAAAATTTCATGGATTTCACTAAACAAAAATCACTTTGGTAAATGTTTCAGGAAAAAACCTCTACTGTATTTAACTTTACTGTCGAGTTCTGTGTTCTTTCAACATAAAAAACTCTTCTCCCACTATGTAACAGAAACACTGCTATTAACTGAATCTTCAAAGCAATGACGATGATTTACATAATATATAGCATGTATATATATTAATGTACATAATATATAGAATCTCTCCCTGTGTATCTTGTAATAAGGAGAAGGTCTTTCTCAAATAGGCTTAACATATGTTCTTACTATCTGTTTTTCCTTGAAGTAATTTAATGACAAAGGGCAAGGAACTGCCAAGCACAGTGGAACAGAAGATTTGCCCTCGTGGGTGAGGGACAGTCAGGAAGGTCAGTGTCTCAGGGCTGGGATTTCCCATCCACGCTGCATGCACTTGGCTGGGCCGCTGACCATTGTTTCAAGTGATACGCTGTGCTGGCTCCCACGCAAGGTGATTTTTTTCTATGTCACATTTACTGAACAAGCTCTTCTCACAATATCTAGGATAACGGCTCATTGTGGCTTCTGTGAATACAGGGGAAATTCCTGGCATATTCCAGGACCAAGACCTTTGAAGGCCCCTCAGTGACTGAAAATGGGACTGAACCTTTCTTGAGGGTACGTGAACTGTGAATCTGAGAGTAAAATTCACTTTTCACTGTGGGAAAAAATAGTGCTGTCTTGGCTTTCTGCATGGTCTTTTCTTTAGAGCAATGTATATCGCACACATTTTTGCCATTATTCAGTAAAAGTACTGAGTGATAGTGTCTGACATGGAGCTGTTGTTCCTTCAGATTTTCCTTATTCTGGAGTTCCTGATTTATTAAGGAAGCTGTACCAATCAGGGCACCCCTTCTAACATTAGACTGTGAAAAAGAAAGAGGAGTGCATCAAGTGTTTTGGGACTGAGGTTTCAAGGGAAGAAGTATTAGCTTCATTTAGCCAATCTTCCTCTATTACAGCATTGACTTTGTCTCTTTGACTTTGGTATATTCTTTGCTATACTCCCAGGAGAGAAACCTGTATGACAGAAATGAAGAAAACAATAGAATAATGGATAAACAGTCTAAAACTTTTGCCTTTAGGACATCATGGCTTATTTCATCTCCCCTCTAACTATCTGCTCTCTCTCTCCCCTCACATGTCAGATGAACTCTCGGGGTCTCATATGTCATCTTGTTTTGGGGTGTTAATCTCCTAGGACAAGGAGGTCAAATATATAAACTATAATATACTGATCAATATAATGGTTGGCTAGTGAAGGTCAATTAAATTATAAAAAATATTAAAACTAGAATCACTCTTTTTATTGTAAGAATGACGCTTCCATGGAACACAGGCATCTCCTTATATAAAGGTGGGGCTGCCTCTTGACTTGTTTCCTACTTCCAGATTTCCGTTTTAACCGTGGCAGGAAGACTGGGATTGTGACAATAGGAAGGGGAAACACAGAAGAACAGTTAGTAGCAGTAAGTTTTCTCATGTTTAGAAATAGCCTGTGTGCAAAAACAATTGTCAGCAGCTTTCAGCAATTTCAGTGGTGGGTTTTGTTTTCCCAGACCTGACCACCCCCTGTTCATCAGTCTTTTCACATCCATCAGTCATGAGTCTGAGTCTCTCAGCATCCCCATGCTGAGCTGTCATTAATCAGTCTGCACTTTGGAAGCTGCTTCTAAGTCTGCTTATGGCACAGCTTAGGCAGCAGGGACCAGCTCTATTTCAGGTTATTATAAGCACAATAAAGTTTTTCACTGTCCTGTATAAGAGGAAAGATAGAAATGCAAGTTCTCCCAGATCATTAGGAGAACCAATGGCAAGCTGCTGTCAGCCATTCCAGAGAAAAAAGGAACAGGGTCAAATCTGATGTACACTCACTAGAACAGGTGTGTATACCCTTATCTGGTGTCTGAAGTCAGATGCAACTTTTAAATTATTTTCATGCCTTCTAACATCAATACAAGCTACTATGCAAGCTCACCAGTGGGGAACAGCATAGTTCTGGTGTGAAAACACATAGCTAAGATTTGGGACCAGTGCTCAAATTCCAGCCTCATTACACCATGAAATTCTAAGTTACAACTTTCTGTCGTGTCTTCTATGGGTGGTGAAAGCTGAACAGCAGTGAAGACTCAAACCATTGTGTGACACAGTGAACCATGCTACGCCAGGATAAAGTTAAACAATGGAATAGTAAACACATCCAAATCCCATCTCTGCTACAGTGTCCACCAGTAGGACTGCAACTGCACCATGGGATCCTGAATTGCAAGTCCTTTTATTTGAGGGAAAGGGACACACATTCTAAATATTAGTATAATTTTATCACTTAGTTTATTATATTAGTCCAAAATGCTGTAGTGAATGTCTAGATCAGTTATGCTTTTTCATAACTGCCATCTTTTATAGGGTAATGCTAAAAAAAATCTAGTACTTTGGTTTATCATTCACATCAGAATGACCTACACCCTTCTGAATTTGGGTGCATAAATGTAACTGTGTCTGTTCATATTTTTTATGTTTCTTTGCAAAAAAATGTTTCTACACTGCACAGTTCAGTCCTGCATGAGGAGCCACCAAGGATTATGTTGTTGTTATTATGCATGAAAATGGAAGAAGAAAACAGCTTCTTTCACATTCAAATTCAAAGTAGAGGTGAAAGGAAAAGTTTAGTTGCAGTAATTTTTGCTGCTTCAGCTGTTTGCACTAATGGGGGTAAGGTGCTTGAGTGCTACTGCTTTTGTGTTTGAACAGAGTGCCCCATCCTGTCTCCCTTTGGTGCTGGGGACTGGGTTGAAGGTTTGCTTTGTTTGCAGGGAATCTGTCTGCTTCCACCTGTAATCAAAAGACTGGTGTACTACACCCAGGCCCTTATGAGAGCTGTCTTCCTTCAGTGCAGCAGATCCCAGGGAGATGTGGATGGACTTCCTGAGTGTCAGATAGGAGAGAGGTGAGAGAGGTTATACCCAAGCTAACCTGGTCTGTTACAAATTTTTAGGCATGCTCTAACTTTGATTAATGAACTGTTCTGCCCCAAATATTTCTTGGATGTCTACATTACCATTTTCAATTGTGCTAACTCAAACAAACCAGCAATCAATTAACTAGAATTACAAAACTCTAGGCTAAACAAAGCCATCATGAAGAAACTGGCTTTCAGCCCAGTATCTGCTGATGATGGGATATGAAACAGCCTATTGATTCTGCAGCTCTCGAATTCTTGTACAAGAGTAAAAACAATGGTATTTGCCTTTTCAATAGGGAGAGAAAAAAAATCCCATTTTATTCAATACCTCCACTTAGAAAAGGCAAACTACATTACTGAGCCAATTTTTAGAAGGTTGTACAGAAAGAAGTGCTTCCAGCACATTAAGAAAACTTCAGCTTAAAGCTATACAAACTCTAGAAGAAAGGCAAGAACATTAAATTTTAAATTAGATTTACATGTCTACCTGTCAAAAATGCTGTGCAAACTTTTTGAGGTATTTTTATCTTTCATCAAGAATGCAATTTGAGAAGACAAAACAGCTCTTTCAAGTTTTTGTGCTGGTGACTGTCAAGTTTATTGCTAATACTATGATATTTAGTGCTTTTCATCTGGCTTCAGATGACAGAACCCTAAATCGTATGAAGATCTCAGCTTCTAGTATTCATGCTTTGGGGGAGAAAAACTTGGAAACTTGAAACAAACACACACAAATGGCTTAAATAAGAGGACATGCAACAACAACTGAAAACATCACTTTCCTAAACCTCTTCTTTTTAATTAATTCTCTGCTCTGGAGGAACAGTTTTGTAGTTTTTCAATGCACAAGGGTTGCCAATACAAAAAGCATGTGGTAATTGTAAAAGCAATAACCAGTCCAGCTGCATTCCCTGTGCAGAAACTGAGAGGGACGACAAGCCATAAATAGTGGTGTCACCGCCACTCTTTGCCTCAGTTAAGGAGTATTATTATTCTAAACACAAAACAAACTATTGCTTGGGCTCCAACTGAAAGTTTCAAAGCCTCATAAATCTGCCAGGTCAAAGCCAATTTTCATTGGAATTTTGGAAGGGAACTTCTTGAGAGAAATAACCAGTGCTAATTTTAATTTCCTTTTACTACTTGTTTTAACAACCTTGTCCAAACCCAAAGTGTTCTTCAAATGGAAGAATACAAATTTTCCTCTGATTTTCCTCATTCTATGTATGCCTATAGCTCAGCATTAGTCTACTACAGCAAACCCAACCAGGACATCTACAATGAGTACATATTTTCCTTTAACCTGAAGCTGCTGAGAACTGTCTGTAGGCAGAGACTGATGTGATGAATGACTGCATCTTAATTACTGATGGGCTTTAGGTAGAATATTGCTGCCTAAGCTGTTGTGTCCAAGGTCCCAGTCAAGGCAGGTGCTTTTCTTCAGTGTAAACCTTTTTTAGGTTTGTTCAATAACAGTTTGGAAACTGCTTCCAATGAGGAGAGTTGTTGGCTCCAAAACTTGAAGAGGAAGGTTTTGATTTTTTTTTTTTAATTAAAAAGGAAAAATCTTTCCATGAGAACTCAGCAGACATCCGAGGCAATTTTCAGAAAAGTCTACTAAAAAGGAAGGATGTGTGTATGTGTTCACTCTCTGATTGCCCTTCCAAGAATAATTTTTTTCCACTACTTTTTCTTCTTTGGAGTATCTTCCCAGGTGGAGGGGTCAGCCTTCCCAGCCTTCTGAAAAGGGAGGGGATGCAGGTTGGAAATGATGGTCATTTTCCTCCCTTTTCTTAAGAAATTCCCCTTCCATCACTACCCTCCTGCTATAACACCTAATTGTCTTCATGCATTCATTGTATTCTACACAGAAAACCTGCTTGCACCACAGTGTTTCCTAGACTAAATATTTTATCATTACGATACATGGCATTATATGTTTGCCAATATGTATAAGAAACAAGATGAGCAATATAAGATAAAATCAGAGATCTCTTTCTTTCTAGGGATATTTATTCCATTTTCATGGTTATGAAATTGTGTTCTCCTTCTATGCAAAAAAAATTAGCTCTGGGCATCAATGAATGCAGCGATAGGAAAGACATGATTAGAAAGAACTTCAAAAATGAGAAAAGCAGCAAAAAGGTTGTAGAGAGAGAGATATTGATCAAGGTATTTGGTATTGTGAGAAAATTCTCTTTTTTCCCCCACTTGCTAAATCTTTTGCCCCAGACAGGAACAATTGATTTTAACAAATATTTGGCTTAATTTTGGTGGGGTTTTTTTTTTTGGTGGAAGCATACAATAGGCCCATACCATGCACTCAGCCAGTCAAAACCTAGGTCTTGGGCCTAAAGAAAGGCAGCATAAAAGTGTGGGGGTTTTTTTCAATTAAAAGACAGAAAGTAGTAAAAAGGAGTACTTTACACAGTTCAAGTGATAAGGGTAGAACAGAAAAATATTCTGCCTCTAACATGTATTTAAATAAAGATGTTTCTTTGCTTGTTAACCCCTGTCAAAAGGGACCTCATTCTGGGAAACATGCTGAAAAAAGTTTTTCTTTGTATACCATGCATATCAGCTGCCTAGTAGACAAAGAAAGATTCTTTGTGACTCTCTTGTTTTTATACACAAAAGCAAAAAACAGTGTCTGCATCCATAGGTATTGTTTTCCAGTGAAACAGTTTTATATCATACCAGTCCGTAAGATTCAGAAAAAAGAATTGTACTATTGTTGGCCATAATGAAATGTTGTGATTAAAAGAGATCTTCACTCTGCATGTCAAAACCAAATATATAGGCTTGAGAGCATTTTTTAGCTTTTTGCTTCTCTGTTTTGCCCCAGATTGACTCTGCATTTCTGAATTTCTTGCTCTACTAGCCTAGCTCTTAACTTCATTAACATAGGCTCTTATGAAAGGAATTCCTCCAGGAATGACAAAACAGAGAGTTACTAACTATCAAAGCAAATTCAGGCTTCAGACACAAGTGTTTCTTTCTTTTTTTTTTGCCCTGATACTGTGCAAGCTATAGTGGTGTCTTGTAGGTGAAAAGAAATATGCAGCCGGAGGGTGTCAGAGGTTTTTCCAGCAGTATCCTTGTCAATAAAACAGCCTGGAACTTTGTTTATAGCTTGGCAAAGCCATCAGAGGCTGAATTAGTCACAGCAGCGGAGCTATCTGCTCACCAGTAGGGAATCTTCATATTACAAACATTTTGCATGAACCTCATGAGGTTTAATAGGAATTACTTTATATACTAGTAAAATCTATAGATTTTTACAGACTTTAGAGCCTGTTTTTACTCTTTCTAACACTTTGCAAATCTAAGGTGAGTTCCTCTGGCTTCTAGGCTCTTCTCTCTTAGCTTTCTACCAGATGCTGCTGCTAAATGTTCAGCATGCATGGATGAGTCTGGAGGCTTGGCTGGAAGGCAAAAGAAGTCTGGGGCTCAAGAATGTTCCTGCCTTTCCTGTCTCTCTCAGTGAACTTCCCAGAGTGACTGCTTCTCTTGTTTAGCCAGTAGTGTGGTTATGATCCCATCAAACAACTGAGCACAAATGCAATTCTGTGGTATAGTTTACAAATCTTTAGGAAGACTGGTATTTTCAAGCTGTCTCAAATTTGTGGACCCCTGTAAAGTGAATCTAAGTCCACTGAAGCAAACTTTCTTTGCTCTGTTATCTTTCCAGGTCTCCTAGGAGTAGACCACATATTAAAGACCACTGATCTAGTAAAAGAGACCTCTCTTCCAGCTGAAATTTAAGCTACCTTTACTCAAAAGTTCAGAACACTCTCAACATCACTTAGATTGCAAATTCCCTGTTATAGGGACCTTCTTCTTTTTTACAAATGGTGCATTCAGTTCATTGGTCACTGTGCTTTGTGAACATTATTGCAGTATAAATAATAAATGGCAGTTTTATCTGAGGGTTCTCAAAAATATCACTCTGTAAGCAAACTTCTCCTCACTGGATTTGGAATATTTGGAAATGATTACTGTTACATTCTCAGAAGCAGGATGTGTTTCATGATGGTTGGTAGACTAGAGGTATGAGGTAAACATTGTCCTAGATGACTGAGTTTTTGTGGTTGCACCCTAACTTGTACAGCTTTCATAAGAGAAGCCAAGACTGAAAGGAAACATGGGAGTTTCATGGAGCACAATTACAGTTGTTTATTCAATTATTAGCCAGTCCTGAAATGACTCACAACACAGCTGCTCAGATTTACAGGCAGTTAACAGACTTAAGTGTTTGTTGGCTTTTTTGTTCAAAGTGATGTCGTGGGACACTGTCCTGGGACAGATGTACCACAAAGTTGAAGGCTTGAGGAAACAGAACAGACTTTTGTCAATGGCTGTGAGAAAGATACTATGGAAGTGATTTTATCCATCATATCTTGAGATAGCAGAGCAATCTAGTAACAGTATTCAGTGAAAGTTGGGCACTACTGTCTCTGAGATGCTCTGAGAATTCTGCGATTCTTTGATCTGTTATTTCCAAATACTCCAATTTTGATGTGACTTTACTTGGTAACTCTTGCATCTGTAATGATATTACAGTTTGCTGGCTGCTTGACTGATGGAATTGTTTCAAAACAGTGATAATTGACATTCAGTCAGAATAATCTGGAACTATTTTGGTTACATTAACATTCAAATTTCATACTTTTTATACAGACGATTGCTTTGTGAACAGAGATAGAATAACCAGTAAGCAAAGGCCGTGTCATGTCACATAAACAATTTTTACAAAATGCTGTGACACATTGCCTTTTCTAAATGATATTGTTTCTGATTTTAATTTGGGGTTGTTCTCCTGTACTAGACTTCTATATTAAGTAACAGGAACTAACAACACTGACCATAATACCTTAGGATTTTTGGGTTTCCTTTTTTACTTTTCTTTTTAATTTTCTTCTGTTTTTCTTTCTTATTTCATTAGTTCACAGAGGTATCTCTTCTGCTCTTAATATCCTTTGCCTAAGGTTGAGGTACCATCTTTTTTCTTGCTTCTGTTTAAAGTATTTTGTATTTTTACACTTCTATATACAACCATTAAAAATCGAAAGCATCTGTCCCTACTGTATGTAGCAGGATTTGTAAAACTGTAAGAGGTTCTCTGTCTTTTTGTCAATGACAGATCTTCATTTTAGGGCTTGCATCCTTCTTCTGGACAGGCACTGATCGAGCTCAATGCAAGTCTCCATTTGGAGGTTAACAGCCTTCATTGTTACAAGTCCTGATAAAGCTTTGGAGTTCCCTTTCCACTGCCCTGTCTGCACTCATGTAGACAGGTGTTCTGCAGGGAGTTTGTTACATCTTTGTTCTGTCTTGACAGGACCTGAAATATCACCTTCCCTCAATGAGTCTGCAGTCACTGAGAGTGAATTTTTGAGTGTTTCTCAAACTTCCTGAGGGTTGTGATGAATTATGCCTGCTGCCCATGGTCTGGTTGGCTTTTGCCACTCATAGAATTTAGTAAGTGAGAGGAAAATCTTTTGCTGTGGTAGTAGGTGAGGACAGCACAGGATGCAGCTTTGATGAGGATTGGGATGGCTGAACAGTGGCCAAACAGTTATCTGATAGGTGATTTGGACTGCGAGTTGCATTAGACAGCGATACAGCAAAGGAGATTACAGTCCTCTTAGCTCCTTCTTGGAAGTTTGCCCCTTGGGATCCTCTCTGATGCATGCCCAGAGAAATGCCCTTGCAGTCTTCCTGCTCTGGGGTCCTCACTCTCTGATGGGCAGCAAACCAGAATAAATGCAAGGAAGAATCCAGGACTAGTTGTGCTTGAGGAAAATACTCCAGGGACTGGATGGTGATCTTGAAGAAGTTAGGGGCTGAATTTAGTTTATTGCCTAAGAAAAAAATGCACATTTATTACTTATTACTCAGAAGGTAGTTTAAAACAATTAGTCTAATTATTGTGGAGCATTGTACTTTAAAAGCTACAGCTGAAAGTAGGGAACCACAAGATTTCCATGTAAGTAGTAAAATTTCTTTTTAAATAACCTAGATGAGTCAGAAGAAACCAGTGGTTTCTTATATTTGAAGGAGTTTCCTTGAAGTTGGAGTCCTGTAATCACATGATTTCATCTGCCATCTGAGCACCTGTATTAGCAGTGTTGAAAAGCAACTCTTAGTTGCTGCTTAAAACAAGTCCTAATGTACCCCTTGTCGTGCTCTGAAGACCTTGGACTTGATCCTGCTTTTTTGTACATGTAGACTCACCACAAAGCACGTAGCAAGAAAAAACCCTTTTAAAGAGCATGATCTTACAGCCCCTATATAAAACACACAAGATGAAGCCCTCCTTGTGACATCTTAATACTCTTTTTGTGAATAATTAATTTAAGCCAAGAAGAGGCAGCTGAATTTTGAGAAACAAGCACCTCCTGTGTGTCCAGTAAGGCTGTTTGCTGTGCAAGCAACTAAACAGAGAAGAGGAAGTGGCTGGGATCCTGCTCCAGCTTTATTTTGAGCTTTTGACTGTCCTGTCCAGAGAAAATGGGGCAAGCATCTTTCACCCTGGAGGGGTTGCAATGAGCCATCCTTAACTGGTGGCTTTGTTACGAGGAGCATGGAACTAGTGGGCACTTTCTTCTAGAGCAAGACGGCTGCAGGCCAAAGTCTGAAATTAACGGCTCAATTCCAGCTTTGTAACCTAAAATGCTCCAAAGAAAATTCAATTGGGAAGAAGATGAGCCCTTGTAAGACTGAAACATGGTTTTTTTTTTTTTGCAAGGGTGTAGATGCAAATGTTTTCAGGAATAATACAGAGGAAAAACTTTCTGTAGAAGGACAGATGGGAAATGTAGACAGCTATTCTTTAACACAATGAAAAAAGCAGCATGGTGGAGGCTGTGCTTGAGACCCAAGACTTGTAAGGAATTTGAGACCTGAACTGACAACATAATTGCACCAGCTTTTGAATTTACCAGAAGCCTATTTCGTGAAAACTGCAGCTGGTCTCCTGCAGCTTTTTTTATGAAATACAGTTGCATTTGTGGAAGATCCAAGCAGTGCTGCTATGGGGGAAAGCAAATCATCTCAAAGATGTTTACTTCTGCATGGAAATATTCCCAGACAAAGGAATCAAACCCTCTCCCTAGAAAGATTAAATTCAGTTGTTTCCTTCTGTACAATATTTTGCTATTTTCTTTTGTTGACCGTCTTCATACTTGTAACCACTAAACTTTATGCTCTTACTCCCATTCTTAATGCACACTATTTGTTTCCCAAGGCAAGTGGCATGCAAAGTCATCTTGTATTTAAAGTACTTCCACTTAAACTTTACAGTAAGATTGGGAGTAAGATATTTTGAACTTTGTGATTAAATGTTTTAGCAGCTGTTGCTGTAAAGACTTAAATATGCTTCCAATTTTTTTTTTCAAACAGGTATCTCATCGCCTTGGAGGTAATTGAATACCTGCAGGATACAGGCATAAAGTAGGTATGATAGCATGATAGCATTTTATTTGGTATTAATGGTTTTACTGGAACATGTAATTACTGGAATGGTTGTGTACTCCTTGGCATAAGTGTACATGAAAGAGTGTGTTCCACAGAACAGGAGTACAGCTCTAAAAACCTACTACACTTAATAATATTGCTTTGCAAAGCAAATGAGTGTACCTCTGCCTGCCAATTAAATTGTATTGTGGGTGGAAAAATTAATTTGGACACAAGGCAAGGAGAACACTGCTTTTTTTTTATTATTGTTATTTTTATTGCTGACTGGGGAGTGCCCAGGTTAACATTATATCTGTTTTCCCTGTTTTACACCCTTGTGCATGGCATGGATGAAGCAGTTTTCTTCTACAGATCCTCCCCCTCACCAAACAATCAATTCTAGGATGTATCTTTTTCTTTTAAGTGTGCATGGTGGGGGTTTCTTTACAAGTAGCAGTTTTCTATTATTGTACGGACAGGCTTTCCCCCCTACCCAGGTTCTAACTCAGAACAGATAAACTTGTGCTTCTCCTAATTTCAGCATTCACTTGTGCATGCAAGTGAATGCTGAAATTAATCATCAGTCAGCAAAACTGAAGTGACAGTGATCTCTGTACATTTAAAGGCATTGGCTACAGTTTTGCTGAGTCACAGCCAGAATGAGGAAAACATTAACACACTGACTGGTGCAGTTCAGAGCTGGTGACGTAAAGATATGCTGTGATGTTTGAGAACATATGTACAAACTTATTGGTAGACCAGTTGATATAGGCAGGCCTAGAAGGAAAATAATTTCAGGTTATAGATGCCCAACACAGTAAGCAAATCGCTTTCAAGTGGTACATGAAGGGGAGTCCTGGCCACCATTGTGAAAGACACCAACCCATTAGCAGTGCAAATTTCTGACTGCCAGCACAGCTGGAAGGATAGAGGTGAAGAGCTGGCAGATGGAGCTGGATCCCACCTTATGTATGGGGGAAGGCAGGGATCCTGCAGCGTGAGAGTATGAGACATGCTGTGCGAGTGAGCAGAAAAAGATGTGTGTCAGAAAAGGTGGAGCTGGGAGAACAAAGACCTGCTTCTTGCCTGTGCCCAGGAGTGCTGCTGAGAGTGACTGACAACAACTGGTGCTCCCCCTCTGCCAGTGACCTTCTGGTGCACAGGCAAAACCCAGGAGAAAGGTTCACCTGCCTGCAGCTTCCTTGTCACCCATGCCCTTTTACCAAGAATTATGTGAATTACCTTCAAAGACAGGAGTTCCCACAATTCGTCCATGTATCTAATTCCTCCAAAAATGTGTTGTTCTTCAGATACACTATGTTGCGTTACACTGTTGAAAAGCTTGGCCTTTAAACCTCTCTCACTCCTTCTGCAATGATAATCCTACATTGTCAGTCAGTTGCCTTAAAACTCAGGGTATTTTGTCAGCCCACTGTAATGTTATTTTTAGCACAAGCAAACAGAAACCAGACAGACTCATGATCAGTCCTTTGGGGAAACGGAGGTAGAAGGATGAAGAGAGAGGAAGAGACTTCTCCTCTTGAAGATTTTTCCTGTTAGTCACAGCACTGAGGAAAAACAAACTCCATATGGAATAGATCATGTAAGGCCTTTAAAACATATTTGGAGAGACTGTACAGTTTCTTAAAGGAACTTGGAATAGTCAGTGGTTTGGGGCTTTTGCTGTATTTCCCATTTGGGGATGTGTGTGCGTTTTCATTTGTTTTAATTTGGACTGAGTTAAATGCATGAAGTAGTAGTTTGTTTTATTACCATCTTTCAAAGATCTATTCATAAAGGAAAAACATTCCCTGATTCCCCAAATGGGAAAGAGTTACAAATGCTTCTCTCCCAGTAGTTTCATCAGAGAAGTATTGCTGCTTTTTTTCTTGATGTTTTTTTCAATTTTTTTTTCTATTGACTTGCAAATGAAGGCTAACTTTTTGTTCCCAGCACAAGGCCAGAGTGTAGTGTGCTGAGGCAAGGATGTGTGCTCAGCTGGATGCTGAATCCAGACATAGAGTAGGTACGTAGTGCAGATCACAACCAGTGGGCTGATTTTACTGAAGCTACTAAATCTCATCTGAAATTGCCCTTTTCCCACTTGCCCCCCTGCTATGCGACTTTGTAGAATACCATTCCACAGTATTTACTGTGGAGTCCAGCCTTCTGTGATCTGCTTTTCCTGCCTGGTAGGACAGTGATGTCTCCCAAGGAAATAGGAGTGGAGTGAGATTTACCCCTTGGTGATACGGTTCTTCACCCAGAGGGTGGCTGGGCACTGGAACAGACTCCCCAGGGAAATGGTCACAGCACCAGCCTGGCAGAGCTCAAGGAGCATTTGGATAACGCTCTCAGGCACAGGGTGGGATTCCTGGGGCTGTGCTCTGCAGGACCAGGACTTGGACTTGATGATCCTTGTCAGTTCTTTCTAACTCAGAATATTCTGTGATTCTATGATAACTCTGCTGTAATTCTGCAATGTCAATAAATGTTATGTGCAAGAACAGCTGTAATTAAAACATTTGAGGATTTTTTTTTTTTCTTGAAAAGGTAATACAGTCCCACTTATTAAACACAAACTTTTGTTTAGAAATGGGCCCCAAATGAATTAATAAATGGGGTAATCTTTTAAAATTCAGCACTGGTCTGAAGAATATTCAGCATGTATATTGGGAAAGAGCTCTGGGCTTCTGAATCAATGATAGAGAAACAGACCCTGACCAAGGTGTTTTGGTGGTTTTGGGCGAGTTTTTTTTGTTTGTTTTTTAAGGATTCCAATGAGAACAGGTAAGGTGAAGGCAAACACTGAAACTTCCTGCTTTTCTGAATTACTACTGTAATTACTTCTTGTGACATCTGAAAAGTATGAGCTGTTCTAACCTCTCAATTTTCCTTGCATTCCACATGCTGTGTATTAGCATGAGTAGAGGGAGAAACTGTTATAGAACAAAAGCAATACAGCTTTACTAAATGTGAAATATGGAATGAGGTTTCACAGGAAACCAAGAATTTTGTTAGGGCTCGGAGGAATAAGGAGCACTGAACAGGTATGAAGAATTCAGGCTTTATTTAAGCCAGTTTTTTTCTCTTTTGTGTGTGTCTTTTTAATGTATCTTTTTTAATGTTGTGTTACTTTTAACACACCTTTCCAAAGAAGATGACCACGAAGCAGGTGTAATGTCTATCCACAACCTCTTGGAATTTGCTTTTCACCGGTCTGTATTTCGTGGTGGACTTACCCCCTTCGCATCTTGGCAATTTGGTAAACTCATTTACAGAAGCTCTCTCAGACCTGTGAATTGAATTTCAGACCTGTGGTGGCGGAGAGGAGCCGGTGGGCTGCTCGGCGAGGCGGGGATGGGGCTCGCAGGGCGGAGAGGCTGTGACCTGACACACGGGGGAGGGCAGGAGAGCCCAGCGCTTTTACCTCCGTGAAAACAGTAGCGGATTTTTAATTTTTTTTTTCTTTCCATCCCCCATTCCCTTTTCCTCCCTTCTTCTTGCCGGGGCTGTAATCCGACTGCTCTCTTTGGCTCCATTCCAGAGACAAATCCGAGTGTTTAATCCCCGTTCCCCCCTTTCCCAGCCTCGGGGGCCGGGGGGTGGCGGAGCAGGGAGGGGCAGGAGAGCCGAGCAAGCCCCAGCCCCGAGCCGGGCCAGGCCTCCCCGGGGAGGGGCTGAGGCAGCGGCTGGGCTGCGGGAGCTGCATGGAGGAGGGGAGGTGCACAGACTCCTCTGCCCGGCCGGCAGCAGGAGGAGGAAGTTTGGCGATTAAGCGGCTGCCCGGAGCTGCAGCGCACGGAGTGAGCCGGGGCGCGGCCGCGGGCGCTGCGGGGCGGACAGCCGGCAGCCGCTGCACGGGCTGCGGAGCGGGCTGAGCTCCCGCACTCCACCCGCACCCCCGCGCCTGGATTTCCAGCGGGAGGAGGAGCGCTGGAAAGACGGCGAGAGGCTGCCGGTGAGCGCTGCCGGGGGCTTTGTTCGGTGGGGCGCGCCGGGGAGGGGGCGGCGGCTCCCGGAGCGGCTCCCGGAGCGGGGCGGGCCGGTGGGACGGGAGGCACCCGGTGTCCCGCAGCCCCCGAGACCGCGGCGGGGGCTCGGCAGCGCAGCGCGTTCGGTGAGCGCAGCCTTTGTGCGCTCCCGCCGCAGGCACCGTGCGCCCGGCTCCCAGCGCGGCCGCCGCGCCGCTTTGTGCCCCGCCGGGGCAGCCCGGCCGAGCTGCACCGGCTCAGCCCGAGCCTGGCGGCGTCAGCGACTGTCAGCGGCGAGGGAGAAGGTACTTCTTTTAAAATACGATAAAATTCCATAGGGCCTCAGGTTCTGTGGGGATGCTTTAACCAACCCCCAAAACCCATCCTCTATTTAAAAAAATGTTTTAAAGTTAATGGGATTGTGATAAGTATGGCCTAAAGAGGTTTAAAAATATGATTGATCTATTGTTAAGTAGCAGGAGCTTTGATTCTGTGGCGAGGCAGTGGGGCAGAGCTGCCCTATAGGGTCCTGTATGCATTTCCCCATATCCTGCGCTCATCTTTTCCTTGCTTTGCGGGTCGTGTGTACCAGTCCCTGTTGCTGGAAGAGAAGCCCTTCAGATCTCATCCTTCAGTGACAGACCTGAGGCACTCGTTTCCTTCTTTCTTCACAAGCCACACTGCTCCAAGTATGAGAGAAAAGGACCCGAAACAAACTTAGATGAACGTTCAGCTGGTTTCCAATACGGTCTCTTTCTAGTTGGCTTTTTTTCCTCTTTTGATTATTAATTGGCAGGCACAGAAAGAGCTGTGGCCTTGCTTTTTTCTTTTAATGCTTACTGGTACTTCAGCAGTTTAGTAACCCTGCCTAGAGAACCTGATGACTTATAGGTGTGTTTTGAAAGCTGTGTAATAAGAGCCTACTAATAGTCATCTTTTGCTACTGTTTCATTCTTGGAGGGAGCAGTCTTTGCTGCTGGAGAGCTGCGGTTCGAATTTCCACAAGCGTTTGTTGCCCATGCCTCTAGCTAAATTTATAAAGGAATCCTGTTAGCTTGTGTGAAGCTAAATCTGGATGTAGCAACTCCTGGCTGCACAATTCACTGTGGTTGGCAAGGCACAATGTATAGCTTCCTTGAGATTTATTTTTAGGGTTTTTCCCCCCTGGTGTGTGTAGGGCACGTAGTTGTCATAACTTTGGGAACTCTTCACCAATGTGTGTGTGGGTGCTTTGGGATGAAAACATAAGAGTTTTGCTAAGGTTAGGAAATGTATTAATAGAGTGCTTGTCTCGAAAATATGAGAAGGCAGTTTGAGATTGGCCTCTTAATGAATATTGGTATTGTTCTCAGGTCCATGCAGATGCTTAGCTATTAAACTTGGACTCCACTTCTGCTCTGCGTTTTCAGTTGGCAGACTAGAAATAGTGCAGAACACTCTGATAAAAAGTTCAGTTTTAAATGTGTTCATTTACGGGAATGCTGGCTGTTTCTCACAGATCTGGAGAGCCCTAAGCTAACAATGTGGATCTGTGGACACACAACTTAGTGCATCTCTGCAGAGGCATGTTATGATTCTAACACTAGGTGTTAAGGTGTCATTTTTCTTGCTGTTTTACTTTTGATTTTCCAAAAAACAAAAAGAGAAAGGAAAAACAAATAGGTTTGTAGCCTAATCAGTTTGTAATTTATAGTCTTACTTGATAACATCTTGCAAAGACAGCATTGACTTGATTTTTAAGTGGAAATCTTCAAGTAGTGAACCTAGTTTGTTGGCAGCTCTCATCATTTCAGGACATCTGCTAATGTGTTCTTCCTTGGGCAGGATGTGAGACTACAGATTAACTGTCTAGAGGCATACTTTGAGACTAAAGTGTTTGATTGTGAGGCCATGGAAAAAGGTAGAAAGGGTTTGGAACTAAGTGAACGCTTGGTACCTTCCTGTGTAGAAGTGGGCTGTTTTTGTCTAGGTTTTTTATGGGGTCGTGTTTTGGGTTTCTTTGTAGTTTTGTTTTGTTGTTTTATTTAAAACCTTTGTTGTTCCCTAGAAGGGAAGTGAGAATACCTACTTACTTTCCTAATAAGTGGCACGTAGTGAGCTTGGGTACTTTTTGCTAATGTTATTTGTGTAGGTTGGTTTGTTTGAACCTTTCACTGACACAGTCTTTCATGTGGCACCGGTGATAGTATTTCTGTGAAGTCATTTGGAGCAGTATGCATGTTTGAAAGCTGCCTTGTGTGCATTTATTTGGATTGGGCTGTTGTATACCTGTTGTCCTCTGCCTTTCATATGCTTGTGATTTCTTGGCTCCCGTTCAGGAAAGGCTTTTTAAAGCCCTGCTAACCAGATAGGGCTGTAGCAACTGACAGAGGCATTTACTTGAAGTAGTGCTTTATTGTCTTTGAATGCAAACTCAGCAATGCAGAGCTGGTCTGTTTCTCTAACCATAGAACACTAACAGACCTGTAATTTGACATTGGCTTCTGCCATTTTATCTTGCTTTCTGGTAGCATCACCCATACAACTTATAGGCTCTGGTGAGTACTTTTGAGATCAACCCAGAAATGGGGAAAATTACAAAATCTGCTGTTACTAATTGTGAAGAGTAGATCCACAGATTAGCCTGAGATACTGCTATTGAAAAAAGTTTATGTACAGAGGTGTCATCTCTAAAATTGTCAATCTCTAAAAAAGACCAATCCTAAACCAAAGCAATTCTTAGGGAAGGATACTACAGAATGGATGGAGCTTTTTTATTTTATCTCTTCATTTTTTAAAGAATTCCAAAATAGCAATATTTTAACAGATACTTAGCACAGTTGTTAAAGTATGCCGGAGACTCATTCAACTGTTGGCTTTTATTTATTTATTTATTCATTTATTCATTTTCTTCATGCTTGGTTGCATCAGTTGCAGTTGCTGGGCACCACTAAGTCTCTACTGGCTAAGCCAGAGCTGCAGCTCTTGGTCTTGGGAGCATGGGGTTGTGAAGAAGAGGGACCACATTTCTGGTTGGCAGCATGGCCCTGTCATGCACCCCAACTCCATAGGGTCAGGAAGTAATGGGAACATCCAAGCTGATGAAGGGAGCCATTTGCAGGCTCCATTTAGAAGTGTTTCTCAGATTGGACATGTATAGAGCTGTGGCAGTTATGAATTAGAACAAAGGAATTAATCTGATGCATCTGATGCTCTTTTGCATTCAGTTGTGTTGAGAAGGAAGGTTGCTGTGTTAAAGAAATTTTTTATTGACATGTTAAATTAATTATGGCTTTAAGTTATTTTGCCATAAATTTCTTAATTGCCTAATATAGTGAACAGATAGATAATATATATCTAGAATATATAATAATAATATATCTAGATGATAATATATCTAGAAGATAGAATAGAAGATAGAATAATAAAGTATGAAAAAATATAAGTTAATAATGTAATGTCTACTGAAGACATTTGGAGAGATGGTGATCCTCTTATAATAAACTGGATTTTTTTCTGGTGGGGACAATGAGGATGTCTTACCAGTACTTACTCTAAATGACATTCTGTTTCTGTAGAGTTAAGAGGGGGAGGTGGGGGAAAAGAATTTTTGCAGCCCTCAGCAAAGTCTGGAGTGACTGAAAGGCTTGCAGAACTGTTGCTGAATGGTTAATTCTGAGAACCTGCATTACTGTCACTGCACATAGAAAGTTGTAGCTAGTAGGACTGTCAATGAGGAAAAAAAAGTGGAAGAAAGTGTTATTCTTGTAAACTTAGAATGCAAAGGATGTGGAGCCTAGATTTCCCCGCCACTTTAGAAAAGCTTCACACACCAAGTGAGTGGTGAAACCACAAAACTGGCCTCGGAACGGGAGTAAAGGGAATGAAGAGTAAAGTCAATCTTAGTGCAGTGGCAACAGTTGCAACTCTAAGTACAGGAGTCTTTTATATATGTGGATGAGAATACAAAAGATGAATGTGAACAGATTTAATAATAACTAAAGGTACCAGTATGGCCTGTTGGTATTCATTAATTAAAAAAAAAAAGTGTGTGACAAACTATCTCTTAGTGCTTAAAGTCTCCCAAATCACTTAAGGATATAAACTTTTTTTTTTTTTTTTTTTTTTTTTTTTTTAGTTATGGTGTTTGTATGAAATAGGTGAGTCTAGGCTGATTCACCAAAGGTTGAGTTTATATGAACTTGGTCTGAAATAGGCTTAACCATGAACTTGATTACAAATACAGGAAGAGAAAGGGGCCTAGTCAGGGAGGACTGGGGAAGGAAATGGAGGGGAAAACTACTTATACCTATGAAGGAGGCCTGAAAGAAGCAGTTGTCTAAGCCATGCTACAACTATTAAAACCATTCTCATCTCTTGACTGGGGTGCCTAATGAAGTACCTGCATGTGGGAGTGGTCACTACCTGTGTTTTCACTAATCACAATGCAGAGCATTGCTAGTAAAATACAAAGCAAGGCAACACTGTGAAAATTTATCTGTAAGAGTGACTTCATGCATTTGACTTGATTCTTTTATTCCTTCCTCAACATGAGCTCCACTAGTGCTGCTTCCTAATGTTCTCTGGGACCATGATGATTATATGCTAGGAGAGGCTGCATGTGTTTTTTATAAGGGTAATGAACAGGTATAAATTGAGCTGGCAGCAGTTTCCCATGTAAACTTTAAACTGAAGCAGTGCTAATTAACTTTGAATCCTTTAAGTCTTGCTTGCCTGCTCTGAGTTTCAGACTGCAAGTGGTGCCAAACCTCTTCCTGTAAGCATACATTCTGTAGAAACTTGCTTGTGAGCCCTGCCCAAATGTTTTAAAACCTAACTTAATGAATGCTAACATTTAAATATTTGAACCTTCATATCCATTCTGTGTTTCAGGATCACGCTCCAAGCATTAATACCATTCAGCTACTGTTTTCTGCTGATAAGATGCATGCTTCCTTTCCCTGGAAGTACAGAGCAGAGATAAAAAGTGTGTCATGGCTACAGTGATTGAATCACCTGCTCATTTGCTTGCTCACAGCCATTGGAGATAAAACCTTGGGGAGAGGATGGCTGTTTGGGTTGTCGTAAGGAGCGGTATCGGGAACAGCGTAACAGCCGGTTTCTTTTCATGGTCATGGCTGACATCTTCCAGCCCTGTCATCTGGGTGTGGGCTTCAAGGTCGGCCTCTGCCTTTTAATTAGCCCACATAAGGAGTCTCTAGCTCCTAGATTTAGTGCATAGGCTATAGTGCTTGTACTTTCTCCTGTCCTTCCCCTTGTGTTATGCAAAGTTATCTGTAAACACAGACAAGTTTTCCTCCCTAACCTCCTGTAAACGTTGGTTTGTTAAAGTATTTAGAAAATGTTGACCCTCAAGTACGTCCCGTAAGATTAGATACACTGTCTGCTGCAGCTTCATTGTGATTTCTACATACTGGAATCAATGTGTTGTTTGGGGGTTTTCTTTCTGTCTTTGTTTCTTTTTCAGTATTTGCATTGCCTGTCCCAGTGAGTCCAGATCCATAGCTGATGTCCCAACATGTTTCAGAAAGGCAGAGACAGAGCAGCTTCCATTCTGCTGCTGCCACTGGTCTGTGGTGCTTCAGTGTAAAGTAACATAGTGCTTTGTGTCCTTGATGTCTGATATGGGGGAAAAATGATAGTTCCTTCTTTGTAAATAATTTCGAAAATAGGTGAGATGAAGAACTACTTATTTGCACGTCAGAAATCTTTATCACTTCAGTATGCACAGAGCTTTCCACTTATTGTTTTAAACTGAAACCAAGTTAATAGCAGAAACTTGGGTTTGGCTTACAAGCAGTATTGGTGCTGCCAAGATGAGCGTGCTTCATACTCAAGTGCTTGTGAAGCTTTCTCACTGTTTAGTTTCCAGTTCCTTCTCCCTATCCTGATAACAGGCCTCGTGAGGTTGCTCAGAGAGCTGTCACACCTCAGTGTCTGTGTGATGGCATCATAGTTCATTTGCTTGTGTCACATCACATTCAGTTGCTTGTGGAAGCACTAATTTCTCTGAAGAATCAGCAGTCAGCCTATTTGAGTGGTAGACAAAGATGTGTTTAACAATAAACCATTACTGAATTTGGAGAGATAGTTTGCCTTCCCTCATACTCTACCAGCATGTGGTTTGTAACATCTTTCTGTCAGTCTCTTCTGGTAATTGTCAGTCTCTCTCATGTTGGATGAATCTGAAGTCATAAATCTCTGATTTGCTTTATCTTGGTCATTCTGTGCTCCTTCTGCCTTGAAAAGGGTTGCTGTCTGTGTCCTGCTGGCAGACAGGACCACTTAGTCCACTCCTCACTGGATACAGCCTCTGGCAATCCTTGCCTTATCAGGTTGGTTGCACTGTGAAGGCTCTTCTGCCTGATGGTATGAGGAGATTGCCTCCATCATCTCTTCCTCCTGAGCTTGAACTCATTCAATCTCCTGAGTTTTCCCAGATTTCTGGAGCAAAGCTGCTGACTTTCTTAAGTCAGTACCATGCATCAGGCACAGTGTAGATAGATGTTTTTTTTGGTAGGCCACTCTAGAATACTGTGATCTGTTATTAAGTGGAAGTAAGTAATTTCTGAGGGCATTAATGACCATTTAATCTCCAAGATTTTTTTCTGGTATCTTGGGACTGCCCAAGACTGACTTGGCATGCTTGTGCTCCTCCATTACTTTAGATGACATGGGTCCTTTTCTCAGGTGAAAAGGACAAGTTTTCTGCAGACCTTCCCTTCAGGAATTGTTTTCCATTTTCTTAGAGCCTGCCAGAGGGAAGTGCAGACCAGAGCACTAAGAAAACCCCACTTCTAGTGTGAAGGACAGAGTGGTTTGCTAAGGCACAAGCCATGCTGGGCAGATTTTAGAGCTGATCTCCTGGTGCTGACTCATCCTGGTGATCTCAGTAACTGCAGTTTGCACTTTGCCACTTTACCTGCAGCAGCTGTCTCCTTGGCAGTGTGGCCTGTTCCCAACACAGGTGTGCTTCCTCACTTGTGGCTGTGCATGCTGACAGGGTCACTTGTGTTCTTCATCTTAGGCCTAGGCTGTCCTGCTGTGCCAAGCACACTGCAGATCCAAAAGGATCCATGCTGAAGAGGTTCTTTCTGCAACCTTGCAGCAGAGGATCCTGCTGATAAACAACCTTTGCTCTCAAACACAGATTTGGCTCTTGCACTCCTCAGGCCCCTTTAAAGCAGTTTGTTCATCCAAAGCACAGAATAGGTGTGCTTTGGATGACTCAGAATCCAACAAGGTCAAAGCAAGGAGAATAGGTCATTCTTTTTCTGCCCTGTTTTGGTGAAGCATTGGTGTGATTGGGACCTGTAATATGCACAGGTAGGGTATGGAGAAGAAAGGTTTTCTCCCAGACACCACTGCATGCTGTTTGTATAGGATAGGGGCTGCGGCTGCTTTTCAAGGAAGAATTCTGGAAAAAAAAAAAACATGATGATCTCATTTGCTCTCTTCAGAAGAAAAGCTGGTCATCAGCCTTTGTTACTGAAGATCTGTTGCTTGTGAGTCTCTTTTCATCTCAAGAAGGGACAGTGCTGACACACATACCTGACAGATGCACCTGCCCACCCTGGCTGTGTGCATCATGCAGCTCCTGGATCTTCCACAGGGGTCTGGATGCTTGGGCCATCTGGGTGCTTCTTTGTTGGTGCTGTCTCATAGGGAGTCTGCCCACTAAATGTTATGGGTTTTTTCCCTTTTGCTCTTTAAATCAATGTCCGTGTTGCACAAAGAGTTCTTTCACTATTTAATAGAGGATCAGTGATGTCCATCCTCTGATGATTTTAGGAAAATGTACTGGGTTGGTTCCTTTTATTTGTTAATTATAAATATTGAGTCATATCAGGGGGTGATTAGTTCTGGTATCTGGATCACAGTTACTTGTCTATGCCCATACTTGCCCAGTGCTGGCTTCTTTCTGGGGACAGTTTGAGGTCATAGCAAGGATGGTCTGGAGGAGTTCTGGCAAAGACTCACTCAGCTGTTGACCTTGTCATGCAACTCACCTTTGTGCTGTTCACTGTTGTGAATGGGTAGAGTGAAAGAAACTCCTGGAGCACTGCATGAACTTAGTCCATGAAATTAGCTTAATGCGTCTGGGAAAGCTCTCAGCTGATTGCATGTGGAATAAATCCGTTTGCTTGGGATGTGGTGCATTTTCCGTCTGTTAATGGGTTCTGTCGTGCACTGAGAAGGTGCTACAGCATGTGGCCTTCCTGTAACAGCAAACTGCATTCCTCAGCCAGAAAAGCTGGGCTTTAGGAACTGGCACATAGCTCAGTAAAAGTCATGTCAAATAAATTTTTACTTTAGTCCTCCTCTCTGGTGATTAAACTTGCACAATGGTTTGCTGTCTAGCACATGTGAACATCTACTAAGGATTTTATTCTGAGCTTTTCTTAGAGGGTCAGTATGTGGAATTGTTCAGCAAGTGTTTGTTTTAAAATGCTACAGTATACGTTGACACAATTTTATTATGTCCAATGCGCAATAAAATCCAGGTTGTCGGGATGGAGTTGTATGGGTATGAGGTGTGGCTGGGGACTAGGTGAGAGCAGGAATGTCAATGAATGGTATGAATATCTTGATATCCTACTTGAAATGGAAGCAAATTCCCACCTGTAATTTTGTGGAACACAATTACATGTAGTTGAGTGGCTCTGGCTTACTGTAGTCTTTTAGCCTGGCTGAAATGGGATAAGGAAATTATTTAAAAGCGGAGATTTCAAAGCTCAGACCTCATGATTTGAGGGAGCCCGTTAACTAGACTAAAGTGATAATGTTAGCTCTCACCACACTGAGAGAGTCAGTAGAACACAAGGGTTATAAGTCATTTACATTTCTTAGGGAAACTGAGGTAAAGATAATCTCAGTGACTCCTAATGGATAAAGTAAAGCACCCATCCTCTTACTGAAAATTATTTTGCTTGCCTCCCAGGGATGCTAGAGTATACCTGAAAGGAACACCTCAATTTTACAGCATTTTGAAAGATAGTTTTCAATCTTAGGGGCTTTTAATTTAACATTATAGTGTGAACCCCAAGTTCCAAAGTGTTTTTCACAGGAGAGCCAGACATTATGGTTCAAGTCAGTTTAAATATCTGAATGCAGGGTTTTTTTTGGTGCTTTTGCTATGCCATTTGCTTGATGCTTTAACTCTATGTATTTTCTAAAAGTGATTAAGAAGTCAAGCTTTTTGTTAATAAGTGTTAATAATATATTTCTAGACTAAGACTATTTTGAATCATGCAAACTTTTTAAAAATGAAATGGTAATTGCAGGACAAATGGTATTTGTTAATCGCTTTCTTGAAGGAAACATTCAACATCTTTTCTTCATGGTAGTTTTTCTAGTACAAAAGTGTTCAATTTTCTTACACTGATGGTTAAGAAATAAACCACTGAATTGATAAAAAAATTTCACAGGATGAAAAATTCATTTTCCTTACAGATTAACTTGTTTTATAGTGTGAGGATAGTAAAATCATTAGAAAACCTTCTTGGAAAAGTTAAAGAAGGCTGATAGAACATTCTGTAGCATCCAAGATCTTGTACTTTAGTCAATTTGGATGTCACTGTCTCAGATCATGCATTAAAAGGTTTTGAAAGGCCATTGTATCTGCTGGGGGTTAGAGAATATCTTAGCTTTTAGCAAATAATTTTACCCTAGAATTAAGAAAGTGTTGTTGATGAAACTACTGTCAAACAAGAGAGCCCCAGTAAAAAGTGTAGGCTTCTTTGGGGTTATCTAGATTCCTGATTTTCATTTATTCATATATAATACATGCATATACATACATACATATATAATGTATATATTATATATATATATATACACAAATGTGTGTATATTTAAATGGTTATATTGTCAGTCTGTTTTTTTTTTCCTAGGGTTCTTAAGGAAACTGGGTTCTCAAGCAGTTGAAATTGAGTCCTTTGACTCTGGAGGATTTGAGGCTAGGGAAACTTACATGATAAGTGGAAAGTAGGGTGGTAATTGTAGGTCACTTTGCATTTCTGTTTTGCTTAATTTACAATCTGAAGTACAGTCAGGTGGTTGGGCATTTGAATGTTACAGCTGTTACAGTCTGATCACAGGAACTCTGTGAGACTACTCATGTAGCCTTCTTCAGATTCCTCGAAATGTTAGTGGAGACTGCTCTGTGTCTTCAGTTGTTAAAAGGAAAGCTAAGTGAAGGAAATAAAATTATTGCTATAGTTGTCACTCGGTGACATCAAAAGACAAAAAATATACTCTTTTAGTCTGTGAAATTGCTAATTTATTGCTATAAAGATAGCATGGAGAAGGCAAATATACTGATATTTTATTAAAAGAAAAATTCAGATGGATTTGTTTTTTGTATTTAAAAATGTGTTCATCTGTAGATGAACATTATGCCCCATTAGCAAGATAAAATTGATGGCATTAATATTGAAGTTAAAAATAGACCAGTATTTTTGAAATAAAAAATTTTGTCTGTTTATGATTTGGGTCAGCTAGACCAAATTAACTTGGACACTTAGCAGGGTCTCTCATTTATTCTGGCATAAGAACAAGCGTTGGGCAGAGCTTCCCAGTCTCAAAAAACTGATGGTGGTGAGAGGCCTCCACAGTGTTCCCAGCCAGCTGAATGCCTGAGGTATTTTGCCATACAGGAAATCAATTGCAGCTGAATGTGCACTGTTTCCATTTCAAGTATATAAACAGGCCTTATGATGGTATAAAAAAAGAAGAAAGATATTAAATAGTTTCTTGAAAGTTCAGAACAGGAATATTTGATGTTCAGTTTCTGTGGATTCTTCAGTGTCACCTTTGGCTCAGTCCATGGCACGAAAATAGCACAGAAGGAGAGGTGAATTAATGTTGGATACTGCAGAAAAGGGAAGTGTAAAGCAATGTCTTAGAGAAATGAAAATAATAAAAAAGGTATCCTTGTTCAGTTCCAGTTGATATTCTGCTGAGGCTGGGAGGGGTTACAAGTTTAGCAGAGGGAATGAGCTCTTTCCCTTGTTAAATCAAAAATCCTCCATTTTTTGGCTTCAAAGCAGGCTAATAAATTTTGTAAGAAAAAGCTGCACCGCAATTCTACCTAAATAGCTGGGTTTGGTAGGAGGAACACTATTTTTGTTCAGATATTTATCATGCTTTGTTGACCTTGTGAAAGTACCTAGATTTGGTGAAGGTACCAGGCAGATCACAGTGACCTATATCTCTGATGTGCTTTATAGGCCACTGATGTTGCTTACCAGGGAAGTGAGAGCTCATTTGGATAGAGGTTTCCAAGCATTAAAGATAATTATGTTGAGAATCAGCTCTAACAATTTCCAGGAGTGTGGCCTGGAGCCCTTGGGGTTTAGAGCTTGGGAACCCAGCAGTACTTCCTTGCTTCAGCACAGCCATACAGCATGGCATAGGCAAGCTGTCTGATCCACATTTTTAAAGATATGTAGGTAGGCAGAGGTGATAAAGGCTCTTAATAGGATTTTCAGAATGACATTAGTGTCTAATTCCTATTCAAAGTCTGACTCCTTAGCTTGTCTGAACTGGATTCAGCCCGTGCTATGTTTTATTCAGCTGCTCTTTCGGACAGAATGGGAGGTGTGCGTACAGCAAGCGTGACTTAGGGGGAATAAACCGAGGTGTGCCTAGACCCCTGCTGAGCTGTGCAGCTGAGCTCCCTTTTATCCTTTCTCTAATTCCATAATTTCCACTCTCCTTTCTGCAGAATGCCAGAGACTCAACAGAGGAGAGGAAAAGTGACTCCATTTTGCCCAACCCAACAGCGACATATTAGGTGAGTACTCTACCAGGTAAATTATTTTTATATTTTTTCTTTAACATTATTTTAAATGTGAGATGATTTTTGGTGTGTCTCTGACTGAGAGGATTACCACTGGTGTACAGTGAATGTGCCTCAGGTTAACCATGAGGCTGCTTAGTGTCCAAACCCTCAGTAGGTCCCTGTGCTGAACAGCCTGGCATGTGGGTTAGCCAGGAGAGAGGGTGTTCCTCATGTGCACACTAGTGGGGTTTTATGCCCATTAAATCCAATTTTGGGGGGCACCTAAGCAGTTAGGGGGAGGTTAACAGTTCAGTTTTAGCATTTGTTTCTGAAATGGAGGTTTTGCTAAAGATCTGTAGCTGAATTTTTGTTCAGTGTCTTGATTCTCTCCCTTTTGGAAGTGAAAGTGCCAGTTTTATGGAGAAACAATGTACCTATGGGGAGATCCAGGATAACTTTGTTCTCCTGAGATTTCCTATGTTAGTCTGTGTCATTTTAGCTTATTTTCTAGTGATTTAATTTTGTTTATATAATCTCACTGCCTGGCAGTCTTGGAGCATCTAAGAAACTTGGGAACATAGGAAAAAAGCAGGTTTACATGCCATGGAAATGCAACCTGATTGTCATAACTGATTTCACTCATTGACTATCTGAAACAAATCAACATTCCAGAAAACTTCTCAATAGGACTGGAAGGAGACTTTACAGAAAATAGTGTCTCCTTCTCTATTTTCTCTCTCTTATGAGAGCTTTAGGCAAGATCCCTTTTTTCTCCTCTCCAACAAGAAAGATTCCTGGTGCCAACCTAAAGGAGTCTTTTCTTCTCTCTGAAAAAAGCAGACATTCAGTGACTAACAACTCAGTCATTGCTATTTGGAAAAACTTGATGCCTTACAGGTAATCTGCTTCACTCCTTGCAGTGCTACTGTTGAAACCAGCATAGCATAGATAAGTATATTTAAAAAAAAAAAAAAAAGGTGAATTGTGTTAATTGCCTCTCTGGCTTCTGTGGCCTGCAGAGGGAATACTAATATGCTATATTAGACCACTAATTAATAATATTTATTCTTTTACCTTACTGTTAGTGGGGCTTGTAATATAATTTTGTAGTATATATTTATGATCCAATTGTGTTCAAGTGTTTATGAAATTTTAGAAGAATGGCAACTTTATTTTGACTCCAGTGCTTTGAGATTGCATAACTGTAATAAAAAGACACTTGCAGGACTGTGTAGCACTAGATTAAAGCTTACATCTGACAAACATTAGTGAGATCTTACTTTCCTTTGGATCCAAGGGAGAACAGTCTCTGTAAGCAGAAAAATGTTTTGTGGAGACTGCAAGAGGAAAGACCAGAAATTCCTCTTCAGCCTTTTCCAAAAATAGCAAGATTTTAATAAGGTTGCATGTTTTAACATGTATTAGAGAAAAATAATTGTCATGACCTAAATTCAGTACACTAGTTCTCTGTCTTATTTGCTGATAGTTAATTACTAGCATATTTTTTTATCCACAAGCATGGAGGGGCTGTACATTCCCATCTTCCACACAGGAAATAATTTTATTTATTTAGCTTGAAGTTCGTGCATATCCAAATGCATGCAAAGTATTTGCCTAGTGACCTTAGAGTGAATTATTTGCACAAACTCTCCCCTTTCCTGATCTCCAAGTAATTTCAAGTGTGCTGCTTGGCCTTGGTTTTGATTTGCAGTGGTTTTATTGTGTTTTCATGATGAACAAAAAAGCTAACCAGACCAGCAGACTAAAATAACCTCTTTTCTGAAAGCAGAGATAACATGGATTGCTCCTGTGGCCTAAGATGCAGAGGATTTCCTAAGATTCTTTGGGATCCCTGGCAGACAAGCATTCACTGTGAAGTGCTTCAAAAAATTGTTGTGTCAACAAAGCTGGAGTGTGTGGGAATGTATCAGCTAAGGGGATAAGGCATTCAAGGACTGGATGAAGTGCACATTGTAAGGAATTCATTTTGTGGGAAAAAGGAAGAAACAGAAAATATGAGGACTGGTGTTCTGTAAAAATAGGAGCTTAATGGTTTAGGCAGATACAGCTTTGAGGGATGGATGTTGAACCTTGCCAAATAACCACCAGTAATTTTTCCAAATTTGCTTTACGTGTCAGGCTTACATCTGGAACATCTAAGAATATTTTCATTCTGAAAAACTTTTGGGGGTGGTGGGGGGAAATGCTTTATGAAATTTGTTTCTGTTTTGTTATTATCCATTTGAATTACATAACAATATTGTCTGTTTTTAATTGTTTCAATAAGTTGGTGGTTAGAATATCTTTAGAAGGATTAAAATGGGCTTCAGCATCTATTAAATCATAACATGTTGTAGCAGAGAAGGAAACATTAGATCAATATACTTTATTCTGACAACTCCATGTGACTTTAATATGCAGTGTGTTTATGCTAAAAGTCAATACATTAAAAAAATTCCTTGAACATTTTTGCATCACTGAATGCTTTGTTTAGGTCATGCCTTTAGTGGTGTGAGGGCTTGCAAATCTGTGTGGGGGTGGAGAGGAATGATCCTATGCCCACGTATGAGCTTTTCTGTAAGTTGGGTCTATTTTTGGTATGCAATGAAGCAGAGGTACAGAGTGAAAATAAGGGTCCAGTTGCAATGTGAAGGCCTGTAAAAGCTTTCCTATTGTGGGAAGTACGTACCAAGCTCTTAGAGCAGTTGCATTAGTGTCCATGGGAATATTTGGAGTTTAATTTAGCATGCTAGATTAGGGCCTAATACCTTAATTAAGGCTCACATTTTTAATAAGTTTCCTGCAAACCCTTTGTGGCTGACTACAGTTGTGGAACAGACATAATATAAAGCCCATCTCTAGGGTTTACTGTTGTTGGCAGTTTTATGAAAGCTGTCATTCTATTTCAGAGTGATGAAGCTGACCAGCAAACGTAGTCTTTAATGGAAGGATTCACAGATCTGACTAGACTTCTTAAAAAATGCTAATCCAAATAATTTATGCCAGTGATGTATTGAAATTCTATGTACCTAGTACATTTAGACTGATGTTTTTATAAAAATTGTGATAACTATTTTAGAAAAGCCTTTGTTAATTGATAAAACGGCTTTTTCAGGTAGAGGCTGCTTAATTCTCTTGTCAGTTCCCATGTTTGGGATTTTCTGCTATGGAAAGCACTAAATGTATTTTCTGAAAAAGTTCAGAAATAATATAATTAGGATTTTTTGGTGTAAAGTCCAAAGAAACCAGCTCACTCCCGCCTCTCTGCTCTCCCCCGCCACGCTTGCTCGGAGCGGTCAGTCCTTTCCCGCTTCCATCCCCTATTGTTGCGGTCAAGTGACCAAGGAGAAGTGTACACTTCCTTTTGTGTCCTGTAGATAGAGCTTCTTAATTGATGCCTGCTGCTTTCTTTCTGGCAGAAAGGAAATGAATGGGCAGTAGTGATTATAGCACATCTGTTGTTTTCTGGTGAGCATCCTGTACGGCAGTGACACTGTCTTGAAGACTCCTTTTCTTCCCCCTTTTTTTTCTTTTATTTTTCTGTTGGCTGTTTTTTTGTTGGTTGCTTGCTTTTTTGTCCTGTTCAGGACTAGTTAGTAGAGAGGGTACAGGGACAGTGTTGTTCCTTTATCACAGGTGTAGCTGGAGCAGAAAAACAAATTGCAGACTGGAAGAAAATAACTTGCTTTTCAAACGAGTGTATTTTACACATGCACACACACAATCTTACAAAATCTTTATGGAGGTGCTATGTATTGGTTGCATGTGAGTCCTGTCTTCGTAGTTGACTGCCTTGTAGATTTAATACTCAAAAATCAAGCTGGAAATGGCTTCCTTTGGGGAAGGGAAGAAATAAGGTAGCGTTCATACCAAGGACTCAAAACCCAAAGCATTCACACATCTTTCACTACAGTTTCTAAGATGCCATTTCTAGGTCTGTGATACCATTGTCCAGCTCTTGCTTGAGCATCTACTGCTTGATGTGTTGCAGCATAGCTTTCAGAAGTGCTGAGAAAGAAATGGGGGAGCTCTGTAGTGTGCTCCTGCTCTCCCAGAGAGGAGGTTGGACGTATATGGAGCTCCTTACTTGGCTTTACAGATGACAGGGAAAGAGGTTCTGGGGACAGATGAATGTTGAACTATTGGTAAGTGTCTGGCCTGAGAGAAGAATGAGACTTGGTGCTTGGGAAGACAAATGTCTGGAGAAATGATTGAGGAAGGCCAGTAAATCAGCTGGGTGAAGTAGGTTGTGGTAGCAGAGTGTACCACCGCTTGTCCCTTCCATCGTACCAGCCATAATTTTTCCACAACTTCTTTTTAATTTCTGTTTTATAAAGATGTGAAAGTGGTATGCACTCTATGCAAACCCTGAGCGTGTGTCTTGGCCATTTTGTTGTCTCTTGCCATGCAAAGTTCTTGAAAAACCAATAATTGAAAGAGCTCTGTGAGTTTTAGTTCTTACTACTTATTTGGTTGTTCTTTGTTCCTTCCTTTTCTTTCATTCTGTTTAATTGCACCATTTCTTGTAAGTAAGGTGCCAGTACTCTGCTTTTGCACAGACTAAACACATTGATACTTGAACTAAAAGAGTTTGTGTTGGGCTTGGATGCAGCTGGTTACCTAAAGTTGGTGAACTGGGTAGTGCTGCCCTCTTCCTTGGGGGTTTCTGATGGGTACTGGATAAAATTGGGGTTTTCATCAGCCCTTTCTTGTCACTTGCAATCCTGAGAGCTGCTTTGTCCCTGTCCTCTTAGGAGAGGATTGTTTAACAAAGGGTATATTGAGATGTACAACTTTCTATCCATACAATGCTGGAAGCTTACAGCCTTTCAAAGGTTTTTCAAATAACACATACACCTGGCCACTAGAAATGGGAAAAGTGAGAGAGTGTTCTGTAGTTGCACCCCAACATGGGTGAACACAAAATTTGTGATGCCAGAAGTGAATCATGATGCAGTTAATGTCCCAGGTTAACCTTTAGCCATTCCTTGATCAGAACAGAATTCAGAAGATGAAGAAGCAGGTGACATAAATCCAAATTTAAATTAAAATTTAAATTGGGTGGGGTTTCCTTCTACTGTGGTAAAACTGAGTTTTGTTTCCCCAAAGACTTATCTAAGAGAAATTTAAGCAACTAAGTAATCCTTTTGCTTTCTGAGTGAGATGCTCAGAGACCCTGTTCATGCCTCTGAAGTCTTTTAAACATTTAGCCTACCCCCATAGGATTTCAGAATTATCTTGCATCTCTTGGCAAGCATTATGGTGTAGCTAAATGTTAGTCATGGCAAAAGCCAAGTAATACAGGAAAAAACCCACAGAATCATTTAAAATGTATTTGTTCGAGTTTTTGTGTATCCCATTTTATGGATTTATTAATATATTAAGCTTTATAAAGAGTGCATTATTAAGAAACATAATATATTGTTAATGTGAGCTTTTTACAATTCTGAGCACTACATTGATAGATTATTCTGCACCACTTGAATTACTTGTGAGAAACACTTGAATATTTGTGTGACTTAATGTATTCAAATTACTATACACAAGTTTGCTAGGATGGTTTTAATATGGAATCTTGACTTTGAGAACAGATGTGACTTCTTTTATCGTGAATTTAAGATGCAATACATGATGTAGAGCGTGACTATAGATTGTTTTACAAAATTTTCAAAGACAGCTCTTTGAGTACATATGCATTGATGACTATACACACAAAATCCTATTAAAAATTAAAAATACTTCTTCCATTAAGGCAGATATTCATTAAAGCTTGATACATAGCTCTTCAGTAAAAGAAACTTCAACAAGACCTTCAACCTCTAAAAGAAAGATTAGCTACTGCTTTTATCAGTACGGACATTGCTTTGAAGAAACTGAACATCTGGTTTCCTTCTGAGAGAATTATGTTCTGTCCACTTGACCCTTTGTAAAAGTAAATATTTTTATTAGTTATGTTATGTAGGAATTTGAAAAAATATTTAATAAATGAAAAGCCCCCACCTTTGCATATTTAGCTTCAGTTACAGAAGTGCAATACATCAAATGATCTTATGTTCTTGATTAATGACTTCCTATTGTATTAAAAATTATACCAGTATGGAATTTGATAAGAGACATAACTTTTTCTTTGTTTTCCTTTTAATAAGAAAATATTTCTTTTTCTCCCTTGTTCCCTCCCAGAATTATGTTTGTCAAACCACAGACATTTCAGCCCTCACTCCTTTCGTTCAGCTGTGGCTGTAAACTGCACTTCCAGGGTAAATCCACCTGGATGATATTTGCTTTCCACATGATTTAAATGTGTGAAGTTTTGGCTGTGATCAAACAGAGGTTAAAGTTTATTGGAGATGTAGATTCTAATCCTGTTTTCAAGGTAGAACAGAACAGACTGTAATATCGTAGGTGTTATATTTATTTCTTCTATATAGAAATAGTTTTCTTAGGAAAAATGCCCCCTATGCATCACAGGTTTAAACACAAATGTTACTTGTTTTGTGCTGGTATGAGAGTGAGTGGATATCTTTAAAATACACAATGCAGCCTTTTAACTAAGGAAAAGCATAGGACTTAATGAAGTGTTGCACTTGAGAAATTATTTTACAAGTCAAGCCAGTTAGGAATTTTTCAGCCAAAAATATTTTGTTGGAAAACAACAATTTATTGAAAACAGAACATTTCACACAAGCAGTTTTTGACAAAACTATCAGCAAGAGAAGTTTTTCAGATACAGGATTGTAAGAAAACCTGTTTCAGTTCCATAGAAAAATAACAATGTAACTCAAGCAAATACTATCTCTCTGGAAAGCTCTCTCTCTATTTTTAATTATACTTTCTTTTTGAATTAGAGTCCTTCAGTGATCTCTAACTGTTTTTCACAAGGAACATGGCTATTTTCAAAATTCTACTTTTTATTTTTTCATTAAGTGGGAAAGATGGCTTCCTAGTTGATTCTAGTCTATTGATGTTCATATTTGGAAATTGTTCCTATGGAAAAGAGTCTTCCATTGTTTTAATGCAAACTTGCTGACAAATGGCAGACATGGTCTGACTCAAGTAATGACAAATTATTTCCTCTGTTCTTTTTCATTCCTCATTTGACATGTATCAAAATCTGCTGGTAACTTGTCAGTGAAGTTAAGACTTACTCCAAATTCTTATAAATTTTATTTGTCCCATTTCTTGTTGTTACTGTTATTATGATTGGTCTAAACTGTGTTGCTTATGTAATAGGCACTGTAAGTGCCTGTCTCTTTACTGGATATGCCAGGGTTGAGGGTTTATGAATCTTCAGGGTGAAGTAAAGCCTTTCAAAAGACTGTGTATCAGAGTAGACAGCTTTTGATCAAGTGGGTTGCAGGATAATTGAGCAATGCTTGTGCCAAATCTGTCTAGGATCTAAACCAAAAATACAGAGTTTTTGTGTTTATTTTGGGAATAGGTTCGTAGTTGTACGTTTGCCTTGTACTGCAATATTTATGAGAAATGACATTAAAGTGCACTTTAAACAGCACATTATAATATAAAATGTTACTGTGTCTCTGAAGCACATCTGCTAATGCAAGATGTAAAGCTATTAATTTGGTCAGGACAATGAGTTCCTTATGAATTGGGGCTAGCCCATTGAAATGAGTTTGCTCCTGAATTAATGATGATGGAGGGTGGGGAATTTGGAGTAATGACCATCTGCTGGGTTGCTGATGTCCAGCAGGCTTTAAGAGACAGAGTGACGCCTGTGGTAACATGCTTGGGCAAATCTTAATTTCTGTATTGTTACTAAGCATAGAGCAAGGAAAGAAAAGATGGGTGAAACTGTAAAATTTAGGTAATTTTTGCATGAGTGAGAGGACTGTCTTCCAAGGGTTGAAGCTTACTATTATTCTCCATTCTTGAGAGCAGCTTGATTTGATTCCCCCACCAGCCAGGAGAGATGAGAGGCAAAAACCTCAAATGCTTTTTACTCTGGGGACTGGAGGAGCCCCACACAAGTGCTGTTGTGCTTCATCTCCTGTGGTGCAACAGTGCATATGTGATAAACTGAGTGCCCCAGCTCTTCATCCCTGTTGCTATTCATTCCATGTACCTAAATGGCTTCCCAAGATGTAGTTTATCTGCCTGAAACTCTAATTCTCATGAAGCTCTTTGACAGCCTTTCAGCACCAAGAGTGGTGTACGTTTCTTGAGATTGTCAAATCGTATTTTGTCTTACCCATACCTTTATGAGACATAAAGATACTTGAGTAAATTCTGTAGTGTAAATAACTGTATAAATGAGGGAGGCATGAAATTCCCCTGCACAGGTAGTTTCCTTCCCTGCTTTCTTGGATATTAGTCTTCAAGGTGAGTGACATAAGCTGCTGCATGCTTGCTGGAAATGAGATTAGTAGCTGGGGTTTTTTCCTTAAAATGAATGGGCAGTACTGGTACAAAAATGCACGCTTCTTTCTGTATGTGTGGAAAGCATAATGTAAACACTCATCTAATTATAAGTAGACATCATACAAATATCTTAATATCTCTATAGTATCATGCTTCCTGCCATTGATCTTTATCACTAAAAGTAAACAAATAAGTTTTCCTTGATGATTCTTATATGTTAATCTAGGATTGCAAACCTCTACTCACAAAAATGCTGCTCATGGTAGATATCTTGAAGATTACAGTGTCCATGGTGTTCTGATATGTTTGGATGGAATATTTTCAAAGTGTATTTAATACTCTATATGAAGTGTTAGTTTGGATATAGGGTTTTCCCTGCAGTCTACAGTAGTAGGCTCCCACTTGGGAATAGGTGGAGTGCAGCCTTCTTGGGGGAGGCACCAGTATCCCAGAGGAAAAGTGGAATGTAAAACACTACCCGATAATCAGGCACTGGGTGGGCCATCTTCTTCAATTTTGTAGAGCATTCAGTGTTCTTCCTAAGAGATTTCTTTTCCTTCATTGCAGCTAAAAGGTTGATAGTCTTTTTTCATTTGGAATCTTCTTATAATCTTGCTAAGTGTGCACTCTGATGCATCAGTTAAAATAGATCTTTGATGGAGTTCTTGCAGGGTAGAAAAAAGAGCAAAACTGCAGAAAAGAGCAGAACATGTATGTGGTTGAAATGGACTTGATTATCTATTTCCATGTTAATACATGCTTGAATTGGTAAAAGAAAAATATATTTTTCTAGTTACTTCTCTGAAAAGTCGAGCAGTTCTCTTATTTCCTTAGAGAAATATGCTGAATTTTCAGCATCATAGATTTGAGGCTGGTAGTTACAGGTAATCTGTTTTAGCTAGTAACTTTTGTAACAAATTAATTAACCAAACAGTTGAGTTTCTGTGTAAATTTTGCTGACAGTTAACTCTGGAAAAAGACAAAATACATCTAGACATACTATAAAGGTTATGCTAATTCAAACCATTACAGTTTACATGATTCAAACCCTGTTCCTTAGTTTTGTAGTTTTGTTTTTGGGGTTTTTTACCAGTTTGGTAGTAAGAACAATTCGAAAGAAGTGCCACATAGTTTACATGTTTTATAATAGATCAAACTTTTCTTAAATTTAGATGTAAAAACTCAAAGCTTTTAAAAATAACTGGTAATTTTGAAGTTTGGTAGTTGCCTTAACATTCACTATAGTTGCTTTTATTAAGTACCCGGAATTCCTGTTTTCCACCAGCTGGGGTAGATGCTAAAATGACTGAACAGTTTTTAAAGAAGTTTGGCCTTTGTTTTATGATTCATTCAATCAACTGTGATTCATTGCAACTTCTTCCCAAACTTTAATAGTTTTTGCTTAAACTATATTACAGTTGGATTTTAAGAGAAAACCTGAAGCCCCCAAACCACAGAAAATTCCCTCCCACTAAGGATCTGCTTTACATTTCATGCTGGCATTTGGCTGGTAATATCACAGAGATGCCCAGACTTAAACTTGTGTATGGATTGTGTATGGAACAGCCAAAAGAGGAATTTGCTTGCTACAGGAGAGCTGGGCAACTGCCCCTGAGCTCTGCTTGTGTCAAAATCTCTTGCTCTGACACAGTGGAAGGAGGCATCCACCATTTGTTGGATACACAGGAGCTGAAAGTGCAGAGACAGAAAATTATGCTTTTTTTGGAAAGGTTTTGGTCTGTTTTAAAGGTCAGGACTGAAAGGTGAAAGTAAACACTGACCCAGTGGCATATGCATAAGGGAAGGGGAGTTCGGTTGCATGTAATTATACTTTCTTCTCTCCCTGTTCTGCTTTTTATGCCAGCAGGTGTTTTTCTGTCTCCAGTCAGAGTTCTTTAAATCTTTGAAGTGTGTAATAATGCACAATTAAGAAAAGATTGTTCTAAGTTTTTTAGAAGTTTTTATGAGCATAGGTGGCCTGAGAGAGGAGTGCTGTAAGGTTGCACCTGTGTAAAATTCAGGTGGGCCTAGGAGTGTTCCCAGGCCTGGGAGAAGATGGTCTGTGATGGTCATGTTTGCTGGTGTGGTGGTGGGAAATGGCAGCCTTCTCCACAGACAGTTTCCAGGCATGACTCAGTCTCTAGAGCAGGTCAGCCATCACTTGAGAGATGGCTTTTATGTACCCTGTTTTGGACACTAGGATTATTTATTACCACAGAAGTCTTATTCTGTCCCAGCTTGCTTTTGCACCCAGGAGCACTTTTTGGGCACATCTAATGCATTAATTTAAGAATAGCCTTCGTTTTTCTGATGATGAAACCCTGCAATGTGACCTCAGCATTTATTCAGCATCAGAGAATCTGCAGGTTGGTCCAGAAATCCCATGAGTGTTTTCACTGCGGGGAAGATCAAGGGTCATGTTTTATTTGATGTCAGCACATCTTCTCAGTCTGCATTTCTCTGCAGATTTTTCATTCCTTGCTTGGGTAAGTTTGCCCTACAGAATTGCTGTTGTTTATTTCAAAGTGAATTTCTGCATTGGTTGTTTTGTAGAGAGAAAAGGAGGAGTTTGGAACTGGGAAAGAGGAAACAGAAGAGTTTGGAACTGACTTGGCACTTTGATATGCCTTGGTGGATGAGCACGTAGTGGTGACCACTGGGGGAAAAGTTTAATAGCTTGGTGGTATCTCTGGGAATACTGCAAGGCTGTGGGAACTGTGACAGGATGAGGAGGAGATCAAGTAACTGTCATTGGATTTAAAGGGAGCAAATCTTCCCCCTGCTCCTCTTGCCTAAATGCAGTAAGGCTTAGCGGGCTATAGAAAATCATTTGCTGATCAGATAGAGTAGTTCCCTGCTTTTTGTGGTAATATACATAGCTCTTAGAGTGTGTTTGAAATACAGCAGGGACTTTTTCTTTTTTTTCCTGCAGCCCCACTGAATAGGCTGGCATGGTCTCAGAGCGAGGCAGGGCCAGGTGGTTTCCTCACTCTGCTGTGCCTCTTGCTGGGTTAAGTGGGAACCTGGTGTTGTTAGTATGCACTCTGTGTGCCTGTGTTCCTCTGAGGACAAAATGTGGGCTAGGCAGCAAGAATGGAGGAGCTGGGGTTTTTATGTACTAAGGGGATGGTATTACATAACTTGAAACAGCATTATTGGAATACCTCTGTGTTGTTTCAGTAGATCAGTGCTTAATATTTGTATGAAACATAAAGGTTTATAAATGGTTAGCTGTATGTCTTGGCAGTGCTTTAGGTTTGTTCCCCACTTACTAAACTCAGAAGGGTGTTTTGCAGAAAGTTCACATAAGTTATTTCTTCCCTTAAAAGTGGAAGAAAAGGAACTTTCATCTGAATTCACCGGGCTTAGCTCTGAGAATTCAAAAGGCTTTGGAAACTGGCTGAAGCTCTTGGTACTGACTTGAGTAATATCCCTTTGAATATTTACTTTAATCAAGCCTATTTAGAGATTCCCGCTCACACCCTGCCCTTATTTTTGTTGGTTTCCAGTACTAGATAAAATGACCAATGAAATATAAAGCTGTTTTCTTAAAAATAGATTCTTCTGGAGTTCTCAGTGGTATTGCTATAGCTGGATTTTGTGTTATTTTAGCACATAATAGGTATTTCTTTGTTTCTGTGTTTGAAAGATAAGTCCACGTTATTTATTTTATTTTCTGAGAAGGTGAATGAAGTATCAAAGTGCACAATGGCTTGGACTCCATGCAGTTGTCGAGAATTACTTATAAACAACTGATTGATCAAACCATATCTCTTAGACTGATGTAGAAAGGAGAAAAACATTCATCTGAAGGAAATCGCCTTTCCAACTATAATCCTCTAAAGTCATGTTATTTGTTTCCCCATGTGTTTTTTCTGAATGGAAGTAATATTTTGGTCAGGAGCCAGTGAAGGTTTGCATTTGGCGATTCAATCTTTAATAAGAAATTTGGCTCTTCTGAGAAAGAATAGAGGAGATAAGAGGCTTTATGTATTTATATAGAAGGAGTTTGCTTGTCTAGAGAATTCAGCAGTTTAACCCAAAAGAAATGTTAATTCAACAGCTTGTCACCTGCTTCTGTCAAAATGGTCATTCAAATTCCTTTGGAAATTCTGGCAGGTTAAAAATTGTTACTGTGAGTGGTTTCCCTTTTACCAGTTTTAGTCTTCTAGACTCTGTACTTGTGCTGATCAAGTACAAGTGCTGAAATAATTTCCTTTCCATTTCTAGTTCTATTTCATCTAATATTCCTTATTTTTTCTAATGAGTATATTTAATGACTGTATAAATGCATGTGTTCTGTCAGAGCTGAAACATGAATGTAATTTGAAACTGTAGTTTCTCTGTGCTCTGCATATGCAATTCAGTGCCACAAAGGCCGGTTGGACTATGCCTGCAGTTACAGAACTCTGAATTGAGGGCATGCTTTTTAAAGCTAATATACAGCAAGAGGGCTCTGGCTTCTCCATCCCCACTAGTTGCAGTGTTCTGTAGATAACTGCAGGCTTTGGCTCTGGAAAGCATGTTGTTTGCAAGCCATGCTTCAACAGTTGCACTCTGGAGTGGCTTGATAAATAGTGAAGTGTTTTTACAGGAAATGTCCCAATCTGAGTTATGAGGCCATTCATTTGGGTAAATTGCAAGGGAATGTACTCAATGCTGTTAGCTTGTCTGTTATTAATTTCTTCTTTTTTAACATGTGTGCACAGTGTGTATATAAATATGTATACATATATACACATAGATGTATGTATTCCCAAAGTAGGGAGAAGGAAAGGCTGGAGGAATGTGAAAGGGTCCTACAGTCAGGACCAGTCAGCTGGTCCTGAGCCAGGGCTGGGGGGCTGCCAGGTTCAGCAGCATTCGGAGCCTGGAGTATGTCAGCGCTCAGAAAGTTTTAACTGTTGACTCTTTTATGTGATTTGCTGTGTGGTTTCCTAATGTTTCATGCTCTGTGATGAAAACAAAACCCCAAAATTTTCATTAATGATACTTCACTGTAGTCAGAAAGTTATATGGACTTTTTCTGGTGGCTGTGGGTAAAAAGCCTGCAACAAACGTGTTTCAGAGGGCATGCCTAAGTAGTTGTGCATGGCTGTACTTTGGCTAGCCACTCAAATGACAATTTCTGGAAAAGCTAACTGAGTATTACTTTCTAATAATTATAAAGTCTACATCTAAACCTCTCATTTCAGCAGTAATGCCATACTCAGGCAATTGCAGTTGAAGGAGACGCACAAATGGGCGTTGTAGGGGCCCGTTCTCCTCATGGTGCATCTGTGTCTGAGTATTTCCTTGTAAATGTAACGGTGTCACTGTGTGTCATGGAGACAAAACTAATGAAGGATCCGCATATAAAGCAATAATTATCCATTATTCTGGTTTTAAGTAGGCTTCCCCTTCATGAACATTCCCCTTGTCAGCAATGCCAAACCAACATTCCGTTGTATCTCCCCCCACCCCCCCGCTTTAACTCTCCTCAAGAATTTGCACTTGAAGGGGAAAATATCATTCTCTCTTCTTTACTTGCAATTAACATTGTTTAGGAAAATTTTTAAGAAAGTAAACTGACTTTCTGGGCAGTGCTGACATTTTTGTCTTTCATCAGTATGACCTTATTCTGGAAGTTCTGTGGTTTTCTTTTACAATGAGGTCTGAAGTTATTTCTTTGAAAATTTGCAGTGAATCCAAACATATTGCAAGTATTTTACAGAAGAGGTGTAGCAACCTAATTGGAGTTGATGCATATGAATTTCTCTGCTGTTAGCCAAATTGGAAGAAAAACAGTGGTGCTTTTAAAAAATATGCACGTGAGAGGATAAATTTGTATTTTTAATTTGGTGCAGAGCAGCATTTTGTGGTTTGCTGTTTTTTGGTTTGTTTTTATTTTGAAGGGTGGGGAGGAGCTTTCAGAAATGTGTTTAAGTGCAGAGAAGAAATACCCCTGAAACAGCTGATTTTGAATAGCACTTTTCTGTATTTATACCCTTGAAAAGCATTGGGCTGTTCTGTACTCTTGGAGTATTTGCTTTTAGATGCACCTTATCTCTGTCAAGTTGTCAGGGTTTACATTGCATACTGGTTATATGAGTTGAGGAAGATGTCATTCCCGATCTCAGTGCCTTGACTTTGGCCCTGTACAGAGTTTAAACACATACAGATTTCATTCTTGCCATAGATAATAGCTTTCTACTGACCTTCACTATAAGGAATTTCTCTGTAAGAGGGCTATGAAGTTTTCATTTAAAATGAAGCAAGCCCCAGAAAAACCTTCATTATTATCATAGTCCTGTGATTTCAAGAGAAGCTACCCTGCGTAATAGAGGCAGCCTGATGTCCTTACTAAGCAGATGACAAGGTTGTTTCCTTTCTTCTGATGAGTAAGCGTGACAAAGTTAGTGAGCTTTAGTTGGGTGTCAAGAAACTTCCTGAAACAGAAATGAAAAATACAAAAAGGAAGTGTCAGAGAGTGAAACACCTGCAGACATGGTAAGATTGTTTCTACCATTGTTAGATCAAATTTTTCAGATATATTGGGGTTCACTGGTGTGTTATCTGTCACTGTAATATTTATTAAGCATGTAGGACTGGATTCAAGTAGTTTAAGGCTTTGCATATTATAGTTTATTTTCACTGTTATTTGACTTGTTTTCTGTAATTGGATTCCTTGGGCTCTAACAACAGCTTTGCTTCCTCGCAGCGTGTTTTGATTTTATTTCTTCCATGAAATGATGCATTTACCCATCAGTGGTCTTTTCCAAGATGTTGTTTCGTGATACTCCCAGCACAGGCATCATGTAAAAAGAGAAGCATCTTTTTAAGTGCTACACAACCTGTCTAATAGAAAATACAATTTGGAGGAGGCTTACAGCCTGTAAAAGCAGGTACCAGGTGCTCTTTACTATATAAGCCAGCTGCAAGTCTGGAGGATTTTTTGTTTGTTTGTTTTGCTTGTTTTTTCTTCTATAAAAGAGAAATGGGAATAAAAGCTGCATACTCGGGTGCTAGCTGGGTTATTGCTCCTTTGCTTGTTTGGTTTTTTAATATCTGTGAGTGGAGTGGAACAGCAGCAGCAGTCCTTGTCTTTAACCCGAAATCATAAAACTGTAGTTGCTGAGCACCGGAGGCTTGAATATAAAAAAGACTAAAGGGGACAGAATGTGAAAAGGACTAAAGAAGGACTCTTTGCATGTGTGCATCCCTACAATCAGCATCTCTTCTAATTGTAGCAAAGTTCAGAGCTTTGAAAGGAATTTGAGAAATTCTCTGATAAACAATGCTGAAATTCTTTCCTCTTCAGTTTCCTTTTCTTAACTATGTGCACTATAAAGCAATCTCTGCTACTGAAGAAGTTTGACAGGTTCACATCCAGCTGTGGAATGTTTTGGAATTTTTTTTCTTCATCTATTAAGCCAAAACTTCTGGCCTGGTAGTGAGGTTTAACCTCTGCAGCTCATTAGAATGAAATCCTAGAGTGGCTTTGGTTGGAAGAGATCTTAATGTTCATCTAGTTCCATCCTCCCTGTTCTGGGCAGAGACACCTTCCACAAAACCAGGTTGCTCAGAGCTCCACCTAACCTGGCTTAAACACTTCCAGGGGTGAGACAGCTACCACTTTTCAGGGCAACTCCTTCCAGTGCCTCACCACCCACAGTAATAAATTAATCTAAACTTATTTCCTTTCAGTTTGAAGCTATTCTCTCTTGTCCTGTCACTACATGCTCTTGTAAAAAAAGTCCCTCTCCAGCTTTCCCATAGGCCTGCTTCACATTCTGGAAAGCCACAATCTGGTCACCCTGAAGCCTTCTTTTCTCCAGGCTGGAAAACCCCAACTGTCTCAGCCTTTTTTCCTAGGAGAGGTAGTCCATCCCTCTAATAAACTTGATGGCCCTCATCTGGACTTTCTTTGACAAAATACAAGACCTAATGCATTTGTAGTTGTATTTCTCCTGAGAAAGATTCAAGAAGAGGGGATGCTAGTGACCAGACAAAATAACTAATGTAGATTTAAGAAAATATACTTTAAACTTTATTTTCCCCCACAAAGTCTGAACAGTTGCCTGGACTGTTTAGCTGGGAGGGTGAGTGGTGAGCTAGGCAGAAGTGCAGCTGTAAACCCAACATCCAGAGACTGTATTTAGGATGACATGGTAAAAGGACTGTGTAAATTCTGACAGTGACAAAGAATTTGTTGGGGGGAAAGTCAGGTATTCTTTTTTGGCAACTGTTAGAGTTCTGGCCACGGGTTTGGCTGTTATCACAATATGGGGACTTGTACCCTTAAATCCTGTAGTCTCTTTAGTGCTGTAACTGGTCTGTGTGCATAGTACATGCTCTTTGTCCTTTTTCTGCACTTGGTGTATGCATTACTGAAGAGCCACAAATTAATGGTGCTGGAAATAAGCTCTTGTAATAAAGAAAATGTTGAACTGTGAGTTCTTGTCTATGTTGAGGCATTTGGGTTTCTCTTAAATAGGTTTGTTTCAAATTCAGTTTTCTTTGTGTGGCCCTAATTAGCACTTAACAGTAGAAGTACTATTATCTAAAAAATGAAATCAGGAAGCAATGTAAGGAAAACTCAGTTAAAAGATTTTATCTCTATCTTTCTAAGAGCTAATGAAGAAAACCATGCTGTTGGTTGGTTTTTGCAGAGTAACTACATGTAATGCATTTTGTGGGGCTCTTAATTGGCTCAGAAAATGCTTTGCTTAGAATACTTTGTGTGCTTCACTGTATGGTTGTTGAGTAGCAGATTTCTTTGAGTAGATGACAACAGTATTTTGTGATAACGATAGCTGTTCTTGGCAGCGATGACTTGCTGCTGCTGTACTCTCAGCGGTCTGTGCTGGGACTTGCCTCTAAGTCCCTAAATATCTCGGGACTGACCTGCTTATCCTGCTTTTCCTTGGTTTTCATCAGGATATGTCAGGCATGTCCTGTGCTGAGCCACTTTACCTAAGTCTGTCTGTTTTCTCAAGCTTAGATTCAAAAGAAAGTGTCTGAAGTGACAGACTTTCTGTGTGTAAGTGAAACATGATCTTTTGATGGATTGTTTTTTCCTTTGTTCATGTGCGGTTTTTTAACTTTAATGAAGAGCTGCTGAGATTAACTGCGCTGTACAAAGACATGAGAGAAGCAATATGTGTACATAATTTGAAAAACGCCCGGTGCTTTACAAAATAATTCTGTTCATTCCGGTTATAGGGAGTTTTGAAATAAGGAAAAGGTGGTAGAGCAGTTTAGCTGTCAGGCTACCCACCCCCAAATGCAGACTCGAGTGATGGGTACGACGACTCAGAATGGTTTTTACCCCTTGTCCGACACGCTGACCGGGAGGGAGAGGCAGGTTCTGCTGCAAGCGCTCAGTTTTGTCTCCCGGTGCAGCAGCAGCGGCGGCAGTGCCACCTGCGGGAGCTGCGCTGGAAGCGGTGCCCGCGGCTCCCAGCATCCCGGCAAGGATGCGCTGCCGCCGCTGCCAGCGCCGCCTTGAGTGGATTTCTGTCCACATTCTGCAGCGCTGCGTGATTTCCTTGTCATCTTGGGCAAAGCTGCGTGTGCAACACTGCTAAAAATATTTTCAAAAATACTCGTCAGTGGTTCAGTTTTACAGAAAGAGAAATAGCAATGGTTAATCATAGTAAGGAATTTCCTACAAACTGCGCTGAGATGACTTGAGTTTGAAAGAGAGTGCTTTACCTGAGCTGAGAAACTCCTGTGATCAGCACAGAGTTAATGCATACATGCAGGAAATGCATGCATTTCACCAATTAAAGCGGATGTCTTTCTGCTTAGGCTTTGAGCATATGCTTCATAAGGGTACTTGGGGAGTGTCAGTCAAGGTTTTGATCCCTCTTCCTCCTCCCACAAGACCCTGTGGGGAGTTTTCCTCTTTGTTTCACTTGGCATAGAAGCAGCATATGCTGTTTTAAGTAAGGAGCCTTGCAATGTGGTTGGACACAGACCAAAAATTGAGTATAGCTCATCTTTTCTAGAAGTTCTGTACAAAGTTTGAAGGAGAAAATATTGTGTCACATGCCCTTCTAGACCTCATATCTAGCGTTACTTTGTAAAAAACACACTGTCATGCCTTGCAGACTGAAACATGGTGATTAGCTGTTGAACTTGATCTTTTAGTGGGTTTGGAAAACCATGACCGAAACCTTGGAATAGTGCTGGGAATGGATTCAAAAGTTGGAGAGATGGGAGGAGGAAGACATAACGCGTAGCAGTTAAACCACAGAGGAGCCAGACAGCTAATTCTTTACATTAAAACATTTATGATGTTTTTCACATTCAAACACTGTGAATTTGCAGTAAACCAGAATGAAAGTGACAAAGAGATTCTGTGATTTGGTCTTTGCCTGCTGGCAAAAAGTTAAATGTTTTGGATTGGAGCCACAGTATGGATGATTAGTTCCAGAAACTAGGCAGAGGATGCTGTAGATTAAATATGTTTTGAAAAAGTGGGCAGGAGAGTGATGTTACTGTGACTTTCATCAATGGGCAAGTGTGTAAAGGAGGTTTTGCTCCTTCTTGCCAATGTAGATCAGAGGGTCTTGTTTGGACCAGCTCATCTCTTGCTGCATTTGTCTTAAGTGTCACAGTTACTGCCTTTCTGTGGAAAAGAAAGTGAAAGGATGGCATGGTTTGGGAATGTCAGCAAAATCTGTAGTATCTTACCAAAAAAAGCCCACAAAATCCAAACCCCCAGCTCCAGCAAAACCCCTCAAAGCTGGAACATTTTGGTATGTGTTGATGTGCAGGGGGGGAAAGACTGGAAGATTTTTGTGGGACATTGTTGAAGAAGGAAAGCTGTAACTCACATCCAGAGTGCTGCTGGAAGGGAATGGAAGGAGCCATTAGAATTCTGTGCAATTTTTGAAGGAATAACTATGAACTTGAAATAACATTTGAATCTTAATCAGGTACTGCCATATTACGTAGGAAGGCTGAGGGGTGGTGGTGAATAGGAGCAGAAATGAGGGCTTGGTTTATGTCCTCATAACTGCTATCCCTTAGGTCAGTGTTATTTAGGGTTTCATTCAGTGTCACTTCTTGGTTCATGTGAAAGAACTGTGTTAGTGTTAGCATATGAACTTGTTTTATGGCTTATGTGACCTGGGATCAAAGCTATTCTCGTGGGGTTCAGAGCAGCAAGGCATCTGCTCCAGAAGGGATTTTGTAGGCAAACAAAATCAGGGACAGATGTCCTTATTCTCTAACAAAGATGGTATGCAGTGTTTAACACTCAGATGTCAGAGCCTGAGTGTGTTGATGTGAGGATGAGTTTTACCGTAGCCATCCTTGGAGTTTGGAGTTCATCCTGAAACCTGAGAACGTAAGTGCTGGTTTTGGGGTTCTGTGAGTTGTTTTACATTCAGAAATGCAACATCCAGTACCATTCATCCAAGAAGGGGGGCTGGCTGTGCAGGCTGTCTCTGGGCATCTTATTGTCCTTATTTGTTTACAAAATATTTTATGTCAAAAAACCTACTAGTATCTATTTTATTTCTACCCCCCCTTGCACCTTTTTTTTAATTGCAGCAGAAAGAACTCATCTAGATACTATTTTAAAAATAATCCAACAGACAGCTTTTCTTTTAATGGTACAGTATATAATGTAGATTTTCAGGAGTTCAGTTGTTTTACATGTATTCATGTGTGTATAAAGCACTGACTATTTAATTTTAATCTGTAAAAGGCTGCATTTAAAATTGTATTAAAGTATTATAAGGGAACATGTATTCTGATGGTGAATAAAGTGACCACAGCCGAATCTGATATTAATGTTGATTGTGCCTATGGAAGATGGGGGAGAAGTGCAGTGTCTGTCATTGAAATGTGACTGTTGAAATTTGACAAGTTTCTGAAGAAATCCAACCAACTTTCTTGAATATGATCACTTCCAGCTAAATGGAACAGATATAGACTAAGGGCCAAGGGTTTGACACAAAGGAGGAGGGTCAGGTTAGATTTTGGTTAGTGATGATCATTGTTCAACATAAATACATAGCTGAGCTCCATAGTTACATCTGCAAACAGTCCTGTGACAAACAATGGTCTCTTTCAAGTGCCTGGATGCTTTTTTGAGAGTATAGAAATAAATTTTTCAAAGAATGAAAGTAGAACAGAAGTCTTCTCTCCAATGGAAATTGGTCCATGAAACTTTAAATGTGAAAATTGTGATTAATAGTGATTTTGAATAGTTGGAAACCCTTGCTGATGGTTTTCTTTTATTTTTTTTTTTTTCCGCAAAGTACAGTTAATTAAAGAGGCAAGGAATATATTTGTCTGTGAAACTCAAGTAATCCATATTTTGTGTGACCATGATTTTTTTGAAGTGTTTTTTAGCCTCCCATGTGCTATAAATTTGAATGTTTTACTAATTCACCTACAGCACACTATTGGCTTAGATGCTGTGTTTAAAGGATCTTATGTTTTTCATAACGCTAAAGCTGATTTGCAGTTTTTAGCAGCTCAGGATTTTAAAAGCAAATCAATCTACTGGTAGGAACAAAAAATTTCTTGAACTAGGACCTCCCAGTATGCCTGTTTGGGTGGCCCTGGCTGATTATGGCCCATGAAAATGCATGGTCATACATCTGACTGGTTTTGGTTGCTGTTAAAAGAATTTTGCTTAACTGAGCAATGTAAACAGTATAGCTGTGTTTATTCATAAATTATCAATGCATATGTATTTCAAGTTCTCTTACTAGGATGTTCAGTGAAAAAGTGCTCTAAGCAATAGGTAGCAGTTTTGACTAATGGACTAAAAAATACAAGGTACCTCATGGACTACTAGAATAGCTGAGCCTGAGATTCAGAGAAAATTAGAACTATTTCAATAATAATATTGCAAGAGTATTTAGAAGGGTCTACCTGGAATGTTTTCATAAGGTGCTTAAAAGCTTTAGGATACTACAACTACTAAGATTGTCTGGATAAGTGGAAATTATTTGTATAGAAAGTGAGCCAGCATTATTTCCTTTTACATTTACTAGCAAGCTTGTACCCCAAATGCTACTTTTTGACTGAATGTTACATGAGTCCAGCTTGGCCTTACTGCAGAGAGAGGGAGATTTAGTTTCCTCATCTGGTTAATACTTTTTTGTCAGAGATTTCCTTCCTAGATTAAAAAGAGGAATTGTAGAAGTAAAGGAATGCTCAACATTGACTTCTGTTTCTTGAATAATTCAAAACTTGGTGTGTTGCAGAAAACAACAGCAGAGTTCTCTATTTCTTTTTTTTTAAGTTTTTTAGTACATTCTGCAATTTCTAGCAATAGCATGGAACTGGTTTGCATTAATGAGACAGAAAAGGGGAAAGGTATTTTTAAAAATATATAGATTTGTATACTTTTTAAAGAATTAATAAAACACTTTTCTGTGCCATGTTACTGGACCTCAGTTTTTAGAGGTAATGTTTTCAGTTGACAGTGAATTGGAAAAGTGCTGAAGACTGTGTCATGTTTGCACCTGGTTGTACAATTCTGGTACAACTCATCTCCTGTAAACTTTAGAAGAAGCAGCCACAAATTTCAGACTGTTTCATTACTGAAAACCATTACAGACAGTGGCAAGAATCTTTGTGGGGGGAAACTTCTTTATGGAAAGGGTTTTTCAAGCATTGAAACAGGCTGGCCAGGGAAGAGGTGGAAATACATGGAGATTAAAAGACACATAGATGTGGCACTTAGGGACATGGTTTAGGGGTAGACTTGGCAGTGTCAGTTTAACAGCTGGACTCAGGGATCTTGGAGGTGTGAGAGTTTCGGGACATTGTTCTGAAGATGTGTTTTTCTAGGCACAGAAGGTGACTTTCTTTAAACTGTAGTAGTGTGTTAAGCCCTTGCTATCATGTTTTGTAATGCAGAGCTGCTAAACTGGCGAGTCTGTAGAAAACCATTAGTGGGACTGTAGTTTATAAAATTGCCATGGATTATCCAAATGAGCTGTTGAGACAGAGTTGTTGTGGCAGTGGCAGGCCTGAACCTGTTCAATAAATACCTTGGTCTGTGTGCAGTAATTGAATGATCCAGCTTTCAAGTTACTATTCCATTATTAAAAATGACAAGGTCATTCAACGCCCATTTGAATCCCACTTGGTTTTGTACTGGGAATGATAGGTCATGCTCCATAGCAAGGGATAAGCACAGGAACTCCATTAAATTCGCATAAATGACTGTTTGGGTGTGCCTTACTTGCAGTAAAATTGCTTTCTGGTTTTGAGTTTAGATAGCAGAAAAGCAAGGCTGTCACTTCCTTAGAAGGCCAAGTAGAAAATGCTGGCCTACTTTAGACAAGGAAAGGTTTGACTTACGTAAATAAAAATCAGGGCAGAAGAGGCAAGAAAAAAGGTCTTTTTTTCATGCTTCTATTTAGCACCTCTACAAAATGTCAGTGAAGAAGCCCAAAATTATTTCTGAGACTACAGATCTTTTTTTGTCATTAATATGTTAGTAAGTGACTCTGTGACCATTTTCATGGTGAAGTTTACTTAACATATTTATTTCAAGTCTATGCAACTCCAACCAACCAAAACCAGAAAACAAATATGTGAATATCTGTTTTTCCATTTTAACATATTTTTTCCTGAATAAGTGATATTAAATTATTTATTTAAAATTTAAATAAAATTGATTTTGTATTGTAAAATTAATCACAGAAAGTAAATATAGTATTTATTGATGACATTTCTTGTTTCAAATATATTGTGTGATTAACTGGTTCCTATCAACTTTACTAGTAAGTCACTGGATAGCTGAAATTTGATTTATAAACCTGTGTAATGTTCAGAGAATATGTAGTGCATCATTGAATGCAGAGGGTTAGACACAAGCTTGCCAAGTTTTAAAATTAGTTGGTGTATTTGTTCTAGCCAACTGCTTAGTGATGATAACCATAGATAATTAAATCTGAGTAATCTGTTTGAAGAACAAATTCATTTTTTAATTGTCTTGTGGAGAGTGGGTTCTGTTTTACAGCAGATTTGTAGAGGAGTTTGGAGACCCCGAGGTTTTTATACTTGTTTAAGCCTCTGTTGTGGTCACAATTGTTTGTTCAGTTTGTGGCACTGTCCAGCTGTGTTTTATGAACTCATAAACCCAGACCTTCAGGTGGATAAGCATTACAGCTATTAATTTGGGGGAATTAGAGAAGATGTTTAGCTAGCTCACAGTCTTCACTTTATGTACTGTTATGTGGGTGAAATATCTCTGTCAAGGACAAAGTAATTCCTGAGGAAGACATGGTGGATTTTATCTTGAGAAGAGATGAATTGGCTGATCTAGAAAATCATACAGAAAATCTAGTAGAATTTCCATCAGCTAAATAGAAATTAATTTCTACCCTAAGAAGTGTTAGTGGATTATAGCCTCATGTGTGTCTGATATTTCTAAGTATTTTGCATATTTGTGAATTAAATATGACAAATATACTTGCCCTGGATATAACACCTGAATTACTGTTTTACAACTTAAACAGCTTAAGAAATCCTACAAATTTTGTATAGTTTGGTTGTAATGTAAACCTAAGATCTTTATTGGACATTAGGGCACAAATGTTTTCATTTTATGTCTGAAGATAGGATTCAAAACAAGATATATGAATTTGAAAGCAAAATAATTTAAGAAGGGAGGAAAAAAGGGCCATTTATTTGAGTTCAGTCTCAGTTCTGCTGCAGGGTTATCCAGTGAGGTCTCCAATAATTCTGGATCTAATGGCTGTCTTTAAAACTGCATGCCAAATCTTCAAAATTCATTAGGAATTAGGGCTCTACTGTGACTACTTCTGATGCTGTGCACTCTGTACAGTGCTGTACACATCACTGAACTGTGTGGATTGTCAGCTGAGATGAAGTCCCACTTGGCACACAAACTCCTTCAGACAGAGAATCATCCTTGTTCTGATTTGTCTGGTCTTGGTGCATCCTGTCTGATCTTGAGGCTTTCATTATGTAAAATGGAGTGTCAGCGTTGCTGGTGATGGAAAAATATTCAAAGATGCCGGAAAGGAGGATACAAAATCCCAGCCAGTGTGTGGTGGCCAGATGTTGACCGCTGGCCAGTACCACAGAGGGTACATAAGGTTGCTGTAAGAGGAGATGTGTTCACTGCCTTCCTGAGCAGCCTTTTCTTCTCTGCCCACTGCTATGCTGGAAGAAATATTGGTGCTCTGCAGTGCAGTAAAGCTTTAATTTAGGGGATTTTCTGTTTGATGCAAACTGCTGTGACCCTCCAGATGGTCACTCCATGGTTAACTTCAGCAGTACCTGAGTGTAAGCAGCTCTTCCATCCCAGTTCAGACCTCTCACTCGAAATTAACTGAGGCAGAAAAATGTGTGAAATCAAAGGCAGAAGTTCACCATAACTTCTGTAATTAGTGCTCTCAGGTCTGAGGGTCTTTTTGTGCCTGCCTGCCTGGTAGAACATCCAACTGAGAGCCTCCTGAATGGTGCTGCAGTTAATCCTGAGAGAAGTTTGTCTGTTTACGCTTCTTACACCCAGACACAGAAGCGATGAAAGCTGAGAGCCCATCCTTCACAGGGGCTCTGGAGCAGGGGAGTGCCTTGCTGAAACGTGCTGGTTTTGATGGAAAACTCTTCTTTGCCTTGTGTCCATCAGGTTCTACTAAGCCTGTGTCTGCAGAGATGCCAGATAAAACACCAGGTGCTACAGAGCCTGTGCCCAGAAGTGAAGGTTAGTAGTTTTCTTCCATTTTTTTGTCTATTGAAAAAAAAGAAGTGCTGTTTGGATTCTGTGAAGAATTTTTTGAAGTTAAAGACTGAGTTTCCCTTGCTGGCCTTAATCTTAAGTGGGGGGTTGGATCAGTATTATATATGCATGTTTATCTAGATAGCAGGAAATTTTTACTTGTCTTTGGGTAACCTCTCCATCCCTCCCTAGCCCAACATCCATGATTGTACTAAAATATATAATAATGGGGAAGTGCACTGCTAGGATTTCAGCACTGGAGATGTTTTGTCCCATTTGCTACAGAGATCTTAACTGATCTTAAGAGATGTTAACTGAAGCCAGTTTTTTGTATGGGATACTTGAGTCTAACAGAACTAAAGCTGACATATTTAGGATATGGGTTGATTGATACAAGGAGGAATTGTCTGTGTGATTTTCACTAAATCAGTGGAATCTTGAAATGCTCAGTCAGACTATTTTGTTTCCTCTTGAGGTCTATTAATTTTAAATTTCCACATCTGAAGGTTTGGTACTTAGTTTCAGGGAAAATTCATTCTTTGAAGACAATTGTAGCCCTGCCTGATTTGATTCCTTCTCCAGAAGCACTGCTGGATGTGTCATTAAAGCATTTTATAAAAATTTGCTATTTCGTGTGAAGTGAAATTTGCTATTTCATTGTGAGGTGTTTCTGACAGTATTGTGTCAAAACTATAGTAGCTCTTTTATATCCTTGCTTTCTAGATCATTGCTGTCCTCACTCAAGGACTATATTAATTAAAATGTGTGGTTTAGTTTGACTAAAGTTTACAGCTCAGGATTGTTTCTTCTATGCCTTAAGACAGAGGTCTCAAAGTTTAGTTTAAAGTATTTTTGTAGATTTTGAAACTCAGTTTTGGCATTTGAAAGGCATGGAGGAGCAAGCTGCAATAATAATTTCAAGAAGTGCATCAAATATAGCAGAGAAAGGTAATTCTCTTCATGTAAAGGGAGAATTAAAATTTAAATTTACATTTAAAATTTATTGTAAAGCTTAATATGTTACTGGGAGAACTCCCAACACAAGGGGAGAAACAATTACAGCTAGTCTTTTAAAAACTGAGCTCTCTCATGCACATGTTGTGTGTCATCCTTATAAATAAATGCTTATGCTAAAAGCACTGGAATGAGTCCAATTGAAGCAAAAGCCTTCAATAAAATATAGCCAACTAAAATGATGAGATTATTCTGAATCTTCATTTTCAAATTGCAGTTATCATTGTACTTTGTGATAAGAGGTCATGAAGTTATTCCAGAATCAGTATGAAATATCCTTGCTCAGTTGGTTAGAGCAGGATGCTGATAATGCCAAGGTCACAGCTTTAGCCCCTGTATGGACCATTCACATTAGAGTTGTACTTGCTGATGCTTGTGGGTCCCTTCCAACTCAGAATATTCTGTGTGATTTTGTGTGTGTGCTTTAACAAATGCAATGTTTACTAAAACAAAACTTTATCCAGGTTTCATCTGGATGCTTTGTTTTTAATTGCTCTTTAGGAACTAATTTTTAGATTAAAAAAAATAAGATGAGCTAATGAATAATGATGAAACTGCACTTAAGAGACCTGTTTTTTTGTCTTGATGAAAATGCTCTATTATAGATAAAACATTCTAATGATATGAAGTCATGAGTGCTGGAAGTTAATGAGAGGTTGTGTTGTTTTATTGTAATAAATACATTCAAAATGTTATGATAATGTTTACTGAAAAAAGATCAGACATATATGACAGTGGCTGCTGCAGCATGGATTACAAGATAAACTTCCATAGTCAGTCTTTGATCATATACATCTCTATTTACTTAGCATTTATACAGCTAACTGGTATGTAGAAATATTTTGCTGGTATTACTGAGTCAGAATTGAGAAGTGGGAGTTTCATTTCTCATGATTAAAATAGCAATGATCCTTATGTGCGTAAACATTTATGTGAACTTTTGTAATTGTTTCCAGAAATCATAACAACTTATTACTGCTTGTTTTTTCCCCCAAAAGAAATATTCTTGCAATCATTGGTTAAAAGAAAAGAAAAAGGTGTATTTGTTGTTACAGATTTCTAACAATTAACCTCCAGTGTTCATCGGGGTCAAGTTGGGTTGAGCAAAGTGTTGGCAAGGAACTGATTATCTGGAAACTTTGAAAAAGCCAGTGTTGCTTTAACCTAGCAGTGCCCCTCCCTGCCCCTGACCCACTGCTCCATGTACTCCAGTTAAGCCATGAAACACACAGGAGCAGACAATTGAGAAAGGAGTTTCCTGTAATTAAGTTACTGTAACTTAGTCCTTGACTGGAGGGTCCCCAGTGGGTGGGCAGACTGTTTGCTTTTCTGCCACCTCTTCTGTCAAACCTTCTAGAGTCAACAGTTGTATTTATAAATGTCAATGCTTGCTTTGTGCTATCAGGAGAAAAAACCCAGGACCTGGAGATTTGGTTGTTGCAAAGATGGAAGTGTGTGCATATCACACAGGGAAAAATACTTTTCAAGAAGCTTGTCTAGCTATCAAGGAGTGGTAGACAAACAAATTAAAACAAAAAACTCCTCTACCACGATCCATGTATAACTATTTCTTAACCGTTTTCCTTTGGCAAAGCTATTATATTCTATTTACAATGGATGCATTTAGAACAATGTACTGTGTCAATACCAGGAAGTGGATTGAGTGTATTTCTGGTTTAGCTTGCAAAGGAATTAGCTTTTTTTTTTGCTTGTGTTTGCTGAAAAATCACTCTTAAACTTTTAGTATAGTTAACCGCTGGAAATGAGGTTACGACAGGAACACCTCAGCCACAGCTCAAATTCCTCCTCTCTCCTTTGGAGAGGCTGCTGTGATTCACAGTGGCTCATGATGGTATCTGGAGCTGAGGAGTTAACTTATGTGCAAAAATTCAGGGGAATGATTGTAGAATTCTTTCACTACAAATTATCTGTTTTATAGGATTAAAACCTTTTCTAGCTTAACAAAATTTTGATGATACTGAAAATTTTTTCATAAAACACAAGTGTTTCATCCTGTGGATAGTGGATTAATTTTTTTTTGTCCTGATACCCACGAACAGCTGTTCATAACAAAGCTAGGCTTGCTTCAAAGAAACCAGACGAGGTCTACCTTAGTATCTCTTTGGAAGATTCCCAGACACTAAGTTTTTTGGATATCAGTCAAGTGCTACCTTAGCAGTAGCTTTGTGCAAAACACTTAGAAAATATATATGAATGTGGGAACCTTTATTCAGTTTCTCCAGTCAGCTCGAGTGGTTGTTTTTCTGTGCCCTAAAGTAGGCATATTTGAAGAAGACATGAGGATGTTAAACTCCCACAAAGTCTTCTTCCTTTCCCTCTTCCCACACCAACTTTGTCATTAAGTAAGAGGCATGACTTCCCACAGCTGGATCCTCTCTTACTGACTTCATGGTCCACACTTGCATCCTGAAGGAAACGAATGTTACACCTGGACTTTATAAACAGCCGCTGACAAATCCCTGTGGACGACAAGCTTATGTCATTGTAAAATATCCTACAGCAACAAGCAGTGGTTTTCCTTGCATTGTGTACCTGGTGGCACTAGTGGGAGCCTGCCAGCTCTTTCTGTTGCTGCTTGTGATGTCTCATTGCGTTTTGTAACTCCTCTGGATTAGCTTTGTGTGCTATTTTTGCTGTAATGTGCAACATTGCACAGGAAAAACGTGCAAGCACAGCCCCATGGATCACTTCAAATGCAGTGAAGAAAATAGCATCAGTATTCCTACTTCCAGATTTTGCCAAGGCTGGCTCTTTCATGGCAGGAATGCCAGGGTGTGGTTGTATGGGTTAGGAAGTGCTGCCTTTTGTCCAAGTGCTGCGTGGGCTTTCAGTGCATGGAGAAAGTTGTTGTTGCACTTTATTGTTACTGCACCCCTTTTAAAGAAACACAGAAATAGATGGGAAAATGAAGCATCTTATCTAAAGCTTTTTCTGATCTTAGGTGCATGTGAAGTTATAGGAAACTGTGGTGATATTGCACTTGTAGGCTTAATGGTAAGTCACTGGGCTGAGATGGGCACAAAAAAATCTGTGTGCTGACACTGTGTGGGTGAGATGGAACATGGCTATTTATGCAGAAGGTGGTGGACATTGTGGACTTCCCTGCAAAATAATATTGTGAATTTTTAAAAATCATGAGTTGGAAGGGAGACGAAGAGAAGACAGCTCCAAATAAATGAGCCATTGTAAACTAAGGAAAGGCCTTTAGCTGAAAATGGTTGGAAGCTAGAAAAGGGATGGGGAAAACATAGTACATGCTTTTATATCCTCACTATCCCCAGTAATTTAATTTTTCTGTGCCAGGTTATTCCTTAGTTACTATTCATAGCCTCATTTTGCAGCAGCTTGTAATGCCCCCAAGATCATATCTTGATGGAGGAGGAAGTCTCTGTATAAAGACAATATCTGAAATTCTTAACCCTAGTGTTTATAAAAGGAGGAGATGAAGCCTAAGTAGATTTGAAATCTGATTGGAAATGGGAGAAAAGCAAAGTGGAAGGGTGATGAAATTGGTTATTTTGTTTCATACTCCTCACTAAATTGTTGGTTTGCCTCTGCACACTGCAAGAGGGTGGCACATCCTCCTTTGAAAAAGGGGCTGTAGGCTGTTGTCACAAGGCATAATGACTCTTGTCATAACTCTTGACATGTGGGCGAGCCTCCAGCCCACAGAAGTTGAGCGTTCCCAATAGCTGAGCCAGTCCGTGTGCAGCCCCTGCGGTGTGCAGTGCAGCTCATGTTCTCTGCTGGTGCCTGAGGCATTAAACCACAGCTTGGAATCCACTGGCTATTTTCCTGAAAGCCCTTTGGTGAACTGCCTTAGTCACTGAGCCACTCTGGCTGGGTCCCACTTTCTTTCTCAGTCGCCAACAGGCTGAAACCAGATGGGCTTCTAAACTCAGCTCAGTGAGGAGGAGGAGGAGCAGGAGGTGGTGGCTGTCTTGATCGAGGGCAGCGAAGGGCAGTGAGAGGCAGACTGTTCTGAACATTGTGAAATGTCTGAGTACAGCAAAGTCTGCTCCTCATCAGAAGTGAAGATGCAGTTGCTGTAATATCATGGTGATTAAGTCACTGATAAGGTTGGGCCATTAACAGGTAGAATGACTTGTTCTTCAAATGCTGAGCACTTTCCCTAGTGTCCTGACTGGCTGGTATCCTGCCAGAGATCAGTGTTCCAGTCATCCACAAATTATAAAAAGTTTATGTAGCCTGAACTGCTTAAACTTGAGGTTTGGAAAACTATGGAGGGTTTTTTTAATATCAGCGATCCCATTTTCAAAGAATTACTTACATTTTTCAATGGTAACTAATTCTTAGTTCTCAAGAAACTAAGAAGTGTAGCAGTTGAATCTGATGCATTTTTTTTGCTTTTTTATCAATAAATTGCACACAATGTAAAATTATGTGTATAATGTTTCACAAATAATGTGCACATATTAAATAACCAATTTGGGGTAGTTCAAAATAGAGAGGCTAAATGTGGCTTGCATGGAGCAGTCAAATGTGATGCATCTGGATGAAAACCAGCTAGTTTCTTTAAAGCCCTTCTGAGTCCTAATGTTATTAATTTGCTTCTGAATTGATCTTTCAAATTGAGAGAAATCTTAAACAATTCAAACATTCCTGGAGGAGCAAAGGTTCCTTGCTAGAGAAAAGAATGAAATGGCATACTAATTTTCTGTGTATTGAAGTGTAAACATTCATTTTCCTATCAGAAATGGTAAATAGTGTCTAATTATTGAATTTATTAATTATTTTGAGCTTAGATGTGTCTATAAAATGCTTGACAAAAAGATTGAACACTACTTTATAAATAGGTTTTTTAAATTTTTGTGTTATGTTTAGCATCTGTCTTGCTTATCACCTCAGAAATGTGCTGCTGATCCTAAAAAAAAACTATTGCAGGTTTAAATTATCTTTTTGTGTTTAAAAATATTTTGAATACCATAATAGTTTTTGGAGAAGGCCCCAACCAGAAGTTACACTCTAATAATGGAGTCTTAGCTGTGCATGACCTGGAGTAAAAACTTAAACATGCTATTCTGTGATTACAGAGCTTAGCAGTATGCTTTGCATCTGCTCATTCTAGATTGGGATAGATAACCATTGCTTCTCTTGAGATTCCTTTATTGGGAAGACTTTGTCCCCAAACAGAACAGTTATTGTTGTTAAAGCAGCTACTAGGTGTTAAATTGCTGTTCTGCAATAACAGAAACAGCCTAAAAAGACAGTTATAATGAAAATTGTTCTATTAAAAATGCTGATTTAAAATAGTTTCCTTTGCCAGTTTCATAATGACTTGTTTTGTTTTGTTTTTGGTGGTGGTGGTTTGAGGTGTTTTTCTTTACTATCGTATATTCCATGTCATTGTGTGGAAACACAATCCAGATTGCTGGCAACTGCACGAGGTTAATATATGGAAAATAAGTAATAGTAACAGTTAGTCTTTCAACAGTTTCTTAAATGTAAATCAGCTTTCATCCCCACAACTGTGCTTGTTCCCTCCCTTTTGGAATTTCTGTCATATTTTGCCTTGCTGCTTTATTCAAATGACAAGCCAGAAATCTGTTTTCAGATTCATTGATTCCACCTCCTCCCCAGCCATATTTCTTCCAAAGTAACTTAAAGGACGTGGAAGGATAACAGACAAAAATGAATTACGTGCTACCAATTAAAGTGAGCTGCAACTCTTAAGATAAATTACAACGTCAAGGTTACATTCTTTCATCTTGTGCTGACCATATCCTTAAAACCAAAAGATCCAAAGTAGTAAAAATAAAGATAAAACCACATTTTGCTGTTTGAGTTGCAGCAGCACAGGTACCTCCCCATTATTGACCGCTCGATTCTGAAGAATTTTGACAGGTGCTATATAGATAGCAAATGTAAGCCTGCTAGTAGTAACTATCACTGTTATTTACCCAGTTATATGTCTAGCAGTAATTTTAAACTATTCCACTGACATTAGAAGTGGGCTGAGAGGCCTTGATATGCTAAATTTAAACTTGAGAGATTAAAATATACAGAAGAAAGTTTAGTTGTAGTTTTGCTTTTTTAATTGGTTCCCTGTAGTTTTATTTAGCTTAAAAAGGGGGTAAATGCTGCTTGCTGATAAACCAGCAGGGGAGGTAGCTTTGATGTTTTATGAGCAATAAAAAATTTTGAAGCGATATGTCAAACTCCTGAAGTCAACTTCTTGAAGAGTCAGCAAGCTGAGGAGAGCAGGGAAGGCGAGTAAAGGTGGGAGGCTGCTTTTGTTGTACTGTGCCCAGATCCATTAGTGGTGCAGGCAAAAGAGAAAACAAGATACTTTAATTCTTTAAATTATATCCACATTAGTTTCTGGTCATCTCTCTGGTCAGAATACACTGCAAAACCAATTGTGGAGTTCAAGACATGAGAAGTTATTTTATTTTTTTTAATCTGATCTTAGTTGTGGCTTTTGTGGAGTGAGTCTTAAGATAAATTCCATTACATACATCTTGGCAATGGTTCCTCCAGCATATATATTGTAGAATAATTTAAAAGGGACACTGCTTCCAGGTGAAGTAAACACTTTTTTTCCCATATGCACACAATGTAGTCTGTGCTTCAAATGATGGAATGACCAAAAAATTTATTAAGGTGGTAAGAATTTGATCTTAACCTTTGTCCTAGGAAATCTGGACTCTTCTGGTTCAGGAAAGCCAGGCAATCCAAGTTATTTGGGTTCTGTTTTGTCTACTTTCTGTCGAGATCGTTATAAACCACATGCTTGCTCTCAATGTCTGTTTGTTAAGAAGGGTGGTTATCAGTTTGTGTATTTGTACTTTTCACTGCATAAAAATTTCATGTTCATGGTTAAATCTTATCTCTTGTGAGGGTATGTGTTTCACAATGGAAAGCAATATTGGAAGAAACAAGTCAGTCATGTGTGAGGCTAATTGTTAGGGAATTTTGCCTGATGTCTGGCCAGGAGATGGTTCTGTCTGGTCATATCTGAAGTAAGCCAGTGTTTCTAAAGAAGGAACATCCTGCCATGAATGTTTTGTGGTTTTGCCATATGAATACAAATTGTAGGCAACAGGAAATCCTTTAGGAAGATAAGACCCTGCTACAACTCTCCCAAAAAGCAAATGGCTGCATTCAAGGTTTGGCCCCAGTTAGGATCCCTACCCTGTGAGAATCTTGGTATTAGATCCCAGTCCTAGGAGCTCTGTAGTCACTCAGAAAAGAGACACAGAGACCCTTCTTCACACTGTAAGTATGATAGGTATAAATGGAATTTTTCTTATGTCATTAGTGATTTTTTTCCACAACTGAGTAGTAGTAAAATACATTATTTTTGTTTAAAGGCTGTCTAAAATTTTGAGGATCTTTTCCCCTTCAGAGAAGTAGCAATATTAACTAGAGGCACTGGTCTAATCTTACAGCATTTGGCAAATTTCAAATAGGAAATTGAAGGAGTCCCAAAGCTGCCCTCCTCAACCCCACCACACAAATATTTTGTGACCTGCTGAAACAGGCAAAGTATTTAAAGACCCATTCCATTGACAATCTTTTTGCTAGGTAATCCTTGTGACAGAAAGAAGACATGACAGAAAGATGATTTTCTTGAGTGTGAAGTCTGTCATGAACTGTTAGTCATTTCTCTCCTCAGAAACATTGATGAAAAATGTCCTGATTGTATTTTAAATCCATATTCATTATTATCGATTGTTGGTTAGTTCTGCTGCTTACCACCCCGTCTCATTTCAACCTCTTGAAGGAAAAAACTTACACCTGCATCTTCTTACATACCTGGACCCCACTTCTTGGGACTTTAATCTTAAAAGAGCACTGTGCTTCAATCCTGCAAGAAGGTGGCTCCTTGTAATTATGGAGTAATCAGTGGGTGTGAGGAGCTGTATGGTGAGTTGTGTTGGAGCACTGAGGTTTCAGATTACATCTTCAAACGGTAATTTTAGGACCTACAAATAAAAGTATTCGTCTCTTTGCATATTTCCTATCAATGTTGTGCATTTAATGAAGTGCTTAGAAATATTTTAAGTGTTTCATAAGAGAAATGCTGAAGAAAAATAATGTTTCCATTTAACATGCTGAAGAAATCGAATGCTGTTGAGAACCTGAGCTCCAGTGTTTGTCACAATTCTTCAGCTCTTACTGCAAGATGTGGCTACAACCAGGGTGGCAGGGACTGATGGCTTTTTTGAACAGGTCATACATTAATGCCTCAGGTTTTCTAATAATAAAGTTTATCTGCTCTCCAAGGCTTCAGGTGTACTGAAAGTACTGGCTTTTTGGCCAACACCCAAAGCTGAAGGGCTCGTGATGACATGACAAGCTTAATTTGATTTGGAGAACCAGCAATGGGAACTCACAGTGCTTTATGCTTCTGGGAAGTTGCTCTGTAAGCTGCTTCCAGAAACTCCTGTGTCAAGTCAGAAAGCTAGAGTTTCTGCTTTAGAATCAGAACAACTGATGCTATGTACAGCTGGGCCTCTGCAATCTTCTGTGTAACTTAAACTTTTGTACCCTACATGGGTGCTGTGCATTCATCACAGACCACGACTTGCTCATCACTTCAGGCCTGCCTGGAATCCACATTATTAATGCAGCAGCTCCAGTTCCTTTTGCTACACGTCTTTCAGACAGATGCAGACATGTGGAATGATTCAGGTCATGCCTTTGGAGTAGTTCTGTGGTCTAAATCCAACTGTCCCAGTGTGTTCCTGTGCCCTGTGCTACACTGAGCTCTCCTGGCCACCAGGGAGGAGCGGTATGACCCTATCAGAGCTAGCATTGGCTCCAGCCAGGGCTGTGTTTGTGTAATCAGGGTGCAGGAGAGTGAGCCAAAACCACCAGAAATGCAACACATTTTTGAGTGCTGAGCCCTCTTTCTTGTGAACAGCCTGAAGATAGTGGTTTAGACTTTGTTTGGATAGAGGTACATTTTTTTATGAGCCCTGATGGGGTAGGATTTGACTCTGCTTCATACAATTTTTAGTGTTTTAAGAATGTAGTGTTTCTAAATGAGAAGTTTTTGGGGGTTGTTTTTGTTTTTTTATTTTCTACTTCTTTGTTGGTGCTGAGCCTGTATTTAGATTTTCACATTTTTAAAGACAGCTGGGCTACCTGGATAGCTTGCTTCTGTGGACTCTTTTCTTGAGAGGTGGGGAAATCAAAGTCTTACTATGAATAAAAATTATTGCACAAGCTTTTTATGTTCACAAATTTAAAAGTCATGGAATTACTGCTGTGATTGAAGACCAAGATGCCCAAACCCAAGTTTGCACTTATCTATTGTGGGAAAATGTCACTGCATTGTTGTCACTTCTGAATACAGACAAATAACTGCCTTTTATAAAATTGTCAGAGTTTATAGGCATATTTACTTTACAGCTACTTTTATAAGTTACCCACACCCTTTTCTGCATGTGAATAAAAGAGCTGGAAAGGCCACACTGATAATGTCATACCAGAAAATCTTTAATGTGAAATACAGAGAATATAAGGAGGAGGGAAGCTTGTGGGGCAGGAAAAATCACACTGAAGATAGTGTATGGAGGGGAAAAAATATAAGGTTTGTGTCTATTCCTTTTTTTTTTTTTTTAATTTTTAAATTTAAAGAAAAAATTTAGCTTGCCTTTGATATAAAACAGCAGATGTGTTTGTAAGCACCAATATACAGGAAAGCTTCTTGGTTCCAGGTTTAAGCCTTTAAAATTCCTCTAAAATGAATGCATATTAAAAGGAGAAAAAAGAACCAGAAAACTAAGAAAACAACCAACCAACCAACCAAAAACACCCCTGAGTCTCGTAGAGCTGAAAATACTGCCTGTTGACCAGACTTGATCCTGCTTAATCTTTTTCTGCCAAGTTCGACATTTTGGCAAGCTTCCTCAAGTCTGGATGTATTCAAGTACTGTATTTGGCTGACTTAGTTTGTTACTTTGTAAAGATATATGAAAATCCCAGTTCAAACATTTCAGCCCATAGTTGTTTTTACAATCTGTCAAGAAGCACAACTAATTGATATTTCACTTTATACATCAGATATAATTTTTCTACCAGTACATTATGTATTTGGAAGTACCTTTTCCATTTAAGCAAGTTCTGCTACTATGTATTTTACCTGAAACACTTCATAGTTTTACAGAATATGTGCTCTTTCTACTGAACAAGGTACAGTAACACTTGGCAAGTCATTAAATTTTTTCTACCTTTTTTCAAATTAGCAACATCTTCCAAGTCTTGGCTTCTAATGTTTCATCTGACTTTAATGCACAGTGTGTCCCTGCAGAGATGACATCTTTGTTGTCTTAACTTTGATTTTATGAAGAACTACAAAACCATTACATATGAGACATTCTGTATTGGAATACCTTTGATAGTTCCGTCCCTTGTATCAAGCTGAAGTTTAAAGTGATAGAAGTAAAAGTAATCAAAACTGTATGGTTTTATTGTAGATGTTAATTGGTCTTTCTTCTAAGGCCAGTGCTGATTTCAGCAGTAATTCTGCTTGTCAATGCACATATTACCTATTGGATTTGGTGTATGAAGAAAAGTGGAAATTTTTGTGTACTCACAGGAGTTTTAAGAATTGAAGAGAATGAAGAGAATTAACACTGAATCTGCACCTGTTGGAGAGGTATCTAGAAGTTTCTAAAACCTGGAAGTACTGAAATAGGTGTGTGAGCCTATCCCCTGCAAAATGTGGTCTTTGGAAGCTGAAGACCTGAATTGCAAGGGTTTTGTTTCTGGGATCTTGTACTGTTTAGAAAGAGATTTAGTCTTTTAAGCCATAACATATTGTAGAATCAACCATGACAAAAAGATTTTTTATCCCTAATTGTGCCATCAGTTCAATCCTGTTTCTAGACTGAACATGTCTGTGTGTTTAGCTTAAACCATTAAATTTTTGTTTGAAGAAATGGTTGTGACCCTCAGACAGTTACCTGTTGACTGTGTAAATTGATGGAGCTTCTTTTACCTGTTGTTGCAATGTAGGATTTCTGGCAGCACATGTTTCTCATGTCTTCTTTTGCAATCTTTACAATGCTTGGATGTTTAGAAATGCTAGAGCTTGAGTGCACTGAAATCCTGCACATCTTTTCATTTGTCTAGAAGGCATTTTTTCCCTATTCCCACTTGATTAAGATGCTTAGGATTATTTATAAGTAGGGGAAAACTGGTCCCCCACCATTTGGAATTAAAGTGTACAAGCAGAAACTTGATGAGATGGAATATTGCTCTATATTGTTCCTAAAATACTGTGAAAGACTTCGTAAGAAAGGTACTGTCTCATTAGTAGACAACACAGAGTTAAACTTAGGCACAGAAACAAGCCAAAAGTTGATTTTCTTCATTTATTTCTCACAAGAAGTCCACTTGGAACAGCAGTCCTTGTAATTGATGCAGATGTTCGGAATTCTTTTCTGCTGACATGGAATAAAGGCTAATCCAGGTCAGTCAGTACCTTGTAATTAATGCACATTCTTTTCCCTTTTTCAATCTCTCTTTTAATTTATTTCCTTTTTTTTTTTTTTTTAACATTTCTATTCTTTTTTTCTCTTGGTAGGGAAAAGGGAGCAGTCCCTGGTTTAAATCTCTGAGCTAGTCCAAAATTGTAATAAAAGTTTTGAATAGCATTCAGGTTACAGAGTAAAACTATGCTAAACTACTAAATAATAGAGCCCTTACATTTAAAATTTAATTACAGGTAATTCTTAAATGCAGGGTGATTTTTTTTTTTGTAATGTTCTTCTCTGCCCACCCTGGTATTGTGAGTTTGCAGAGAAGCAGTAACTTGCATTACCATATAATAGTGCAGGGTGTTAGAAGGGTTAAGCAGAAAGGAAGATAAAAGCTACTTTGAGCTCACTTTGTTGCCTTGAACTTTGGATGCTGTTGAATATAGCAGTCATCTGTGATCACAGGTATCTTAGCAGCTGTATAATCAAAAACTATAAATGTCCAGATAGGAAATGATCCAATAATTAGAGGAAACAGCACTGAAGTGATGACTTGAAGTCGCTTTCGTTCTTAAATCACACAGTTGTAGCTGTTAGACTTTATCCTGTGATCTTTTCTCAGTACCTTGGCAGAGTACTTGAAAACTCTGATAATCAGATTGGCTGAGAGTTGGAAAGGAGAGGAGTATTGGGACTGCTGTTTGTAGCTCCTTGCCAAAGAAGCACCTCCTGATGGAGAGGTGCTGTAGCTAAAGTAGACTGGAAGGAAGCTGAGGGCTGGTCTCTCTCTTACCTAGGTGCCCACCTTTCTTTCTTTGTCTGTGTTGTATTGCAAATATTAATATGCAAGGGAGGGCTCTAGGGTGGTTTTGTATATGTGCCACTGAAATCTAAGCACTAATCAAAGCTTCAAAAAGAGCTCAGATTTTTAGTTTGGACCAGTTTCAGAATTAAAAAAAAGAAATCTTACTGGCCTACTTACCAAACAAAAGGGCAATACGTTTTTAGTTCCTGTGTGTAATACAACCCTGAATGTTGGAGGTTTGTGGGTTCTTTTCTTTCCTATTTTTTTTACCTACCAGAAGAACATTAGGAAACATTCAAAAGTGAGATGGATTTGTTTCAAGCAAAGTGGGATTTTGTAATTTAGGCTCAGAAGTCATCAGTGAAGGATTTCCTAAAAGTTATGTAAGAGAACTCTGTTCTCAGAAACACAAAAAAATCCTCTACCTCTTCTATGATGTTGAAGAGTTGCTTAGTTATCGACATGTGTGCACACAATATTATCTGCTTCTTCAAGATACTCAAGTGTGTTTTTGCATATTATGTCTACTAACCTTGTGCATGTGACTTGGGGCTCAAAATAATGACTCACAAATTTGCTTGCTGGCATGGTCATAATTATGACTTATATTACTGAGAAATCCCTTGTCAACTCTTCAGATTCTCACAAGAGATTACACTTCTAAAATGCCAAGAGTCCTCTTTATCAGTACTGAATACTGAAAACAGTATTTTGTCAAACAGTGTGATGCAAAAGAAACTGAAATATATAGTGGTTCACTGGCTTTATTTACCACTGTGGTAAATAAATGCAGGTTATGGTTAAAAGTTCTAAGGACTCTGCATTTAATGCTAAATTTCTGCTTAAAATTCATCCCTTTTGAAACACTAGTATGTTCTGGGGAGGTGACTAATCTAGGCTGATTTGTGGACTGCCAACTTTGAGAAGAATAACAAAAAAAAAATCCCTGAAGAAACTATCCTGAAGCAAATACACAGACACAGACAGACAAAATCTATTTGTTTTCTATTTTGAGTCATAGGTAGCTGGCTCACAGTTCATGTTACTGTGCTGTGTCCTTGTAACTACAGAATAATTGTGGTTAGTATCACAGAATAGTCCTCTGAAGTTTATTCAGTGTGTTTAAGATACTCTGAGATCTTCATGTCAAGATGTCATAGCAATATTTTGTGTTTAAATTAGGTGTGGGGATGGAATATCTGGAAAGCTTAGGTGTACTTTGAATGCCATTCCCCTGCACAAAAACCAAAATAAGTTAGTTTTGAAACACCTCCTGTAAACTATGCTGCCAATAGCAGCAATTCTAATATTAGCATAGAGAAAACATAACTTTAAAGTGCCTGTTGAATCAGAAATCAGTATATTTGGACTCAGTGATACAAAGCTCTCAGAACAAGACATTTAAGCAAATAAGTAACTTTAAATTCATGAAGGATTCATAGATATAGAGCTATAGCTATAGATATAGCGTGCTCATGGCTAAGTACTCACATTAAAATTTCCAGCTTGCAGGGAAAGAGCTATGATTTCTTGATACAGTTAAGCAGATTTATCAGTAGTACCATAAGAAGGAACAGTCCCATCCTGTGTCTAGTTACATATTCACTTACGTCTGCTTGCTCTCACCCAGCATGCAAACCACAGTGCTTCAGGAGCAAGACCAGCAGGAATGTAATTTTTTTTTTCATTTGAGGGGTTTTTTTTGCTCATGTGAACCGATTGACCATGCCTGAGCCCACTTACCTTTGGTCTTTGCTGCTAAACATCCATGTTCATTTTAAATGATACTTGGTGCAGTGGATTTGCCCAGCTTTATTAAATTTAAAGGCTTACTTCAACATTATTCAGGCCTTAGTAAGATGTTCTGCTTCATGCATGCTGAAAAAGTGGCTGTAACTCATTTTGCTTCACTTTGGTGTTAACTCTGTGCTAATAAAATAATGGAACTTCTGGACTCAAGCAATAAAAATATCACTTCTGAAGCAGATGAGAGGCTGTTTCTCATCCAGCCAGGGCAATTTGATACTTTTAATGCCAAGTTGGGAAAGGATGTAATTGATAGCTTTACACAGAGCAACAGGCACAGCTTGCAGAGGGAAAGTGGCGTTTTTGTTGGCTCTGGGACAAGACTTTGAAATCTGGGGCTGTTTATTTCCTTGCCTGTAATACTTAAACAAGTCCCTGACTTGCCTAAGGAACCTGATAGGAACTTGACAGTGTTCTAGGCAACCCGAAGGGAAGAATTTAAGCTGTCATCTCAGGGGAATTTTCCTTTTTTCTCCTCCATGGTTAGTATTTAATAATGTTTCGCTCTGCCTACCACTCTTCTTTGTCCCTATAGTCCCAGATCTTATCCTAAGGCAAAAAAAGATGCTGCTGACAATCCTATTTGTATAAAGCAGTAACTATTCACCACTATAAGGCTCTTTAATGACTACTGCTTGTTTTATTACAGGAGATAGATAGATGTTTGGAGCTGGAAGGATGTAAGTTCTGACTCAGACACAGAACTGAGGTGTAGTGGCTGGCTCTTTTTCAGGTGAAGCTTCACCCATACTCTAACACATGCTTGTTGGCAGATTTTGTTGAGAGATTAAATGACAATGATAATTAGCCTTTGGTTATGGATTTACAGAGGATGGTTATCATAAACAAATATAATCTTAAAAATATTTTTACAGTGATAATTGGACACTACAGCTCTCAAGCTCTCAGGTCTCTTCCACTCAAATTAAAGGGGAGAAGCATCATAGTTCTAGAATCCAGGAGGATCTCTGCTGAACTGCAGATTACAATCCAAAACAAAAAGCATGAAACATACTCTTTAAAAAAATATTAAAATCTCAATGTCACAAGCAGGAGAAATGCAAGTGTCATTTTACTGACAGATTAAACGATCCCAGTTTGAAGGGGTCAATATGCACATAAACACCAAGAAGAATAAAAAAGGTATCCATGGGTTTCCTCTGAAACTGCATCCCTTGAGGGTGGATGAAAAGACACCTTATCCATACTTGAAGGATTGGAAAATGATGTAAAAAAGTGGATGTGCCTGTAAAATACACCACAAATGTCTGGGCTTTCTAGGAGTAAGTCCTAATTTTCAAAGTCCTGGGATTATATTTACCAATTATTTGGTATAATTACTTGGTTGTATTTGGAATGCAGTGCCCAGAGTAGCTTATTCTTTGTACAATGATATTTAAATAAAACCTGTGATTATGATCTGTGCTCTCCAAATCTCTAATCTGTCTGAAGGAGAGCAAACAGGAGCTCTGATTTTAAGGTGTGTTTTTGGTGGGTTTTAATTTTTTTTACAATATTTGCTCAGTGGTTGGTATAATCCTGTTTAAAAGGGTTTTTTTGCTTACTGGGCATGTTCTGTCTGGCTACCATTGTTTCATCCCTCATTCATAACTGAGTAACTTAATACTGAAGTCAAACAAGTTGGAGTTTCAAACCCAGACAAGGTTTTTTTGTCATCCCATTTTCATTTTGTTTTGTGCAAACAGGTAGTACTTTTGTTGGCTGTTCTGCTGCTAGTGTCACATTGAAAACATGTGAAGCCAATTTTTGTACAGAGTAAACATCCTGTGGTTAGAAGGGCTTAATTAGCTCAGGTGCCTTTACTGCTGGCATATACCTCCTTATCTTGAAAGTAGTGTCCACCAACTAATCCTTTATTTATGTTGAGCTTTGGAATTTCCCTTGAAATGCCTGTTTGTAACCTCTCCCAGTATAAATGGTACGTGAACAAAGTGTCAGGTAAACAGTGAGGTTGCTGGTAAGCAAATTAATAATACAGATGAATGTAAATTTCTTCTCACTGGTGGCAGGTTGGATGCCTGTGATTAACCTCCGAAGGAGTGCCAGTGATGTGCTTATGCCTGTGATATGGTTTGTTACCTTTTGTTGTACCATTTTACAAAGGAATCTTTTTCTTTTGTTTATGCATGGGAGGACTGAATTTGTTAATCAGGTGTCCAAGGCTATGTTTTCAGTGCTCCAAAGGAGGGAATTGTTCAATGACAATGGATAATTTGCGATAGCAATCGCAATGTGAAATCCTAGTGGGCATTTGGATGTCTTCGTCTAAAGCAAGCTGATATCACAGTGTATTCTACAATTCAGCATGAACAAAATGGGAGCCTATTTCCATTTTTACAATGATGGTACTAGCTCAACTTGGCTCCCTTGGCAAAAAAAAAAAAGTATCATTTTAGTTTGGTTTTGGTAAATTCTTAGCCCCATTGTGAAATGGTCTTTCTGATTACAGGATTAAAGGTAATCTTAGAGAATCCTGATAGTGGTGGCTGAAAAAGAAAATCTGTAAAACCATTGTATTCTGTTTCTCAGGTTTCTGGTTCTATAATAGTATATGATTGCACTGACAACTGGTTAATTGAGAGTATCCCATCACAGGAGGAGAACAAGGAGTATGGCAGAAGTTACTGCTTTCTTCTGTCCCATATTGAGAGAAGGGTAGTAGTGTAGGGAAGTTGAAATACACAGAAGTAAAGAAATCATAATTTTGGCTTAACTATACTCTACATGGGAAAAGAAGCTTCTAGACATCATACCTGAAAAAGCTGCCTTTGTATTCTTTTTTTTTTTATTAACCCAAGAGCCAGGTAGCTTGCCATTTCAGATCAGGTCATGGTGTAGGCCTTCCTTACAACATAAAAATAAATTCTGATCTGTTTTGAGTTTGTTTTGTTGCTCTTATTCAAGATACTGCAGCAACAGCAATATAGCTATTAGTGTATAATGGAGTAAATTGGGCTAGACTATGATATATCTCCCTGGTGTAGTGGAGGGTGTTTGCCTGTTTTTTCTCTCATACTCCCTGCATTTAGGCTCTGAAGGAAGAATTGCATACGCCATAGTAGAAAACTATTTTGAGCTTTAGGGGGAGTTGGTGGGAATGGACCCTCAAGCAGGTGTCACGGCCATGGGCACAGGTGTTTGAACTGAAAGTGATCACCCAGGCTCCAGCTGGCAGAAGAGTGCAAGAAAAATGCTGGTTTAGGTCCAATAAAAGCAAGTGCTCATGAATATGTTATTTCTGCTGCAAGTTTAACGTGTAACAGTAGTACAGAATATGCCTGCTCAAAGGCATTAAACTCGGAATTCAGGGTTGACTTGTTCAGATCAAAGGGGGAACTCAACCAAAATACTCGGATTTTGAGAGCTCCACTTTTAAATTTTTTAATGTTGCTGTTATTTTTACTGTTTTTTAGAATGTAACAATCTACACATCTGAATGTAATGCTGATCCTGCTGGTAAGACTTTAAGAGTGAACAGGTTCAGGGGAAAATCGAAAGCATAACAGCTTTTGGTATCCAGTCTGTTGTGGAATGGAGTCAGATCTTTTTTTTTATCAGAGAAAGGGTCATAACCTCATCAAGCATTCCCTCCCTTCCTCATGACTCCCCAAAGGTGCAGTGCTCTTAATTGCTTTTGGCAGATTAAAGCTATGAGGAAGTCGGGCAATAGGTTTTATTTTATGTTACTGTCATTAGTCTGAACTAGTTCTTAATCTAAGATTACAAAGACATTGTTTATAAGGATATACCTACTGCAGTTTCTGTTTCTACTCCTCTAGGTTATAGAAGGCAAACAGCAAAAGATCTTAGATCCTTAACTTACTGAAAATTGAAAATGTTGTAAATGCTTAAAATTCAACACTTTCCTCTTTTTTTATAAAATCATTGAGCTCTCTTCATGTTACCCCAATATAATGACTGTATCTGCAGTCCATACACAACACTGACTATTTTTCATCTATTTATACTTGCTAGGTCTATGTAAGGATAAATTGTGAAGTAACATGAGGTGTTTCTAATCAATACAGCAAGTGAACAAAAATGCAAAGCCTTGCTTAGCATTTGATCCTAGTTTTGTGAAAAGACTTCTAAATCATACTACCAAGGCAGCAAGTAATCTGTATTGTACACTTAGATTCTATATCTAGACCATACTGGCAGTATATGTTTTATTCAGCATTAAATGTAATCCAGCAGTGATGCTGGGGACTTGGTGGTCCTGTGGCTGTTCCTCCTTTAAGGTGAGTAATATTAAAAGAGCTGGTAGCCCTTCTGATGCTACATTTGTAACAGGGTGTTGTCAGTTCACAAATCGATAGCTAAGGTGGTCATGTGACTGTATCTGTCCTTTCCTCGGTGTGTCTAAAAGTGCTGCCTTTAATGTTTTGGTCTCTGGCCTTTCTGTTTGTTTTAGGGAAATCCCTTTTGTATATTCACTCTAATGTTACTCTGTAAAAATGCATATTTACATAAAGAACTAAAATTTCTCTGTAGGTTGATACATTCCACAACAGAGCAGTGACATTGTCACAATCTAAGCAGGTTGTGTAATTGTGATGGAAGAACTTTTAATAAAAAACAAAACAAAAAGAGTAGGAAATGCTTTGAGTGAATTCATGGGCATATAACTTCTAAGTAAGATATGCTTAATATTTAAATGAGGAACTCTGCTTAAGAGGACAAGTGAGATTGCTCTGACCTTGATTCTTTGCTCTGAAGAACAAAGTTAAGCATGTGTGATAAAGATAAAAGCACACATTGCTGTTTGGTGAATTGGAGCCACTATTAATATTTGAATGTGGTGGCCAAAGCCAAGCCTGTAAAAATGGGAAACTTGGAATCAAATTGAGTATTACCTGACACAGTAGTACTTTTTGATACATGCAGGTGAAAATCAAGCCCTGCTTTCTCCAAATTCTTCATGTATATTCGAAAGGTGCATGCAATTTGTCAAATAACTTCATTTTTGAACAAGTGTGATATAAAACCTCCAGTTTTTAGATGCTGATTACAGTAATGAAAGGAACAAATCTGTTCCTGGTCATACAGAAAAGAGCTGAAAAGACAAGCACTGTATTTACTCATGAATTTTAGTTCATGGAAGATGTAGCTCATTTGCTTAGTGCTGCCTGAGGGAGGGAGCTGGAAGACGATGAAATTAGTTTTCTGCTTGTTTGTTCAGAGGTTTCAAGTGTTATCATTGGGTTGAGTTTGTTTTTCTTTTCTGATCAAAGTTAGGTGCAGAACTGCAAAGTTAAAAATTGCTATGCTGATGATGGGAAACAAGCTGCCTCCTTTGCTCCTTCCTCTTTGCCATCCCTTTTTCCCCCATCCAGCCGTAAAACCTTCAATAATTACTTTGATGATTGAAATTATGGAAATGTTCCCAGTGGTCCAGACCTGCCAGTACTAATTAAATCTCAGGATTTGTCAGTCTTTTCAATTTAAAATTAAGCTTTGTAAAGCTTATCTGAACATGATTTTCTTATCTCTAGGGGCCCTGACTCACTTCATACTTTAATATGATTTCTAGGGAGTAAACATGCATTATCTTTAATTCTCACAGCTGTGAAAAAGAATTAATGAAAAACCTTCATTACTTAGTCTCTTTCCATTTGCAGCTTCCTTGTTGCAAAATTTGGTCAGAACACATGAAAGAAGGGACAGGTAGTTTCCCTGAAGCTCAAATGAGCATGCTGTTGGCCCCCACCCATGAAGTATATTACTTAGGTTTGTGGGGTGTATTTTAATAAATGCTGGGAAGCATGTAGTTGCTGTTGTGATAACTGCTGAAGTTAGGGTCTGGAAAATACAGTGAGCATGTGCCATGTGTGCATTTCTTGCAAATTTATTGCTTGGCATGCACATAGGTGTTTGACAAACACTGATGGAGCATGCAATTGTAGTTGTTATTCAGCTTAACACTTACTTAACGTATGTCTTGCCCTCCAACCCAGCTAGAATTTATCTTTTAATGCTAGGATAACTTCAAGTAATATTTTGACTCTTTATGAAGAACTTTACTGAGGCACGCATTGTACTAATAATAATACAAGGCTGTGATAGTGAGCAGTAATGGATGTTTTAGAACATGTGGTAACTGCACATCTGGCGTGCCCTGCCTTTGAACAGCTAATTGGTACTTCTGGGACCTAAACTCTTGTACTCTTTAAGGACTAGAGTCAAAACTGTTCAAACGTCAGTGCAGGCTCCTTATTATGCAGTGCTCTACCCTTTGCTTATCTACTGACATTATTTATGTGTGAAACTGACCTCCTGCCATTAGTGAGTGTGGCTTTGCTAGCAAGTGGTACCATATAGCATAAGTGTTTTTGTTCAAAATAATCTTAGAAAAAAATTGAGTATTCATGCACACCATGGAAAAGAAGTTAAGTTGATACATTATAGTCTGCTTCTAGTAAAGAGATGTCCACTGTGGCTTTGGGGCTGCTTGGTAACTTCAGTAATTTAAGCATGTGTCTAGAAAGGAGAATAAAGAAAGAGATGTTGTATATGTAAAGATGTGCACTTCAGAAGTTTGGGAACGTTCTGCTTTTGTCCTTAAGTTATTATAATTAATTTAATATACAACTAATTTATTTTCTTTTGGCAGAAAATAGAATTTTTCTTCCTATTTTTCTTGCCAGATTATGTGGGTCTAGGTTGGTAATGTGGTGGGGATGTTACTGTTTTAAAAATCTTTTCTGTCAGTCTTTTCTGCAGTCTGTACAAGGAGCTTGAGTCCTAAACACAGTGTGAATTTATCAAGCAGCATTTCCCACACAGCTTATGGAAAACAATCCTGGAGGACTCCCAAACTTAAGTAACTGAAAGATACTGCTTGCTGTGCCTGCAGCTCTCTGGAATTGGAATGTAAAACTGGCAGTGGAATAAATGCACTCCCCGAGGAGGCTGAAGATGCTGCAGAGCAGCAGACGGGGAAAAAGAACTTTCCTGAAAGAATGAATTTTTTTTGTTTTTGTTTTTTCGTTTTGTTTTGTTTAGCCTTACTCCTCTTTGAGGCCTGCAGTGATGGCAGATGTCCAGCTCAGTATCAAAACTGCAGTTTTAAAATTGGAATGAAAAGATGGCTCTTAGCCAATTGTTAGTCCTGTGCTGAAGGTCTCCAGGAGAGTGACCAGGGCTGCACAAGTGCCTGAGGAGTCACGGCGGGGTGGGGCACAGGGCTCACTCTGCAAGTGTGTTTCTGGACAATAACATTTCTACAATATCTGAGAAGCACAGTACCTAATTATCTGCTGTTTCTTGGCCAAATTGGGCTATATGGTGTATATAGTTATGCTTCCAGAGGAAATGAATCTGCATTTGCTGTAGGAAGAGTTTTATAGGGTAAGCTTTTCGTATTTTTTTCACCTTTTCCATCTTTCTCTCTTTTGTCTGCTTCCTCTAAGAGTTTTCATCAATATTTAGAGTTCTTATAAGATCTTAAAACCAGAATATTTTCTAAATTTCTGATAATGCTGTTCTGTAAAACTGTTTGGCATTTTTTTAATCTTTTCTTTTCATGTACCAGCTATATAATGTAGTACAATAAGCATTGAGTGTTGATTCATTTAAAATAGAAGATTTATTGTGCCGTTTGAATTAATTTCTAAAGTGAGCTAATGTCTAAGAATGAAACAGCAAGAAATATGACAAATAGTGACACCTTGTATTTTCATGACAAAATTTTGAGAGGAGGATCTTTGAATCACTGAGTTAAAATCTCTAGAATGACCAATCACTGTGGCCATTGAAGTTGGTCCATCTCTGTATGCTTGTGTTCTGTCATCTCAGTCAAGCACCTGAATGTCTTTAATTCACTACCTAAGTGACAAATGTCAAATCAGCTGTGGGGCTGATTTGACCATCATGGTAATTGTATTTTGTATGGATTTACATGGCCGTATAAGAATGAAAAGCTTTGTTAGAACCCAGAATGCATTATTCTGGATGTTTCATTTGTCATTTCTCTTTGAGATGGGGGAAAAGAAGCAGAAGATAGAGAGAGACACTGCAGACTTGGAGTGTTTTAGAGATGTTTCATGATGTGTTTATACATAAACCATAGAAGTGCAAAGTCTTTTTATTTTGGGTGTCAGCATAATATCCTATTCCTGTCACTGCTATTGTTTTATGTCTAGAGGTTGATTTGTGGAAGTGTGATATGCAGACACATGTGAAAACACAAGTAGTTGTTGTCTTTAGTTAAAGGTTAAGGAGATCGTGGCCTCACATATCATTCTAGTTTCCTTTAGTGACTGAAAGATTTGCTCTCTCTAAAAGTTGATAGCTACAGGAGAAAAATGCTTTCCAGAAGCATTTTCCCTTTAGCTTGCTGACTTTTTAAGTTCAACAATTTACCTTCCTATGGTTCAGAATAAGTAAATTGTATGTCTTGGCCTCCGTGTAAGTGATCTACAAAGGACGGCTTGAAGTGAAGCCTTACTTGTGGGAGAATGTGGGAAAAAAGGAGAAGGGTATATTTAACACTCTCCAAAGGCACTAACTCTAAAAGAGATAGAAAGTCCTGAAATGTGCATCTGAAACCATGGAGGCTTACTGCAAGTTGGTTTTGTTTGAATCAGCTGACATGAAGCGATGTCTGTCCAGAAACTAATGTGCCATGTGTGCATTTCTTCACACACACACATGCACACAGACACACACACACACACACGTTAGATTTCTTAATTCCAGTTTAATCAATGACTCTGCATGCCTGAACCTGAAGTCTGTATTTAAATGCGGATAGAAGGAGGATATGGTCTGCCAGTCTGCCTGTCTGTCTGTCATCAGGTTCTTATGCTTTTAATAACCCACAACACCTCCCCAGAGGTCCTTTGATAGGCAAGGGCATGGGCATGTTTTCTAGTTGAACCTGCAAAACCATCTGCCCAGTCTTTGGGCCATCTCAGGCTGGTTTTTGTGCAGGTACCTTTGTTCTCCCCAAGGTCTCCAAACACAGAGGAAGCTTTGGTGCAGTGACAGAGGGGATAATTCCTCCTGCCCCTGTAGCCCCTGGGCTCTGTGCTGTGGCAGGAACAGTCCTGCAGCTGCCCAGCTTGAGCAGAAGCCTGGTGCAGGTGGGAAGGGAGCTGCGTGTCCACAGCACCATTACTGCTGGAGTGAGCTCTTAGTGGGCTTGAGGGTGTGTGACCCAGAGTGAGAGGAGAGAGGCAAGCCCACCAGTGGGCTTAACAGGGATTTAAAGTGACTCCCTTAGAGTGCTTTGAGACTGAACTTGTCTGAAAATTAAGATCATAAATGCATTTTTCTGTCAATTATATCCTATGTTAGCATTTAATCCTCTTGCAAGGATTTTATTTAGCCTACAAACCAGATAACTGTTTTATTACAGTCTGTCAAAAGGAGCAAGAAAATATTTAAAGACTATTTATTAAGAAAATATTTTTGAAGATACATTTTCTTTGTGCCTTTAGAGTACAGAGAGAAAGACAGCAGATGGAAAATGCATTATATTATTGTTTCCTTCAGGAATTAATGTCTTGAGTGACAAGAGCAAAAATTTGGGGAGGTGTGTTGTTCCTGTGTATGGTGTGGATTTTTTTGCAAAGCATATAAATATACTTTAATCATGTTTGCTAGCAATGTCAGATACTTTGTGCATTTCCACAGCTGTGTCTGGGTTTTGGGAATAGTCTAGAGATTACATGTCCAGTTACTGTAATCTTGGATAGCTTTTTGTAGTTAATTTATTTTTGTAACCTGGGGCTTTCCACTGCACTGAGCATTTACTGACCTTTAATTTCATTTACTGGAGGGTGGAGAGGAAAGAGGAGAAAAGAAAGGCTTTAGGAAATCCCTTTCCCCACCCTGCAGAAGAAGGTAACTTTCTGTTTAAGTCTTCTTTGGGTTTAAAGGCTGTAAGCAGAGAAAAAAATACAGATCATTTTGCATCCTTCATAAAAGCCAAATGTTGAAAGCAAAGTGTCAAATATTCAGGAGCATTACAAATTTGATAAAACCTCTGGAATAGATGATAAAATGTTTTTAGTTCCTGCTGAACAACCTTTATCCTGATACATGATTATTACTAATATGCTGTAGTTAATATTTCAATAATGTTCTCTTAAACAGGGTACTTGTGCTTTTTATAATGGATTTTGCTTTGGATTAATAATGCACACACCAGATCAATAATCTCTTAAGATGCTTTTCTTCCTACTTAAAGATCATCTAGTTTTCTCAAACTGAAAATATTTCCCCATGCAGTTGCTTACTTTTTTTTGCTAGATTAATTTAATCTGCTCCATTATTTCCATTTTAAATCAATAGCAGACATTTAGTATAAATTAATACTTTTTTTCTTGTGGTCCAAAAGGTTGGGTTTGTCAGCTACTTTCCTACAGCTGGGGAAAATCTATTTGTTCATTTCTTAACCTTTTGACATGTCTGTTTTTACAAGCCTGGCTGTTTGTGATGGGGAATTTAAGTATAGAGTAACAACAACAGAAGGAAACATCTCTTGTTATGATCAGAGTGTAAACTGAGCCCAATGCAGCAAAGGGTTTGTAAACCTACTGGTTTACACAAGATTTTTGCACACTAGGGAAAAAAAAGAAGAGACCTTCTTCTTCATACGATTCCATGTTGAATTTTCATGTGGCATAACAAAAAGTTCATTTTTAAAAGTTTTATTCACATTTCTTGGAGATATGACTGTAAAATTGATTTGCAAAAAATTTGGACCGCTGATTCTCCACTCTAAAAGGAGGCTCAGCCAAGTCACAGCTGTATTTTCCTTCTATTCATGTGGCAAGTGAGACAGGTCTGAAGAGTCAAGACCACAGAGCCCTGTGTGAAGTTGCTAAAATGCCTTTGCTGTTGTAACAAGCAGGGAAATGCAGGAGTTTGGAAGGGAATCAGTTGACAGGGTGTGCACACTAAGTGTTTTCTCATGGCTGACCCCAGCCTCAGGAGTGTCCCAGGTTGATGGTGCATGTAGGTGCTGAAGAAAGAAGTAGCTCTATCTGTGTTCTGTCTCAGAGTGTTACATCTATCAAACGTTCAGGCTTCAGCAACTCAGTGCCAGTCCTGCTTTTATCACACTTGGAAAGCATAACCATTATATCAAAAGTATTTAACCTTGCCTGTGTTTTTCCAGTAAGAGTGGGGAGTTGTAATTGTGACAACAGATCCAGCTTTGTCCTTCTTTCTCAAAACAAGGTGTATCATCTGGCAACAGATGATAATGATGCACGTATTTATGCCATATATATATGTATATATAATATAAAGTTGAATGGTTTTTCCCTCTCCTTATGTCATAAAAACCATATCTGAAGGTGTTGCAGTGCCAAAGGACACCGGAGTGATTACATGTGCTATAAGCATGTGTGAGATGGCTTCTGCATTGATCTGAGGAACAGTTAAGGGTCTATCTACAGCAGCAAAAGTATCAGAATGGTGCAGTCCTGTTCTGGACCCTACAGAGGCACTGGCTGAGGCTTCTGTTGCCAGTGGGACTGGGAATCTGTGGTAGAGAGCCAGCTGTGCCCCAGCACAGGGCTGGTGGCAGACACTACAGCATCACCTCTGGGTTATGCAGACAAAACCAGCTTTTGCTAAGTGTGTAAAACATTATTCTCATGGGTTACTGATAACTAAGTACTAATGAAAAGTATGATTCCCCCCACCCCCCATATTGGTAGGGTGGCTGTTTTAGCTTCTTATTTAAATACAGTAAGTCTTTCCTTAAAATTCACACAGACAAAGTCCATGTCTAAGCACTTTGAAAATTTGAAAAACCTGAAACCCTGACATGCTGCATGTGCATCCCTTCTGTACTGCTTTGGCAAGTCCAAAGGTTTCTTTTTTTCTTTCTTTTTTTTTCTCCCTCCTTCAAATGAATCTATTTCAGATGAGAACGTGGAGTTACATAGTGAATTACTTTTATTTGTGCAAAGTATAAGCTGCCACTGCCCACACCCATTCATCTCTGTAACAAAGGGGGTAAATGAAAGGGGCAAGTGGGAGTGCTAAGGAGGGATTCCTAGCTACATCACTATGTGCAGAGTAATATTACAGGCTCAAAGCAGAACCACTGGTATCAGTGATATGCTCCTAAACCAACTGTGTTAGTCTGAAAAGAGGAAAGCAAACATAAGAGGAAGGAGTGTCAATACAGGGGCTGGGGGAGGGGTGAATGGTAGGCTCCAGTATAACACACTCAGTGCATACTGCATAATTGCTTTCCTGTTTGCTATTGGGTCTTTTATCTTAAATATGCTTCTTGCCACCTTTGGATGTGAGAGATAGTGCTGACATAGTGAGGCTTGGAGTTTGAGCTATCCTTTTCATAGTAAATAGAAATTGATAATGAAAAAACCTCATGATCCTTCCACTTACAAATCTGGCAAATCCCTATGATACTAGTTTGCTCCCATCCCTGTATGTCAGTGTCATTGTGACTGCTAAGAAAATCCATAAAGTGGAAGATGGCAACTCAGAATCCTACAAATTGGCAATGGTGACTGGCTAACACTGTTGAGTGGTTAGGCATTCTCTTCTTGCTTTCCTGGGCTTTCATCCTCTCACATTTCTCCCTGTGCAGTATTCTTTCATTGTAGAGTAATTGGGAGATGCAAAAGTATGATCAATAAATTATCAGCTGTATCAGGATTTTTTTTTGAATGTTCTTCTTTTTTTCCCTGGGTATGAACGAGTTCTAAATAAATCACAAATGCAACCTATATCAATATATGTTAAATGTAGTGATCAAACTGGATTAGATTTTGTACAATCCTGTGGCAGATACCTCTAGAAACAGTTTGTGTCAGTGTTGTTAATTGAATCTTAAAGATGACTTCTTGTTATTGCACCTTAAAGGGCAAAGGTGATAATGGATATTGAAGTCTCTTTTTAATAATTTCAGTGAATCTATAGTGTGCTTGTTGGGAGATGCTTTTTACCAGTCTCTCTCTGGTAATTTTGCCATTGAAGTTCTCTTACCCATTGTGATCCACTGGCAGCTTCCCTTCTTTCCATCAATGTGCATGTTCATGTCACAGTTTAGCTGTGGCACTCTTCAGTTTTTGATGTTGCATTTTTCTGAGTCAAGATCAGCTGTAACAATTGCCATGCAAAAGGCAGCAACATGAGCACAGTCAGTTTGGCTATTCTTGCTATGAAGTGTTCAGGCCTTCAGTGCAAGATGCCTTTGACATTATTTTCAAAGAACTTTGCTGTAATTTCATCAGGAGGGGAATGTTTCTACCAGATTGTTTTTCTAACCTTCAAAATATTTTGCAATGAATTTGTAATTGGCAGGATCTGTGCATAGTTTAAAGGTTTGAAGTGTTTCAAGTCCATTAGTTTTACATTATAAAGAACATTTATTAATTGAAAAATCATTGAAGAGGTAATTTTAGTATCTTTTGCTGCTCTGTTAAGTTATACTGATCAATTGTAAAAGAGACTTGTACTCTTATGCTATTTGGTCTGATGGCAAGAGAATATAGCCATCCTTATGGCCTGTGGTATTAAGAGATGCATGGTTTTGGATACAGAAATAAGTATAGCTGATTTCATCCATGGCTGTATTTAGAAATTAGTGCAAAAGAATTGAGTAAACCCACCATCCTTCTCTTTTGCTGAATAAAGTTACTTGAACTGAACCAGCTTGCAGATAATTTCATCATCTTACCAAATTGTTATGGCTGGTCATCTGTTTGCCTTCACTTACTGACTTAATTACAAAAACTTCACTAATCTTTTGTCAAGATCTTTGTTAAGGGAATGCTTCAATAGTGACAGAATTTCTATATAAATGTAAAAGTGAATGCTTCTTAATGAAATTCTGCCTATATGAGTCATAGTTTATAAGTAATGCCAGAGAGGGAAGAGTAGGGAACTGCCCAGCTAAACTTCTTTTAACCTGTGCCTCTTTTGTAATCAAATAATGGTAGTCAGGGTTTCCAAAGAGATGAGGGTTTGAAAAGTGAGCATGCCAGCTAATAGCTGTGGTAGCAGGCTGAGGGCTGTGGAACAATGCCCGCGTAGCGGCCTCTCGGTGCGTCTCTGGTGTGTCTGTGCCGCGGAGATCAATAGTGAATGCGCGGCATTGTTCAGCTGGGAAGAGTCTTGGGGCACCGGGGATGTCAGGGCAGACCGAGGGAAACCGATTTTCAGCTTGCAGCCTCCTTGTCAGAGGGCTGGGAGAAGCCTGGGGTGGTTGGCCATTCCTCAGGGCTGCTCTGCTCTGCCAGCTTCGTGCTCGTCTGTGTGGGTGCCCTGCGGGGATCTGCTGCTCCACAGTGTGCCCGTGGGGCAGCATGGAACAGAGGGGAAGGATTTTCGCCCCCTTACGATGAGTTTCATGTTTGAATGTCAAGTGAAAGCTTCCCTGAGGGAAGTTGGAAGATGACATTTGAAATTAAGGAAAAGTGTGGACATAACAGAAGTTATTTCATTGAGGATTTACACCTTAATGGTCTGAATTTGGTCACGGGTTTTGGAAGAAGAGAAATGTTTAACTGTGTGGGGGTTTGGGTTTTTCTTAAAAAAAAAAGATACTCTAGACAAGTCATGAGAATGGCTCTTAAGAGAATTACCTGGTAAGTTCCCATGTGTGTAGGCTGCGGAGTTGAGAAAGCTTTGATGTTCTCTCTATAAACAGGAATAACAAAAAGAATTGGGGTTTAGAATGGCTTGTTAGGAAAATCTTGCAGTTTCACCAGACAGTTAATACATCCTCCCCTTCTCAGCCCCACCCTCACCTGTCTTAGACCACAAAATTGGCCTTTGTGGCCAAGCTTCTCCAAGTCCAGTCTGTGCGTTTTGGATTTGAGAATTGATTTGGATTCTGGCTCTAATATTTTAAAAAGGAAGGCTTTGCTACTTCTTTCTCATAGAGAAGCAAGTAGAAAACCCAAACAAGGAAAGTGGTGGGACCGAATGTCCCTATGTAGAAGAACTATAAAATGCAAAGGAAAAATCTGAGAAAAGTAACTGCTTTAGCTGTACTGACTGAATTTAAATAGGAGTCTAAGTTTTTGTTTTTCCTGTCTCTGATCTAAACACTGAGAAGATTCATCTGAGTTGTTTACTAAATACAACGGGTTAGATGTTGTTTACTGTAGTTAACAAGAACTCTGAAAACTGGCCTATATAGAAGTGCTTGAAGGCTGCAAAAGAGAAGTAAAATGGTACTGGCTATAAAATCCAGAGAAGCAGAAGGATAGTAGCAGACAGTTGTTATCTGATGACTTTTCATGAATGTTTTAAATTTCAGCTACCTTGCTGTGAACCACAAAGTGGTACGTTTTTAAGAGGTTTCATGTCCCTCTCTTGTTTGCATTTGTCAGGTTTTTTTTTTTCCTCCAGATTGACAAAAAATTGCATAATAAATCCAATGGTCAGAAGAAATCTGAAGATCCCTTTATTTTACTAATGTTCTTTGTATGGTGTTACATATGTCTATAAAATTTAATGGATATACCCCTGGATAGAAATGTTACAGAGTTTTGATGCTTTGAAGTCAATAGGATTATTTTTCTGTAGCTGTTGGTAAAGAAGGCACAGATTCTGCAATATATATAGCATTAATAAAATGACTGTCTGGTTCAAATTAAGCTTTTTATTGCTGTGATAAGAAGACACAGAGAAAGGCTTATGACTCAGAAAGTCAGTTGCTGTGAATTATAAACCAAATGTTCTCTGTAACCAAGTCAGGGCCTCTAATCTGTTTGCTTCTTGCCCCGTGGCTTCTGAAGTGTGATTGTTGTCACTGTTAATCTTGAATTCTGATATGTCAGTAAGTGTTGCAGGCATTAACACCATCTGCATATGGGTGCAGAGGCTGCACTGCTCTGTACATTGCAGAGATTTCAATCTCAATTCATGCTTTGCTTCTTGAATACAAAAACTCTAAGGAAGGTATTGCTTGTTGGGATAGAAGTTTTGCACTCAATGGTTTGTCTTCATGAAATAACAGCAAAGAAGTTATTCCTATAACAGTAGGAAGCATTGTGGATGCTGCAGAAGGGCCTTAAAGCAACTCTGAAAGCAGTGTGAAAACTTCTTCATCACAAACCTGGATCTGTTAGAGTGGCTTTCATAGACATGCATGAAAAGCTGACAAGGCAGGGAAGGGAATGACAAGGAAGGGAAGTTTCATTTTCATGTAGCCCTGTGTTTTCTCTGTATTGCAACAGGCAAGGACATTGAGACGAAAGGTGTAAAATATGATTCCCATAATTTAAAAATGCAGATGTTCTCCCCATGCTCCAAGGGGTTATTAGGAAGGACCAAATCAAGATAAATGGCAGTCCTGATGTGATAGGGTCATCAGTAGAAAATAAAAAATTAAGAACTGGGGTGGCTACATTTTTAAGGATCTGTTTGTGGCAGCAACAAGACACCTTTGATTTTTCTGCTGTGACCAGTTATTTTGCTGCCATTTGGCAGTCTTAGTCTACTTGACCTTATTTATGTAAAATTCCACGCTTAGCTGTAGAAGCAATACAGTGAGAATACACTGTGTATGTTAAACTCCTTTGAACCTGAGCATCTGCTTGGTTTCTTTTTGTTTCTTTTCATTTAATGGTTTGTGAGATGTCAAAATACTGATGATTGTATTTTTTAAAAATCTGCTGCAGTAGTTTATTAAATTCAGAGTCCTTTAACTGTCATTCCATATCTTCCTATTGAACTGGGATTTTGAGAGAGCTGTTAGCTTACTGTTGTAACACCACCTTAAAAATAAGACTTAATGTTCCCTTTTAGGAGGGTGAGCACAAGAAAACAACTGACTTGAAATGCCAGAGCCAGTCTGTGGTGCAGCTAGACCACCAATATGTCTTAGTTCCAACCTGCTTAGAATTTAAGGATTCTTCTCTCCAAGACGTAAACATGAACAGTGCTTTCTACAACTTACACTTTTATTCCAGAGAGGAAACGCAGAAGAAACTTTTCATTTCATTGTAAATGTGAACATCTGTTCAGCGGGAGGATCCTGCTGTTACTATTTCAGTTCTGTTTCAAAATTCTGGTTGCTTCCTGAGGTGCAGAGGAGGTTCCAGTAAGTGGCTTTAGTTGGAAACCAAATGGGAGAGATCATTTAGCTGTATTTAAAGAAAACCATCAATTATTTAAAGCTTCTGAAACTCACTTCTATTTGGCATCTAAAATTGTCTGCTGTATGAGAGAAGTGGCTTTTATAAAATGTGTTTTGCTTCATGCAGGATTTTCACTGGAAAGATTTGTGGGTCAACAGAATTTGGAGGCAGAAGGAAACAAGTAACTGTTAAAATGAGTTTAAAAGAACTAATCTATTTGTGCTAGATACTGCAGTTACAAGGTATATTGAAATTGAAAAAGGTGAGTTGTAAAAAGATGTCATACAAGTTATTGTATGTTGGTCATATGAGTTTTTCATGGGAACTAGCAAGAATGATTCATAGATTCTACGTTTCCTTCTTCCAAAACTGCATCACTTTCTGAAGTGTATTTTACCTGCTTTAAAGTGAGAGACAGTTAACAATTTTTAGTCTTAAAAACCTTCCAATGTTCTTGGTAAAGCAGCAAATGTTGTGTGCTGTATTGGCTGACCCAAGACCCTCTGTGTGTTCATGCTGCAGTGGGCTTTGAAAAGTTGAGACCTTCAGTAGCAGCTTTGGGCTGCTTAGATGAAGTTGAAAGCGGTAGTGTGTTACATGTTGGTCTGACAGGACATTTGCCCAGATTAGTCCAGGAAGAAGTAAAAACCAAATGTGGAGTTCAAGCACTGTTACAGTGATACAGTGTGGCATGGAAAGTAACCAGTGAGGTGCCAGCAGCAAGGCCTGATCCTGTGTGGTGCTGGGTGGATGGAAGCCTATGTGTGTATTTTCAGTCTGGCACAACAGTTTGAGTGTAAAACTGAGTTTGAGTTGTACTAAAACATTCAAGCAGGATGCTGTTGAACACTTTTCATACACTTCTTCACTAAATGCCAGTAGGAGCAAAGAAAAGGTATAAAAGCTTTGATTGCTTGTCATCTGGGGTGTTATTCCTCCATATGCAAATTCCATATTCTACAAATCTTCGCTGAATTTTCATTTGTTCTGATGTAGAAAATAATTGAACTGAGCCTTTTAAAAATTCTTTTTAAAGAGGAGAGAAGCCAGCCTTCAAAATTGACAAGGAGATGCAAAGCAATTCTTCTAAAAGGCCCATAAATGGAGGATTGGATCCATATGCTCTGTTTGTGTTGCAGTACATCAGCAGCATGTGATGGCTTGTTCCTTTTGTTAGGTGTCTCTGCAGCACTGTGTACAGATTAAATAGCTACTGCATTGCAGAGAGTTATTAATACATTACATTGCATTTCCAGGGAAGATGTCAGTGTGTCCTTTAGCCTGAATGTACCTCGTGGTTGAGTTAGGGGTGATTTTTTAAAATTTTGCTGAGGATAATTTATTTTTCAGTAAATTCTTAGCCAGCTGGGAACTATAGAAGAACATCGTTCTTAACATCTATAAACTTCACTTATTGTTGGAGTTTCAAAAAATCAAAGCCTTGTTCCAAAATAAAAACAGGTCACCCTTCTCAAATCTTAAAATGTGATTTTATGCCACTGTACATACAATAGAGGGAAGCGGGAGCAGAGAAAGGTATGCAACTCCTAAAATATAATGCAGATAAACAAAATGCATGAAATACCAGAAAATGAGAAGTGGGGCCAGCCCATTATTTTTCTGACCTATCTGTGTACTGTTTCATTTGTGATGCACATCAGTAAAACAGGAGGCTTTTTGCTTTCCACTCTTCTGCCCTGACAGCTCTCAGAGCTGTGCATGTTTAAAATGATGGAGGTTGAGAGGTTGTTCCTGGGGAAATTCTTATGTGTGGGGGAAAATTCTGCTGACTTATACATGGGGATGGAAGGGAGAGCTAAGGTCAACTGCAGGTGTGCAGAGATGTAAGACCAAGACAGAGCAAAGTAAGGATCTCAGCTCTGTTTCCCTCTTCCTCCACCCACAGCTCATGAGAGCTCCCTGTGCCAGTTCAGGCTGAACCAGCTAAAGCTCACACTGCAAAGCTGCAGCCCCTGTTTTTACCCAGCCCAATGAAACAGATGTAGGGCACTTTCTGTCATTGAGACTTCAGAGTTCAGGAGTTTTGTCACCACTAGATGATGAAGCTGCTGATACTACTTGTATTTCTTAGGACTTCTCAGAATTGATCAAGTAGTGCACTATGTCTGGTTAATGCTCTACAGGTCTGTCCAGGAATTAGTTCAAACCTCTGACTTGGAGGTGATAGAAGCTTTGTAGGCAAGGTGGGCACAAGGTGTGAGGAAGGAGAAGTCCAGAGCAGTAAATCATCAGCTCCTGACAGAAATATGTGTGCATGTGGAACATAGCAAACCTATGGTATATTTACCATATTCAAGTGATTTGAGTAGCTGTGTGCTGCGCTGTAGATGTACTGAAAATTTTGGCACTAGTGTTGTCCATTCTATGCCTTTGAGTGTGTCCAGAACTTACAAATATGTGGTAGCTCACTCTAAAGTCTTTTGCCCAGATCTTGCAAACAAATCTTTTAATGTAAATATTAAAAAAAATCTTCAGAAGCTGCAGGAGAACCCAGAGAATACCGGAGGGAGCATATCTCAGTGATCTGTGATGTCAGCATGGCAGGCTGTAAACACCTGATCTCTTAGCCTGGGTAAAAGGGACTTTCACCCCAAGAGCCCTGATGTTCAGATCAAAGTGTTTCATAGCTTTGCCAATGGTCTCAAGGCTTCCTTTTCTACCTCCAGTTTCCTGCTGTAAGGCATTGTTCAAGGACTGTGCTCTTTAGGAATACTCTGAATGAAGCTGAGGCTGTGCCATGTGCAAGGACATCAGCAGTGGATTTCAAGTATAATTTTAAAGATAGAATGCCTCTTTGTGGGCTACATTTCAGCATGCTGCTGTGAGAGCACACCTGGAAAGTGATGCCAGCAGCTGGGAACTCTTCTGACTTCTTTTGCCTCCCAGCTCCAAGATGGAAATGCCACCACACCCTCTGCAGGCAAAGGAGATGTCAGCTTTCTCATGGGTAAGCAGGTTAGCACCAGCTGATATCCATTTTTCTTATTTTCTGTTTTTCATATTTTCTTTTCTCCTGCTTCTCCTCTCAATGTGTCCTTTCTTTTTTCTTTTTTTTCCTTTTCTTTTCTCCTTTTCCTTTTACTTGTCTTCATTGTGATTTAGCACAGAACACTTGATGGTATGGTTTTCACATTTTCTTCTGAAATTCATTTCTCTTGCCCTGAAAAAAACCCCAAACCACTGAAGCTTAGCAAGCACTCTGCAAAAGTCTGTTCCTGTTTATTTTAGGACAGAATAAGATCCAGAATGCTTCTATTTCCCAGGATCGTCCTATTATATTGCAAGTTCATGGAAGTTTCTAGCATAAACACAGACATTTCACAGTACCAGCAAGTGATTTATTTGCTTTACATGCTTATTAATATTGTCTACAAATCAAGCAAAGAAATGCTGTGGAAGTGGGGACTCTACTTGATGTTTTCTCAGTGTTATGCCTGGAAAAATGGAAGTTAGTGGGTGTTACTCAGTGAAGTGTGCATTTTAAAGTTACTCACGGCGATGCCCATTGTCCTGTCCCTGAATTGCATGATGTCATATGTCATTTAAAGCTTGTAGTGATGCCGAAGGCTGCCGGTGCGCTGGGAAAAAAGCGACGAGAAAGTTGTGAATCAGGTTTCTGTGAAGCCTTTGTGTTTAGGGTTTTGATAGATAAAAGCTGACTCATGCAATATTTCTGGCGGAGGAGCTGTACGGACTAGTAAGAGCTTCTCGTTTTACCTGAGTGCCCAATGAGCTAATTCGGGAGCAGCTGAAGGCAGAGCCCGCGCCTCTCTCCCCTCTGCCGCGCAGGTAGGTCCTGGGCTCTTCCCTCCTTCGGGGAGCACTGGAAAAGAGAGAGGACTTGTTCAGCCCGGGTGTGAGGAGCCAGAGACATTCCTCAGCGGTGAGATACTGTCGCAGAGGATTTTCCCTGCAATAATGTTCTCGGGCATTAGCGTGCTGCGTTGTGACAGAGGCTATTCTGCTTTGCGTACTGCGGGCAGCGGGGGTGGGGGCACGGCGGGTGGACTGATAGAAGCACATTAGTTGGTGACTCTTTTCCCTTGTTGTGAGATGTCTAATAAATGGGATTTCTGTTCCTCAAAGTTCAGTTAAAATACTTGGCAGAGGATCGTTTGTGACAGTCCAGGCTAGAAATCTAATCCTGCAAATATTGTAGCTCTCTAGTGTGCTGTTTTTCACAGAGGGTTTTAGTTTTAGAACTGATATGTATTCATATACAAAATCTAGTGATTAAAAATCTGCTGACCTTCACTTGGACAGGATTCAGAGCAGAAGATATAGGGAGTGTGTTTAAGATCATTTGGGATTCATAGTGGATGGATTTTAATCTTTCTCAGGAAGCTGGAGAGCGTTTTTGTTTCACAGTTCCAGTGTTGCATTTTGGATTTGATACTGAATGTAGAAATTGTTCTCAACTAGTTTGCTTAATTGTATCCACAGTATGAATGCTTTATTTGAAATATGAAGATATCTCAGGGAAAAAAAACCAGGAAAGATATTACTTGTAGTCTCATTGCTTTTTGGTAGCTAAACTCCAGAGGTTGTGAGGACTGTAATTTCTGGTAATGTTGACTTTGTAGATAACACCTGAGGTGCTCTTTTTCTTGCCAGGAGAAAAGCAACAACAATGCTAATCATGAATATGAATTAACTTTGGAGTTTTTACTTATGCAGTATGTCATAAAATTTCATGTGCAGTAAACAACTTGGAGGAATAAACACCTATATTTAGATAGAACTTTGATATCTTTAAGTCAGTTTTATATTTAAAGACAACGCACTTTATCTCTCATTGTATACTAATGTTTTAGCATAGCCAAAGCTGCACAGATAATGGAAACCCATGTATCATTACCATGAATATAATTACAGGAAGGAGGTTTTTGTTAAAGAAAAGCAAGTGATAGAAGAAGGTTATGCATTTTTGGTGAGAACTTGTTTGTGACTGTGCAATGAAAATCTGAGACATGCCAAGATGGTTGTTTTGCATGTGCCTTCAGCCCTGTAACTAATATTAGAGTTGCCTGTTGGGATGAAACAGTAGTATTCCTTGCCCTTGCTTGTCTGTGGAGCAGGGACTTGTCATTGTTCTTGCTGGGGAGCGCTCTGGGGTCATGCCATGCCAGTGTGAGTGTGACACAGGAGCAGGGAGCTTTGCAGGGGCTGGGAAGGGGGAGAGAGTAACTGAATTAATGCAAAGGCACAAACAAGAAATGACCTTGTTTGGGGAGCACGTTTCCTTGTGAGTAGGGACAAGTAGTAATTATCCTCCTTTCAGTGCTGAACTAACAAGTAATTACTGTTATTCCTTAATTAAAGTATGCAAATTGGAGATTTCTTTTTTTTTTTCTTCCCAGACTGAGTTAAATACCGTTATTCACAACTGACAAAAGTTCTCAATATTATTTTGGTTCATCCTTGAAAAGGTTCAGTAACCAAAAGAAAGCCTAACAAAAAAAGCAGTGAACCAGGCCAGACATGGGTCAGGGTATAGAGGACTTGCTCAGATTGTGTGCCTCCAAAGGCTCTGGGGGTACCTGCAATTTCACACAGTGTTTGCAGACTGAGTTTTTATGAATGCACCTACCCTGGTGCTGCTGCTGAAACTGGGAATTTGGGGTGGACTGGGCTTGTAAATCAGTCCCACAGGGTATGGGACAAAGTACTTGCTTTTTATGGTAAGTTTCTATGAAAGACAGAAATTTGCAAGAGGTTACAGTGTTTGCAAAGGCACTGGGTCAGTTATGATTCATAGAGAGCAAACCTGGGGAAGGCTGTTTACTCTCTCTTTACTCTCATTAATTCATTGGTGAATTTCTCACCAGGCATTTGCTGCAGACCTTAGGTAGCTGGTGCGAGGGTGAAGTTACTTAGTGGTACAACTGCCGACTAAAACTACTCTTCAGAGTTCTGAAAAGCCAAACTGCAGTGGTTCGTGGTAAAACTGCAGACTAAAACTACTCTTCAGAGTTCTGAGAAGCCAAATACAGATGCTGACAAGAGAAAAGAGGATGGGCATGTGGCTGTGGCAATGAACTCCATTCAACTGCTCTCTGTCCTGATGCCCTTGTGACTGCAGCAATCATCTAAAAACTCTTCCTAATTTTAACAGCAGGGGTAATTGTAGAGGTTATTTTCCTACCTAAGTGTTTCAAGATGATCAAGTCCAACTGTTAGCCCAGTGGTTATGCCAATTCCACCACTAATCCAGGTCACCAAGTGTCACATCTACACATCCTTTAATTAAGTACCTCCAGGGATGGTGACTCCATTTCCCTGTGTACCCACAGTGCAGTTGTGGGTACCAGTCATTGGTTTTTCTGGGTCTGGATTGAAGGCACTTGAGACAGTAATTCTTGTTCAGCCCATTTGGTAAAGAAATATTTCCTAGTATTCAATCTAAACCTCCTCTGGTGCAACTTGAGGCTGTTTTCTCTTGTTCTAATATTTGTTATTTGGGAGAAAAGGCCAAACCCCATCTGGCTACAACCTCTTTTTAGGTAGGTAGTTATAGAGAGCAATAAGTTCTCCCCTGAACCTCCTTTTGTCTGAACTGAATACCCTCACCTCTTTCAGATGCTCCTCGTAAGATTTGTGCTCCAGACCCTTCCCAGCTCTGTTGCCCTTGTCTGGACACACTCCAGCACCTCAGTGTCTTTCTTTCAGTGAGGGGCCCAAAACTGAACACAGCATTTGAGGTGTGGCCTCACCAGTGCCAATTACAACGCTCAGATGGGTTTCTGAAGACAAACTTGTGAAGCCTTGGAAGATTGACAGATCCAGTGTTACTGGGAAGGGCTATAGGTTTTTCACAGCTCCCTATATCTGAGGCAGGAACTGGGAGCTGGGCAGAACCAGGGTGTGCCCCCAAGCCCTGATTTCCATGAGCAGGGTGTTTGGTGTAGCACTTGGCAGCTGAGGGAAGGGAGCTGCTTCCTGGTTCCGTGCCACGCTGAAATCCCCACTCTGCTGTGCCCTGCCTTTCTTCCAGGTGTGCCAGCTGCCCAGGTGCCTACCTGCTGCTCTGCAGGAACACTGGGCTCCTGCACCATCACAGTGCACCCTGAGAAACATATTTGACTGGTTGGAGACACAGTGCACAAAATTATAACAGAACTCTCCACAGAGCAGCCAAATGACAATTTATATCCACCTGGGAAAAGAGTAAAAATTAAGTAAAAAGGAACTTTTCAGATTAATAGTCAGGATGAGGCTCTGAGGACACAACAGACCAAGTAGAAAATAGCTAGTTTGGTGTAATTTATGTAGAAACATACAGGAATAGCTATTTGTATAAAAAATAGAGGAACTTGAATCAACCATGTTGCATGCAATTAATTAGCCGTGCCTTGCAGTTGCCTGAGGTTTGCCAAGGTCGCTGGGAATGCAGGTGTTAAAGAGCAAGCCCATTTTAACTATTACAACTAATCCTCAGCTTTTTTAGAAAGCAATGACACTGTCATTAAACACAGGAATAAGTGGATTTACTTTGGTTTTCTAAAACATGTTATGTTCTCCTAATGCTTCTGGCCACAAGTGTGTCCTATGTAAAACTACCTTACCATTTTTTCTGACTCCACTGTCACTGATATGAGCTGTATTTTGCTTCTATTTTCTATATTACTGAAAATTTTTGTGAAGCTACTTTTTATAATATTACAAAAATTCTTCTTTTTGTGAAGAATTTTTGTAATACTACTATTAATGCCTTTGCATTATTACCTGAGAGGCAGACCATATGTCAATGAAACAGGAAGAAAAGAATGTGGGGTAATGGAATTTCATAATGTTTTTGCCTTTACTTCCCTTCTAAATGTAGCTAATCAGGTGTTTCTTTGTCATGTAATTTTAGTAAAATACCTTGGAGTAACTTAGCGGAAGTGCTGCTCCTGTTATCTTGTTTATCCTGCACATTTTTCAAGGGGGCATTTTTCATTCAGCAGTGTTGTGCTTTCTAACTTGAATGTGAAAAATGATCCAAAGCTGATAACAAAAATACATCCTTTCTTATCAAAAATGTGTACTTTCTTATCACCAATAATAGCAAGGCACACATCATTTTCTGTACCCACATAGAAACAAGAGAATTTCAATTTTCTCTTTTAAATGTTCTGCATTTTTGTGTTTTAATTTTTCCATATTTTATTGCTTTAGATCTGATTTTTGAATTGGCACTTGATGTGATTTTTTCAAAAGGGGTATGAAAATATGCTTCTATGCTTCAAAACTAGAACCTGGCACAAAAAAAGGATATAGATTTTCAGACTACAAGATAAAACCAGAGGTACAGACCTTCTGAATTAGGTTTTTAATCTCATGGTCAATTTCTAACCCTTGTAATGAGCAAATTACTCTCAGTGTTAATTCTTTGCATCACCTTGAGGGCAATACTTCTTCTTAATAGAAAGCTAATCCCATCATGACTGAAATGGTGCTAGTAATACTCACGTACAAATGAAATCTTATGCATTCAAGATAGGCCAAATAAATGAAAACATTCTTCCCTGGTATTTTATTTCTGCTCGCTTTGGATTTATTTTGAAAAATGGGAGAGTTGCTTTCAGCTTTGGATTAAATCCTCCCCCTGCTCTGACAGCTGCAGGAGCTGTGTCAGGGAGGTTTCTGCTTGTAATTGCACAGCAAGTCTGACTCAGTTCAAGAAGGGCCACCTTAAAGGTTGGGCGGGTTTGATTTGCAGCTTTATGGTTTCTTTACTGAAACTGCTGTCAAGAGCTGTAATTACTGGTATGAATTTTTGAAAAGTTGTCACTGGACTAAAATAAGGACTAAGCTACCGTGCTGTGGGTAGCTTCAGTATTGCATTTCTTCCTAAATTGTTGCAAGTTTCCCTTTTTTCACAGGACAGGCATTATGAAATTCCATGAGTTTGTGGCAAGATTCAAGATTTTTTTTGGGAGGACACTTCTTACTGAAACAGAGCTTTGAAGTATTGAACTTATCTGCAGCTACTTTTGCTGATTCTTATGCTGTATTACACACAACTTGGCCAGTGACAAATCTGCATTGCATTGTGGACAGTGTCCTGCAGGGCAGTTTGGCAAGGAAAATAAAGCAGAATTGAAATGCCAGCAGAAAGACAGACGTCTTATTTTGTTGTTGCACTGATCTGAAAAACAGCTTTGGGTCAGTTCAGCAGGGGGTAATATTCTGGCTTGAGCAGAACAGTTTTAGAATTACTTATTTTTCCCAGTAGAAAACTGAATTATTTGGCAGCACTCTTTCCGGTTGGGACTCTTTCTTCAGACACTACATTATTTTCTTTGGGAAATCATTCTGCTTTTAGTATTTTTGTGCAAGCCACAGAGCTGGTAATTGATAACTGCTTTTAGTTTTTTTTAAGACTGTTGGCTTTAGGGAATCTAAAATGAAAGATGCTTTCTGGAATCACTGTGTGTTTCTTGAGGTTTCCAAGCCTCCCAAGCCAGGGTCAGGGCTCAGCTGGGAGATAGCAGGGACTGCTCCCAGTAAACTTATGTGGGTCTTTTATAACCTTGGAGAAAATGTTTTAGGTTCTGTTTTTGTCCTGTGCTGAGCCTGAGCAGTGGATGTGCCAGCGACAAGCCCAGCACACTGGCAGAAGAAGGATGTGCCAGAGGCAGAAGTGTGAGCAGGAGGAATGTGGTGTTGTAGCCCTCATTGGGGGATCCCCACAATCTAAAAAGCATTAGAGTTACAGTGTGCCCCAAACCATGTTGTTCTGGTTGTCTTTTGGTTTAAATTGAGTTTTGGCTGCTTTCTATGCAAAAAGATTTAAAAGTATCTGCCGTCAACTTTCACGTTACATGGAGCAGTAACAATAAACTCACTTCTTTTTTGTTTCTGTGTTTGTTTAGATGACTTCCACTTACCTCTTGATGTTGTACCAGCTGTGACAGAGGCCCTTGACTCCAAGAAGAAGGAGGAAGACTTGCACAAGGAGAGCAGAACTTTCCACTACTGTGAGAAAAACACCATGGACCTGTCAGACAGTGACCGTCCTGTCAGCTTTAGTTCCACTTCCTCCTCCACATCCTCCAGGGACAGCCACTGCTCCTTTGGAAGCAGAATGACCTTGGTTTCAAACAGCCACCTGGGTCTGTTTAACCAGGATAAGGAAACAGGTGCCATCAAGCTAGAGCTGGTCCCAGCCAGGCGATTTTCCAGCAGCAAGACATGCAGAAACTCTGCTGTGGAGCAAGAGGATCCTGAGGGAAGCCCTGAGAAAAGGCCAAGCATGCCAAGGAAAGCAGAACCAAAAGGAGCAAGCAAAAACTGTGCAATGTCCCTGGTCACAGAGCCCACCACTCCAAAGCTCCTCTACGTAGACAGAGTCGTCCAGGAGATTCTGGAGACAGAGAGGATGTATGTGCAGGATCTAAAAAGCATTGTCAAGGTAGGGTTAATACAGTGTTGACTGTTCCTTAATGCCATTTTTTACATTGTTTGATTTCACAATGGGACAGATGGACCTGACAAAGGAACTGGCATTTGCTGGTCTTTATAAATTAGTGTAACATCATTGTTCAAATGTATTTCTAGTTTTTATTTAATTAGATAAATCTAAGATGTTACTGTGTGTTCATGAAGAAATAAGAGAAAAAAACATCCTACAGCTGACAGCAGTAGTGAACAAAGAGTGATAAAAAAAAATTAGATTGCTCTGTGTCATAGAATGTATAGTAAGAAGCAAGAGGGATTTAACTGCCTTTTATGCTTTATCTGAAGGGTCTTACTAATTTTTCGCAGTCTTCCCCGAGTCCTAGCCCTGCAAGTTCTTTCCTTCCTTTTCCCCTGTCCATTTCATACAGCTCACTGCTACAGTCAGTTCTGTCTCTGTCCTTGGTCTGTAGTATTGAATGTGGCATATGTATCTGCTGGAAAATATTGTTGCTTGGCTGTAATATAAAGGAATTACATTTTTTTAGTACTTATTCTGAAGGGGTGTAGCATTTATTAGCAGCAGTAGAGTTTTTGTCCAATCCCTAGCCTAACAGTACCTTTCATTTCTTCTTTCTAGTAGAGGGAAAAATATGGATGAGTCCTTCTGTGGATTGTTCTTTTCACTCTGTACTTGTGTCTGTGCCATCAGCATCATTCTGCTTTGCATTTTTTAAGATGACAGTTGATTTCCTTGGCTATTGTTTGTAGCCTACATGTTTAACACACAAAGAAGTGCTTAGTGTGCTCTTTGTAGAACCTGGAGCTCCAGGTAGGTGTATGTGGCCATCTGAGATAGGAAATACCAGCCAGCTGGAGACACTCTTCCCCACCTGCAGCTCTAAGCTGCACGGTCCCACAATAGCAGGGGAAAAATGTGAAGGCTTTGATAACTAAAATTCATGTTGTGATTAAACAGCAGTACCCCACCCTGCAAAGTTCTGAGAAAGGTTGCTGCTTCTCCAAGATTTCATTGGTTTCCATAGCTGGTGCTGTTTCACTACATTCAACTCTTGCCTGAGTTTCATTTTGGACTGTTTAAGGTTGTCAGATGTTGCAGAACCAAGTCCCCTTCTGTGTATAGTAACCACCCATAAGGCATGATTTCCATGGTTTTGGTTCCTCAGCCCTCACTCATCCTCCTGTGCTGTGAACTCTACAACTTGAAAAACTGAAAACTAAAATTAATATCTTGTAACAGATTTTCCAATTACAAGCAAGAATACCAATAAATGTTTTCTGGAAAATACTTCAAGCATCACTACAGTGGATGTAGAGTGAATAAGGCAAATGCATTTTTAGTTATGGAAGAACTGAAGGAGTTGCGAACCTGTGAAATGCCCAAGCCTGTTTCCTGCAGCAACTGATAAAGAATTTAGAAAGCTTCGTGTGAAACTGTCTGATCCAACCTCCCAACTCAAGCAGGGCTGTCCTGGAGCACGTGGCAAAGGATTGTGTTCAGATGGTCCTTGAGTACCTCCAATGAGGGAGACTCCACAACCTCTTTGGGCAATCTGTTCCAGTGCTCAGTCACCCTTCCTCATATTCATGTAGAACTTCCTGTGCATCAGTTTCTGCCCATTGCCTCTCATCCTAGTGCTTGGCACCCCAGAGAAGAGCCTGGAAGCGTCCTCTCTCTCTTCAGGTGCTTCATTGACAAAATTCCCCTCTTCTCAAGGTTGAACAAGCACAACTCTCTCAACCTTTCATTGTAAGAGTGATGCCCCAGTGCCCTAATCATATTCATTGCCCTCTGCTGGACCCACTCCATGTCTCTGGTGCTGAGGAGCCCAGGACTGGACACAGCACTCCAGATGTGGCCTCATCAAGGCTGAGTAGAGGGGCAGAATCCTGTCCCTTGAGCAGCTGGCAATGCTTTTCCTAAGGTACCCTAGGATACCACTGGCCTTCCTGGCCACAAGGGCCACTGCTGGCTCATGGAGAGCTTGTTGTCCACCAGGACCACCAGAACCTTATGAGCAGAGTCTAAAGGTAGTAAGGAGGGCTGGGATTTTTTTTTTGTGTCAGGGTGGGGGTTTTTTTTTGGCAGAGGGAGGGAGAAAGAGGAGGGGGGCAACCCACATACAAAGAGGTGAAAACTGAAGAGGTATCAGATTGAGGACAGCAGAAGAACAAAAAGGAAAAGATTCATAGGTGCTATTTTAATCACCTTCTACCCCCATCCAATAACTATCATTATAGATGTAGTCTAATGCTTTTTGTCCTCTAGTAGAGGGATTTGCTGATGCTACATTCTCTGTAGGCAGTAGAAACGTACTTAGAAAGAATATGTTCTCACTGTTGTTTCCAGGACTTTCAAACAGGTTTCAGGGCTGGAACTGAAAGGGTGTCAACTCTCACATCCATGAATCTACATTCTCTACATTTCTGGTATAAAAATGCAAAGCAAATTTGCATATAATTTCCTTTCCTTTGGTGGGAGTGCTATTTGTTTGGATTTTAGATTTTTACGGGGTGGGAGCTTTTTTGTATTAGTTTCGGTGGTGGTGTTGTTTATTTATCTTGATAATTTCTTTTTTATATCCACGCTCTTTCCCATTAGCCACATCATTAACAAATACATAAACCAGGATGGAAGGCAGTATTAGCCCCTAGTGTATGCCACCAGCCACTGGCCTCCAACTAGACTTTGTGCCTGTGATCACCACCCTCGGGTCCTGTTGGTTCAGCCAGTTCTCAGTCAAACTTTCTGTCTGCTTGTCCAACTCCTGCTCCTCCAGCTTGTGCATGAGGATGCTAAGGGAGTTAAAAGCCTTCCTGAAGTCAAGGTAGACACTATCCACTGCTTTCCATTCATCTACTGAGCCAGTCATTTCATAGTTAAAAGGTTATCAGACCGGTCAACTTTCCCCTGGTGAATACCTGATGGCTGCTCTTGATTACCTTTTTGTCTTTAGTGTGCCAGGAACTGGTTTCCAGGGCTAGCTGAGCACAAATGACCTACTAACATGGATGATTGTAAAATTGCATGTAGGATCCTGGTACTAGTCATAATATCAAAAGTCAGCTCATTAAGAGTTAGCCTAGTGCAGTATTTTGGGCAGTGTCCTTTCCAGCCTGTCTTGTCCTTAGAACATGGAGTTGTCATGCCTGAAGTAAAATACTATGGAGGAATGGGGCAAAATAGAATTTCACCCTTTTTTATGCCCATATTGACCTAATGATGTTAGGTCATTGGTTAGTAAATAAAAGTCATAAATTCTGTTGCCTTTTAAATATCTGGGTGATTTTAACAGTGCCAGGTTGGTAGACAGAAGTAGAAGTTGACTTCATGGGATGTGGTTAATGTGATTTTTAAGTGATCCTGGAGAGCTGCTGAGGTTTTCCAGTTTTCTTTCCAGCTGCTGACAAGAAGTATTTGGCAGGCTTAGGGTGAATGAAAGGAGGCTGTACAGGTGCTGTTTGGCACCTTTGTTCCAGGATAAGCATTGAAAACCAACTGTTTTCTAGCAGTACAGCCATTTTGCCTGTGACCTGGAAGGACAGTTAGGTTAGCATTGTTTTGAGGCACGCTGCTGTGATTCTTGCACAGGCAAGCATTGCAACAAGGATAGAGTGAACTTTTCCACCATTTGCTACGTTTTATCAGATGATCTGTTAAGGATAATTACAATTTTGAATGAGTGCAGCTTGAAGCTTGTTTTGGGCAAGTTTGTGATGAGAAATTGGATACCTCTGCTTCCTGCTTGTGTCATGCTGACAGGTGTACTGGCCAGGACAGAACTCACTGACCTTTTCCTCTTCAGGACCTAGCCTGACTTTTTCAAGTAGTAATGTAATTATAATAGACCTAAACTTCAATTAGAGTCACTTACTGAAGTGATTTTATTTTCCCCTGAGTAAAATGCTGTCCCTGAAGTTATAAAAAAAATCTGTGTTTTGCCCTTGCAGTTCATAGGTGTCAGAAGCCCCCATTCATAATGTGTATAAATGCTTGTAACTGTAGAAAGACATAGACATTTCCGTTTTACCTTTGCAAAATTAAAGAATAATGTAAATGCACTATTGCAATACTTGCATCTGCACCTCTGTCAGTATAATAATATAATTAAAAGGTCATTGGTATCTATAGAATGACTAAAAGGGACTAAAGTGTATTTCACCTATATTGATGTAAACATAGGTTGAGCTTCAGAAATCTTGAACTCTGTCTGAAATATGAGAGATTCACTTATGTGAATTGATTCCTCTACACTTTAATCCCAAATGTGACTTCTTTTTTTAAAGCATCTCCACTGAACCAGTTGAAGTCTTTGTCCTTTCTCCTCTCCAGATCTTTGGTCCCCTGGCCCCCTCCTTTTATACTTAAGTCTCCTCATTTGAAAAAGTCGCATTCCCCTCTGCACAATCTCCTGCTTATGATCTTTCTGCCTCTCTGTCCTAAGTCTTCTCTCAGTAAATCCCATCTGCATCCCTTACATGATCTTTTGCATTTTAGTATTAATCTTTCTCATGTTCTTCATTTCTGCTGATTCCAGAGCTCTCTCCATAGTTCTCTCAGCAGGCCTGACAACATTTTCATCACCATTCCTAATTTTTCTGCCCTCTTAAGTACACAGAAGTTAAGAGGGGTGTCCACCAGGCTTTCCTTGGTTCCCATTTAGTCCTTCCTATCTTTCTGTAGCACTCCTTTATGTCTCCTCTGCCCTGAAATTGCACAGCATGCTTTTCTATACTGTTTGTGGCTTGCAGAGAGTCACTGAGATATGGGAACAAACTTTTCCATGCTCTTGCCTCAGAGGATTGGATCTGAGCCAGATATCACTGGCAGCACCTGAGAATGGCAGTTGTGAGTTAAGGCCTTGTGAAGCCTGAGCTGAACCTTGCAAAGGACCATTGCTAGAAATTCCTATTGAGGATACATGAATTTGGAGGGTTTCTCTTCCCCTCACCCCAGTATAGTCAAAAGTAGGGGAATTTACATTAAGGCCGCAAAAGGCACTACTCTGCAAAACAAATTCTCCATTATGCTTGAATCTGCTGCTGTCTCTCCCTGAGACACGAGGATATGGTTCATGTCCCTGCTAGTCAGCCTGGGGGTGCTTGTCTTCTCAGGGGAAAGGTCACCAAAATTTTTCAACATGAGCAAAAAAGGGCATTCTTTCTCAAAAAGCCTCAGGGGAATGGCTTTGCTGAAATCTCCTGGAACAGCTCATCAGGGAGGCAGGTTTCTGGCATGGAAAGCTTCATCTGAGGTGAACACGTCTGCTGAAGCTGTACACCCCTTGTGGGCTGGGGGCAAGCCTTGCAAGGGGAAATGTTGGATGTTTGAGGTAGATACGTGTTGGGGCACCCATGATGAAGGGAAACCCTTCTGAGAGGAAGTCAGTGTTGGAATGTTATTGTTCCCTGTTTCCTGTCTCCCAGTGCTGCAGTAGAGGACGTCTCCCTCTGTGCTTTAAGCAGTTAGTTAAAAAGACCACTCTGAAGACTGCAGTGTGCACATTGCCACTTGTGATGTGTTAAAAGCATAGCTGCTTGTGCTCTGGGTTTGCTGGGTAATGTAGCTCTGAAAGTTAATTCTTTGTAGACTCAAAACCGGAGATTTCCAGTATAGCTAAGGCATCTTTGTTCCCACATTATAGTTAATTTCTACACGTGACCTCTTTTTCCATGCCTGCTAGCCTGCATATCTGAGAAAGACACCTTTGGATCCCTGACATAGGTTGCATGTGAAAATTTGGATAAACAATTTAAATTATGTGAAAAACAAATACTATGTTTTGTATAAATGCAGTATGATTATGCAACAGTGATAAGTTTAATTGTGTAAATTGTATTTGTTAAATTTTTTAGCTGAACTTTCTCACTGCTTTTCTTTTATACATGAAGAAAGAGCAGTGTCAAATTCTGATTGACCTCCTTAAGGGAAAGCTTGGCTTAAAAGCAAGGGAAGTTTTGTCTAGTACTGAGATATCACAGCTGAAACTGAAGCATCTCAGTACAAGTCCAAGAGGCATTCTTGAAGTTTGTGAAGTTTAAACAGAGCAATATAAATCAGAGCAGAAAAATGTTCCACTTAATTAATTTGTAATGAATTTGTAAGTAGGTTTATTAGAGGGCAGTAGGGTTGTGTTTTGTTTCTGGAGTTGCTGTTTATGAATCAGCACCAGTGCAGGCTGCTGAGAAGGGAGGGAGGTAGGAACACCACAGGGTAGAGTTACTAAACAGGTGTCAATAGCTGTTCTGGCTACCTTTAAATAAAAGCAAATCAGACTTCATTCTTCTGAAGCATTTCATAGTTCATAGGGATAGTTGCATAGATGCATTTCAAGAAGTCCACAGGGATAGTTCAGTTTTCCCTGTGGACTTCTTCCTTCCTGTATGTGAGCCATATTAAACATCCTTAAGCAACCTAAAGTAGTGGAAGTATACACAAACTGGGTTTTGTGTTTGTGTCCTAAATAGTTTTAGATGCAGTTGTTTCTGGAACTCTGAGATCTTGAACAGAAGTGTTTTGTCAGGTACATATGCTGTAAACTCCTCATCATATGTGCCCTTTAATGATGCCTAACAAAAGCAGAAGCAAACCCCAAACCTTGTTTTGCTTCTGGGCAGGATGGGAATGGTTCTGGGTTTTGGAGAAAGAGGTTTTGTAGCTGTACAGTAGGAATATCATAGGTTGTGTACAACCAGAAGTAACCTAATAAACAACTTGTGTGGTGTAAGCATCTGCTTATGCTGTGGCATGAACAGGGAGCTGTTTGTAAACTAACTTCACAGGAAATACACAAAGCCAGGGTTAAATATACCAATGCATGGTTTTTCTTATCTACATTGTTACTACTTCGGTCTTTTTTCTGCTGGCAACATTTATAAATGTCTTTCATTCAGCAGTTCCCAAGTAAGACACTGAAGAAAAAAATCATTGCTACCTTCTGTTTCCTTCACCTGTACTTTGCATCCAGTTCTTATCTTACATCTACATTGTAGAAACTTGCTGGGACAGAGTCTGTCTTTGTCAGGTGATTGCAGAGCTTCACGGATTGACTGGGACTGCAGACATTTAGACAGCACAAATGTATAGCTGTAGCTTTGGGTTTGTTTTAAGGTCAGCTCTGTGTTTGGACAGCACAGAAGGGTGAGTTACACTGCAGTAATAAATGAGCTGTCTATAAATGTACAGTGAGCCTTTCTTAAGCTGTGGGTGGGAGAGAAGCAGCAGGGAGGGCTGCAGCTCTTCCAGGGAGCCACAGAATTGCTGAAAAGCCTGACTGCTGCTGCTCTTGTCCTCCCTTTTCTGGCAGCAGGGTGTAAATCATTCGACCGTGCTGTCTGCAACCTCCTACCCACTTGCTGAATGTGAATGAATATAGATTAAAGGATAGAAGTTAATCTTCTGTTCCAGAAAGCTTTATTCTTTTGGGAGCAGGGAGGGAAGGGGAAGATGTAATTTGAATATGGAGTGTGCCATTTAGGAGTGCTGGTGGCAGCCAGGGACTCCAGGATTGAAACGTCCTTCCTGTGACTGCACTGAGGCTGGAGCAGGAGTTTGTATCCCTGCCTAGGGGGGTGCATGGAGCCCTTCTGGGATTCAGGAAGTAACAAAAGAGAGGTCTGTTCACCTCTGCCCTCCTTCTTGTTGTTGCTTACTGGCCGTGGATAAGGAGCTCCACAGAACAGAGCAGCGGCAGCTCTACAAAAGTTCATAGAGTAGGCAGGAAAACTGTGAAGAAGAGGTCTGAGAGTGGAGGGGAAGGGAGAGGATGTACAGCTTATGCTGCAAAATTTTCAGTAAACATTACAATGTTTAATGAGATTATATCTTTTTTGCAGAATGATTGGGATTTTCCAGAGAAATTCCATCACGTGGAGGTGATATCTTAAAGGCAAAGACATTTCTGCATTTCCACCCAGGCCATAGTTTCTGGAGTTTTCTTTGTGTATATACTCATTTCCATTTTGGTCCATGAAAACGCTTGACTACTTTTAAAGTTGTTATATCACTGTTATTAAATATTACTTGTCAGTGAACAGTGTTCTAGTGATCCATGACCTTTAAGCCTGAATGCTTAACAAACCACATAGTAGTCTCTCTCTTTTCTGCTCTTACCACTCCTGCAAATTAAGGTGTGGAGGTAGCTGCTATTTTTCCTGGTTTCATGAGCAGACCATTTTGCAAATAAGACACTTGAACAAAGTTTTTCCTTGCAAACCACCCACTATAAAGTTCCATTTCATTGCTCTTCATATATTCATAAGAAAAGCCATCCAGAAGTCTCTGGTAATCATGTGGTTACTAGGGTTAAGATAAATGTGCGTTTAGGATGTGTGCAGATTTTCTCCATTTTGCTGGGTTTGCATTTTCATTCTTTGGAAAACAGACTCTTTCAGTTTCCCTTTTTGTGTTTTAAAATAAACATTTCTCTTCTGGAATGTCTCATTTAACTTGTAAGCATATTGAGATCTCTTTTAAAAATGTTATCATTCATTTGCCTTACAAATTGGGGGAAAGTTTATTTAACAGGGCAAGGGTCTACACCACAAGGCTCAGGTTCTTTTCCTGCGCAATTCATATATTGGAAGTCCAATATGCCTTAATAATTCTCAGTGCTTTGTTTGATTATGGTTCAATAAGCTTATAATCAGACCCACTAAAGTGTGTTGAGAAAAATAATTTATAGATGTCCTGATGAAGTTTAATTTTTATTTTTTTTTTATTTATAATTACTAAGAACTTCCAGCTGGTACTTTTTTTGAGTAAGATTGAGATTATTGAATGATGATTGTGATTGACACCAGTGATACAGATCTAGAAATCTTTATAGCACTTCATCTGCCTGGGAACCTCAAACTAATTGACATCCTAATTACTACTACTAATATTACAATTATTGTGTTCATTTGGCTGTTTTCATTACTGTAGGTTATTTCTTCTGTGTTTCCTTTTACCTTTAGAAAGGCATTAGGTGAGGGCATCACATTACTTCTTAATGACATGTCAGTAAACTACTGATAGCATTTGTAATTCTGTGATCCCCACCTGTGCTCTGAACTTGCTCTTTACCACACCTCCGAGCAGCAATTCTGAGTGCCACTTTCTGGGAAAAAAATCTTGTAACTCTGATGTGGCAGTGGGTGGTGGCTGGTAACTGAAGATCAATGTGGGACATAGTTTTAATCAGTGGGTTTCAACTTCAATAAGTTCATGTGCTGAAGTGTCTAAGTGGGGTTTCACATGAGTTTCTGTTCCTGGTGATTTACCTATAATCATCTTTACAGATGTTGGACCATTTACAGAACTTGTCTGTGTATAAGCCATCAATCACATTTTTGATGTGAGTGCTTTTAATGCATCTCTGTAAAATTACAGTTTGATTTAATTGACAGCCTACCTTTCAAGGTATCTTTTTAAGATGGGAGATTTTAGCATGGAATTCCTTCAGTTGAACAAGGGAATATTATTAAACTCTGACCGTGTTTCATTAGAGCAAAAATTCACTACAACAAAGAAGGCAAAAATCCATGAGGGCAGTCCATCCAGGCAGGCTGACAGTTCAATGCTGGATCAGCTGGTGTCAGGTTTTAACCCTCCCAGAGAGCTTTATAGGCACAGCATTCATGCTAAAACTTCTCATGGGACACAAGAATAAAGCGTACACTGGGCAAAAAGAGAGGACATAAGAACCTTGACTGGTGGAGTAGACATTGTAGGACGTGTGAGTCGCCCCATCCCAGTCCTAGGGGGGAACTGTGAGACAGAGCTGGAAATTGATGCAGGCATGCTCTGACACTGGGGCAGGGGCAAGAGGATGTGCAGAGCTTGCTGTAAAGGCTCAGGCTCTAAAGCAGTGACGGGGAACCCAGAGCTGCAGGAAGCTGTTCTGCTATCTCCCAGCCGTGCTCGCTGGCGAGGCAATTGTCCTTGCCCAGGGCCCCTGTGAATGGATTCAGTGCAGCACAGTGTTGAGGGACCTCTCACTGACAGAGTTTTCCAGGGCAAATTCTTTAGTTCATTTCCTGAGATTAGCTGTGCTCTGACAGCTTGAAGTCCTGTGACAAGATCTCCTGACTGTTAAATTGCTGACATTGATGTGCCCTAGAAATTTCTAACTTTGTATAGGACTGTGCCTGTGCTCATGTCTGCATGGGTACAACTGTTCAAAGGCAGCCTTAACCAAAGAAAGCGTGTGTTTCCAAGGTGCAAGACATAGTGTTAGTACTAAGGAATCTCTCACTGCTAATTTTGGCTGACACATAACTCCCCCTGTGGCTTTCCATGTGTGTGGATGAAGCCAAGGGGACCTACTAGGGGTCACTACTTCCAGGCCTTAGTAACTGCAAATGGGACAGTGTTTTAATATCTATAATATTGGTGAGGAAGTTGAATGTCCCCCGGGAATAGCTACATAGAAAAAAGTACTTTTTTAAAAAAATCCACTTCTCTAGGAAAAATTTCAGTTAATACTGTTAACTTATTTACAAACCCCTAACTGTGTGAAGTGTAGGGAGATCTCTGTCATCATCACCTTACTCTGCAGTGTTAAACACTGGAAATAAAACTTACATGTGCTTTCTCTATTTTTAGTCTTTCCTCATGCCCTGTTCTCCCGAGTGCTCCCATCACCATCAATCTTTGCCCTTCCTACATGCAGTCAGTATCGCCTTACCGTGTCACGCTTTATTGCGCTGCCCGCGGGCTGCGTGTGAGCCAGCTGCACGTGTCCCTTTGGCACTTGGCACTTCCCAGGAAGCTGCCTGCAAGCACATGTGAGCTTGGTGTGGACCCTCCACCATCCACCCAGGGAGAGGGCTGGTGCTGGTGAGGTGGCCTCCTGCCAGCTCAGACACTCAGCTCTTCAGCAGGGATATCGGAGAGGAAAGAATCAATCACAAACCACAGCTAGTGTCAGATTATGTGAAGCAGATGAGTTATCTTGGCTGCTCCCATTTGGAGGGGGCCTGGCCGTCAGTGCTGGGAGGTCTTCTCCATGTCCTTTTCCCTTGATGGCAGAGTTAGGGCTCTCCAAGCATGTCCTTGGATGTGTAGGCATGTCCTCCCAAGCCCACCTGCAAAGCCTGGCATGCCCGTTTCCCACAAGGGCAGAGCTTTGCTGCTGCTGTCAAGTAGCAGTCAAACATGCAAGGTACAGAGGGATGTAAAGCAAATGGAAAAGGTGAGGAGGAAGCACACAGAGCACAGGGGCTTTCTGCTCACACTGCAGAGGAGAGCAGAGGAGGCTGTGTCTCCAGGCTGCATTGTCCTCAGAAAGACCCTGGCTGAGGCTGTTGGTCAGTGGCAGCACTGTGCTGTGCCTCAGTGGCCATAGCCCCAGCTAGGGGCTGGTGTTTCAGACCTGTCCGTGCTTTGGTCTCTGTGAGCTTTTTCCAGCTTCAGATGTCTGTATAGAAAATTCCACCAAATACCAGTAAAAGCAGAAAGTAGAAAGACATGCTCACAAAAATTTTCTTTTTTATTTAGGTTTATTTATCTGGGTTTGCTTGTAGTGAAACTGTAGGGCGGACAGTGCAAGGATTTTTAGGTTTCAATCCCTTGGATTCATATAGCCAAAGGAACCAGAGCAAGATAGCCAAGTATGCTTACAAATATACATTGTAATATATATACAAATATACAAATATATACAAATGTACATTGCCTTTGCAGAGCAAAGCAGTACTTTAAATAATTGAAAAGAGCTTCAATGAGCTGCCCTGACCAAAATTCATCATCCTTGGCCACCTGATGTGTGGATAGCGTGCTATTCTTTGAACCACAAGGCATTCAGAGTATGCTGCTATGCATGCTGGATAAATTAATAAATAAAATAAATAATGGGGGAAAAAGAACAGAAAAAAAATCAAGCAAAAGGTGAATTGGTACATATTACAATTACCTGTAAATAAGCACTGGGAAGCATTTTATAGTGTCTAGTCTAATGTAGATCTGTTGCCCAACTTTCTTAGTGTGCAAGTGTGTGGCTGGTTGGGGCAGCATGGCTCGAGCTAGCAGGCTACATACAGGATCCATTCCATGGCATGTTTTCCTTCTGGCCTGCCGCCTTTTCCTCCAAGTGGTGTAGAAGCAGTGCTTAGGTGCCTAAGGCTGCTGAGCTGTTTCAGTGGTTCCTCTTCTGCACAGCCATCTGATTTTGGCTAAACAGATCGGTGTTGGGTAGAGGGGAGTTGGGAAAAAATATGGCCATGAGTATGGGCTAGTACTTAGGAGTAAAATCTACTTTACTTGTAGCACAGATCTAGGGAGTATCAGAAAACTGAGGGTCTGAGTGATGCTATAGCACTGCCTGGATCATGTCCTGCTTGATTTAATATTACCTATCCTTCCTCTGTCTATAACACTGCTAGAAGCCATTGAAGTTTTGATAAATACCTGGTTTTAAATATTTTTAGGTCAGAGATTGAGATTTTGTGATGTAAGTCCTCAGCTCTTGAACCCTGAAATCAGAGACATAGGGCAGCTTCTCTTTCTCCTGCAGCTTGTTTAGCCATTAGAAAGTAAAGTTTCCTAGTGGATAGAATCCCTTTTTGATTCTTTTCTGGTATTGATATTTAATCAGATTTTCAGTGCTGTGTGCCTTGTGTGCCTGCCTCTTAGCAAAGGTGTACCTGTGCCCCTACATTGCTCTTTTAACAATTTTGCTTCTCTTTTGTGATATTTTTATATGCACGCTCCTGCCCTGTAAAGGGATTATGAAGAACTTGTATATATGTTTCTTGCAGAGCAGAATAAAAATTGTTTCTCATTTTACAAAGCAGTCTGGTTTTTTAGCCTTTTTTTTTAGAATTACTATATAAATATTAGCATTAATATTATCCCTTTAAATGTGCAATTTTAACATTACCACAGTAATGGCTGATTTTTTCTATGGTCTAAACAACAATAGATGGAGTTTTTAAAGTTAGGGGTGCATATGTGTTCAAACGAGAACCAAGGTGGCTAGAGAAAAAGGTCCCACTCATTTGCATTTGGTTTCTAAAGTTTGGTCATGGAATACATTAATCAGTATGTGAAAATAATTTTGCTCATGTTGTGCTTTTCTTGACAGTGTTCTCTCATTACTGATTAATATTTTTTAGCCTCTAATTTAGTGTTTTCATAATTTTATTCCTCTAGAGATTTTTTTTTTTTTTTTTTTTGTGATTGTGGAGGAGGAGACGGTAGTTAGGCTATGCAGCTTCTAACAGACATTCCTTCTGATGGATTTGGCATGATGAAAGACAAATGGGGAGAACATCAAACCCAGCAAGAAGGGCAGGGCAGTCTGGCAAGACTCTCCTAGTTTTTGGAGAGTTTCAAGGAAAAGGGAGGAGAAAATTTTGCAATACTATGAGAGCAAACCATGGTCCATAAATTGATCTAAGGAGCTGGACATTTGTGAGGGGTTTTTTTCTCCTATAAAGTAGGCTAGGTGTTTATGCCATAACTGCAGAGAAGCAGTAAAAGGCAAAGGTTATAAACAAATCATTCGGTGCCGACAGAGGGTTCATAGATGCTGACAAGAAACAAATAAAGTGAATAAGGTCAGTACTCTGTTCTGATATATTTCATTGATTTCTGCACCATGTCATTACATTTGCAGGCTGCCCTGTTATCTTGTAGCTCCAAACCTTTCATTATGGCTCCAGATGATAACAGCTGTTGATACACGGCTGTGACTACCATGGGGGTAAAGTACCATTTGCTAAGAAATAATGAGGAAAACCCCCACGTCTGGGTAGCTTTGATCTGCCTGTGGTGTTGTCCTTGCAGAAGGTGTTATATGCCAATACTGCATCTGTTTCCTGGATGAGTTCATGAAGCCTTTATGAGAACACACGTGCCCTATAAAGCAGTATAATCAGACAGGTCCCACTGGCTGAGCCAGTGCAAGCAATGTGCTGCTGTGCAGGCCCTGATCTGCAGGACACTAATGTGTTAGGACTGTCCAAGGTCCACCTTTTTCACAAAAATTTGAATACCTGGAGCTTTTTGCTGTGTGTCTATCTGCTTATACCAATAATAGCAACGTAAACATGTCTGTAGTCTCAAGTCAGTAATATCGACAAAGTTAGAAAGCTAAGCCAGGACAGTAGTCCCCAAATTGTGTAATTTCCTAGCAGTATGAGGTGAGGTATAAGATAATTCTGAATCCCAAGCATTTTGAAGAAATAACCGTCTTGCCTTACCCTAGGGAAGCACAAATCCACCCAGTTGTTTCTGATTTGTTTCTGATCTGAGGCTGGATGAGGAAGGGGGCCTGAAGCACAGTCTGAAGGAACTTCTAGCAAAAGGGTGGTGGTGTTTGTCTAGCAGACTGTGGGTGTGTGGTGTTTGTAGGCTGATGCTGGCATATCTTACAGAGTGCAGGAAAGCTGCCAAAGCACCTGCAGGCTGCTGCTTGACAGCAACACTAGAAGGGTGCCTGGTTCCCCCTTTCTTACTAATAATTGGTAAAAGACTGAGAAGAGTAGGTGTATGTGAAGGGAAATCAGGCTAAGAGGACAAAAGGAGCAGAAACCAGGTCATGCATGTAACACTGTCTACAATACTGGAAATAACTGTGGACTGTTCGTTATTTTGAAGAAACCCAAGCTTCAGCTATGTTGAGATGAATTAATTGAAAAGGAACTCCTCTTTATTCATTAAATGTGCTGTATGGAGTTACTTAATGTAGGATTTCCATTCCTCTGCAGTCCAACCTTGTCATATCAGCTCAGGGTGCTGCAGTGTCCCTGCAGTGCTAAAAATGTTTTCAGAGGTTCACAATACCACTGGAGCTTTTCTATTCTTTGCTTTTATATGATGAAGATGTGTCTCAGGTCAGAAAAGGTTATTTGTTTAGTACTATTACTGGATATATTATCTGCTTCTGCCTTTGACCTAATGTACTGCTTGCTGCAGTTCTGTCTGCCTCACCATCCTGAACCTTTTCACTCTTCTGCAGCTTCTGAGTATAAATAAAAAGCTGAAGTTCAGGGAGCCTGTGGATGTGATTCCAAAGACTTCCTGCACAAATGTATTTCAAGGTCAGGGGTGGGCTCTGAGGCTGCTGCCAGTCAGGAGGGAAGGTAGAGTAAGTTTGGATGCTGTCACAGGAGAAATGACACAGCTCTCCAGGGACTTGCCTGTCCATTGCTACTCATTGCTCTTCTTAAAGACACTGAGGTTACCTTGGAATAGACTTACTTGCTTTGCCCTGGTGAAAAATACTGAGTTTTGGGAGTGATGAGGGCTACCTTTAACTGGAGGTGATGATGGAGTGTGGATTATTGATAGGGGAAGGGGACAGGAAATTCTGCTGATACCTAAACCTGAATCTTGGCTACACCTCTGAGTTTGCTGACACTGCTTCAGCTGAACAGAAGGGCATGGAGGCTTAAATGCTGTAATTCTTAACCTTCCTTATGAGGACATCTAGAAACCAAAAGTCAGGTCCTTGGCTGATTCAAACCCTTTGTCTGCACAGAATTTACACAGAATAAATCTTGGCCAGTGTATGTGTTCTGTAATACCTTTTTCTATGTGACTCTGGAACACAGTTACATCTTAGAGGTTTTCATGGTCTTTTTGGCATTTCACAGGGTTCCTTCCCCACAGCACCCTGGAATGCTGTGTTGCTTTTGGGAGGTTGCCACACCACATTGTCTAGCCACAGGCTAAAGGATTTTATTTATTTTTATTTCACATTGTTTCAGCTGTTTTCACTTTTATTTCCATATTCCAGCAGAATTTCTTTGTGAATGTGGCAGCACATCAGGTTTCTTGTTTCATGAGCTGTAGTTAAATAGCCTGCTGGATTTGTTTGCCCTTATGAGAGATTTTTAATACTGTAGCAGCAACATAAAAAAGGTGACATTGAGCTCTTATCAAAGTGAGGGAAGAGGTGGGAAAGTTATTCTCCCAGAACACTGCTGATCTGAGCTTTTCTAGCTGTCATGTTCCTATTCAAATAAAATCCCTGGATGAGAGTCTATCAGTCTTGTAAGGGCAAAAAGAAATTTTTGCTAGAGTATATAGCAATGTAATTTGCAATGCAACTCTGTGCTTTGTAAATTGCATGGACATAAATACATTGAGATCTGTCTTCTACATACTCTTCATTCTTTGGTAACCATGATTTTTTAAAAAGTAATTTATTCAGTGGTTGCTTTTTTGAGCCTCTGTTGCTTGTGTACTTTCTGTTCTTCATTATATAGCTTTTCTGTTACTAAGACTGCATTAAATGACATTCTTCATCTCTTACGTTTTTTTTGTCTTTGAGCCAGACAAATGATCAATTAAACTGTCACTGTGAATGAAATTTGAAAACCTTTGTTTATCAGTAGCGAGAGAAACTTTGGCTGTGCTGTCTAAGAGGTATAACTTAGCTTTCAGCCTTTTGTTATTTTCTTGGTTTCAGGGAACAGATAAGTACTGTTACCGTTCATAATAGAGTGACTGTTCTCAGAGGGGCTGCTGAAGGCTTTATTGTAATAATAAGGTGAAACTGATATTCAGAGACTCATCTTGTACAATAAAACATAGCTCTGTTTACTGATTTAGGAAAGGAGGAAATGTCTCAAGACCTCCCTCTCATTTCTCTTGTAGGATTACCTCGACTGTATAAGTGATCAGACCAAGCTGTCCCTGGGAACAGAGGAGCGATCAGCCCTGTTTGGAAACATCCGGGATATCTACCATTTCAACAGGTAAATTACTTTTTAGCTAAATGGAAACATCTCAATAGCCTGGGTTAACGAGAGGGAGCAAACCAGCCAAATTCACTTTCATTACTTTTAAACTGCCAGGATCTATAAATCAAGAAATTATCTAATTTTAATTCTAAACAAAGTTAGTTTGCTGACACCAGATTTTTTTAGCTGATTTGATGCACCAAGAATGGTCTCCATGTACTTTTTTTGCTTTTATGCTGGATATTTACATGATTGTAAGCCTAACCTGCCCTGTGCTTTAACTGAGCTTAATGCAAGACCACTGTAGAAGAAATTCTTGCCTTAATGAAGAGATTTTTTATTCCTACTATATCAGCTCCTTTTGTATACCTATGTGCATCACCCAGATCTGGCTTTTGTAGTGTTTCATGCTACTAGGTGCTCCCTGAATTCATTTCTCAAAACTGTATTCAAGTACTTTTCCTTAATTGAATTTTTTTGTTCAGTGTCTTTCCAGCCTTCTCTAAAACGCTGCAGATACGATTCTAGTGTGTACTGGGAGCCTAAAGTAAATGTCTGGCTTGCATATCTAGTGCCACATTGTGTGGGATCTCAGTATCTGCAGTTTGAGGAGCATGCTACTGCTGCTTCTGTCTGAATCCTCTGTTACTATAAAAATTATTAACTTGGTCAGCATTTAAGGAAAACCTGACTATTCAACTGATGCAGGAAATATATTGATGTAAAGTTCCCACATATTTTATATACCAATGCTCCTGTAAAAGCACTCTTAGCTTTGCTATAGTTGACAAAACATCTCCCAGACCTCTGTGTTCTTTGGAGAACAGCAGATAATTTAATTGAATCAAAAGAGGATTCTGAAGCGGAGCACTTGTGTCAAAGATCATCTTCAATGTTTTTCCATCATCATGGGAAATTACTTTTAAGGGCTTCAACTGCTGGGATTGCTGTTTAGTGTCAAAGGAAAGAGTGAGAATGGATCTATTCAGAACTTATGGACAAAGATGAAATCTAAAGTCTTTTCCTGAAGCTTAAAATAGCTACTGCAGGGCAATGGAAATATGCTTAACTAGAAAGCTGCTGTGTCCTGCTTCAGCTACAACAACTGACTTTACTGAATGTCTAACAGCTGGAAAATACATAGTGGGAGCATGCTAAAATAGGCTCATGGACTGTTTTAGAGCCATGAGACAATGATTGTGAGCTTACAGATTCCCAGTGGTCACAGAGTGGAAAAATATAGTCCTGGCCATTATATTTTCTGATCCTTCAAAAGCTAGAAAAATGACAGATGTGATAGCTAGGATGTGTTTATGCCAGCTTCATTGCAAATATTGCCTACTAAAACTACTTTCAAGTATGATCAGTTGTTATACAGAATTACTGAGCTGTGAAAAAAAAATGCAGCAGTTAAAAAGAAAAGAAAAAGAAAAGCCGTTTTGGGAAATTTTAGAGATAGATATGTTAGAATGGTTAAAACGTTCTGGAAAGTTGTCCAAAGCATCTAGCAAATTACTAATGTGTTTCAGGCCTTCTGATATAAAGTTCTGCTTGGAAATTGTGAGTTCTTAAAACTGAACACTCCCTGTAGATCCCAATATATCTTCAAGGATTAAGTTTACCCCTGTGTGAAATTTGGCATGTGGCTTTTGGGTCCTAAACATACTCTCGAGCCTTTTTTATTTATCCTTAGCTTCAGAAAAAGGTCCATTTGGCAGTTCTGTGTTAGTAGTTTCAGATGGTTTTTTTAATAGATTTAGAATTATCTTGTTTTTCTCAGCTTTCAATTTGACTGTTAATCCATAACCAAAGATTTCAGTCTGAGATTTTTTTTTCAGACTTGCAGATCTGAGAAATTTCATTTCAGTGAATGGGAATTTCTCTCAGCTAAACTACCTAGGATTTTCAAGTGGTGTGTTGAATGGCAAAAATGGTGGTGATCATGGTAACTGCTAGCTACTGTATGATTATGATCTCTTCTTGAAAAACTATTTCTTTCTGAGTTTCATGGTGGTAAGGTCTGGCTTCTTCTGAGGAGAAGCCATCATCAAGCTTCATCGAAAAATCAAACTATCCTAAAAGGCATTGTAATAAGACTTTCATTCATTTGACAATCATTTGACTTGAAAAGATAATGAATGCACTGTATTTAAAATTGTCAGTCTTTATGCTTCCCTCTCTCATCCCAAAGGAGTTAGCATTAGCTCCCAATGATGTTCATACAGATTCAGATTTTCCAAGCTCTGTAGCTCAGTACATGGTCTTCACTGGCCCTGGCTCCTGTGTCATGTTTCAGTCTGAGTCTTTTAGTGGTCCAGCTGAAAGAGCACAGAGCTCCTCCAGCAGTGCTCGCTCCTGCTCCCTGCCAGGTTGGCTGGCATGAGCCACTTGCAGAGGCCAAGAACTGTGACCAGCAGAAAACCTCTGGATATTCAGGTGAACAGGACCAACACTTTTCTCCATCGTTCTTTCTGCCTCCTGCCAGGTACTTAAATACAGCCTATAATAAAAGTGATGCTTTTTCACATCAGCTTGTTATTGTAGGAATTTATTTAATATTTTCAGAGTGCCTGAGCATGACGGTTTTGCTGTTTTTACAGTGGCAGACTGCTCTTACCAATCCTGTTCTTACCATCCAGATGAGACAGAGCAGAGTGCAGTATAGGTAACAAACTCTTTCAAAAACAGGCCTTACACTCTGGGCTTGTGCTGAAGACACAAACCACTAGTGTATTGAACACATACACATGGATTCAATTGCATGAATACATACAATCTTTAAGTGTTCCTCTTCTCTATCATGAAGGAGAAATGATGTGGTTTCATCGGAGACCTGTAGGAATAAAATGACAGTCCAGGTGCTGTGTACTTTAGGCCATCAGGAGAACTTCTGACTGCCAGCCAGCAGGAATCCTCTGAGCCTGTTTGGCATGTTTGATGTTATTTCCAAAACTCAGTCAGTATAACTGGTGGCTATGGTCACCATTGCTACAGCTTGCTTCTTTTGCTGATGTAAATGAGCTTCATGAGGTTGGGGTATCAAGCAAGGGTCATATTTTTATTCCCATTTTGATGAAGGGAGAAATTGAGCTGTAGAGGTTAAATTGTCGCTGTACAAAGTGACTTAGTGACTGCTGAACCTAAGGTCTTTGCCTGTCTTTCTTCCTTGTGACTGCATGTTGATTCCTCCCTTTCCTTCCTCCAGTAATTAGAGAAGCAAGGAACAAGTGAGGAAACTCTTCTGATTGACTCTTTTTTGTACATGCAGAGGGAAATTGTGTCTGCTTACAGGGGAAAAGGGTAAATCCCTAGATACTAAGCCTAGGAACTCTTAGGCAAAACTTGTTCAGGGAACTAGCTGTGAACTGGGGAGAAAAGTGGCCCTAAATGGAAAATAATCTGTGGGAGTGTGTGGGGGTGGTGGGGGAAGGGTCGGGGAGAAGAGGGTGAGGAGGAGAAGAAGAAAATTCTTTTAGAGAACAATTTGGCAGAAAATTCAGTTTCTTCTCTGAGTATGTCCTTCAGTAAGACTGAAAACTCTTCGGATCAAGGAGATAACCTTTGAGGTTTTCTTCTTCTACTTGAACTCTTTCTTTCACTGACTTTAGTTTCAATAACTGAGTTTAATTCAAGAGCAGACAGGCTCCATTAATTCTTTGCTCCTGCTCAAATGAATTCATTTTCTCTTTGGCATGTAAAAATTATAAAATCCTCTCATATGTTGTTTTTATGCATGTAGAACATATATGCATAAAAAACAGAAAACTTTTTCTAGGCTACCCATTTTATCTTTGATGAAGAAACACACTAAAAGTAGACTAATTTTCCTGAGTGAGCTACATAACATTCTTCATGTCTGAGAAATACGTTCCCAGTTCTCACCACTATTTTTCAGAGCAGTTCATCATTTCCCTTGGTCAAGTAAAGCTTGTAAACATAAAAAGTCTTTATAGGACAATGCACGTGCTTAGGTGACTTTTAAATCTTCTTAATTATTTAGTTAATTCGTTTTATATCATGTTAACTGATATACAAGCTACACAACTGTGTGACTGCACCACTACGATTATTGTTAAAGAGCTGTCAGTCACAGAGTCACAGAATAGTTTGGGTTGGAAGGCACCTGTAAAGGTCATCTAGCCCAGCCTCCTTGCAATTAGCAGAGACATCTTCAATTAGATCAGGTTCCTCAGAGCCCCATCCAACCTGCCCTTGAATGTTTCTAGGATCTTCATCTACCTGAAGGAAGGGGCTCAGCTTTGCTTAGCAGAACAACCAATCCATGGTCAACCTGATGACTTGAATTTTGAAAAAGTGGGAATACAATTTCCTTATAGTTCTCCTCTGCCTGCAAATAAAGAAACCCAGTCTCTGACAGAGGGAGGGGACATCAAAGGTGTTCTTGTTCCCTTTGTAGGACTCCCTGCATCATTAAGTGCTGCCATGAATAGCACAGCAGTGTCTGGTTCTGAATATACAACTGTGTCCATTCTAAAGTGTGCCGTAATTGTCTTACCTTGTCCTCTTCTTTGTTTTAGTGAACTTCTGCAAGATTTGGAAAACTGTGAAAATGATCCTGTTGCTATAGCAGATTGTTTTGTTTCCAAGGTAAGTCTGCAGCACCAGCTTCAAAGTGCAGTGGGGGAAATAAAATTCATTTATTAGTTTCTGAGACCTAATCCTGACAGCTTGTGTTATGTTAGCCAAGAAAAGTCAGCAAATCTATGGAAAGGGAAGGAATTTCTCTTAGCAATTGATAGGGATATGCCTCTAATTTGCATTTCTAAAAATCAAGACAAAGGTGTAATTTTCTTCAATAAGTGTATCTGAGCTGGTGGAGCTGTTTATTGAGTTCATTTTTAGGATTTACTTTTTTTTGTCAACTATTACAAGGGTTCTCTGTTTTACTTGCATCTGTAAATGTAGGTGATCAAGTCTGTTACTCTGGTTATGCCTTGTCTGCTTAAAAACAACTAGAGAGTAAAACTTGGCTGCATTCCTAAAAAAGGCAATAACATTAACATACAAAATGTGCCCATATTGTTTTCTGAGAATTTTTCCTGAAACCCACAACTCTACCTTAAATTTTCTTTTTAAATGGAATGGTCTAGCCTTAAGATTCACATCCCATTCTCTCTGTAATGCTTTGAATTTTCTGAACATTGATAGGACATCTTGATTCTGTTGGGCAATACTGAAGCCAAAAATATGTATTATGGGAAGTTGTTAGATGGAGCAGAAATACAGGGAAGAGGGTGACCTTCATTGTAGGAAACACATAGAGCCAGTCAGGGAGAAGAGGAATGGCTGTAATGAGTAGGACAACAAGAAATTAAATAATTTGGGCTACAGATGATGGTAGTTCACTGCAGACTTCACCAGAGAATCAACATATATCTTGAATCTCTAGAGCCCAAATGTGTTAAAAAAATAATGCTATCTCTGTGGTATTTCTGGAGGAAGAGAGATCATGTAGTTGTCTAAAGTTGAATTATCGCTTTATAGGTGTGTTTGCCTTTTTGTATTAAAAAAAAAAAGAACAACGAAGAACCAAAATTAAATGAATACAAACATGAAAAAACTCCAAAGAAACCAAAAAGCCAAAGTCTGTCATGTTTTATACTTTGTCCTGAACTCAGCATTGTCAGCACCAAGCACTTAATGTAATAAGTCTAACACATGGATTTAGGATTAACAGGACCACCCTCTCATTAATTCAGTAATTTGTTTGGCACTGTTGTGACATAAGGGATTTTATAGTAAATGAGAGTGATGATACCAGCTAAGTGCTGCTGTTTCACCAGATCTCTTGGTTCAGCTGAGTTTGAGAAAGTAATTTATCTAGTAACTGGTCTTTTGTAAGCACTGAGAGACCTTAGTGTTGGCACCACTAATGCAAAAGTAGGATGCATTTTTGCCCCATTGCAGTGGGGTTTATGGCATGTTGTTATTGCTACAGATAGCCTGGATTGAATTGAATTGAAGGAGAGAGAGAATGGGATAAGGGCAAGTGCAAAGTCCTGCTTCTGGAACAGCATAACCCCATGTGCCTGCTGAGTCTGGCTGACTAGAAAACAGCTTAATAAAAATGATCTGGGGTTCTGGTGGGCAAGAAGCTGTGAGTAAGTCAGCAGAGGGCCTGTGCAGTGAAGGCCAACTGGGAGGCCTTCGGGGTGTTTACAGATAGAACAGTTTGGAGCTGGTAGATATTTCTGCTGTATTGCTTGCTTATAGCTGGGACTGCTCCTGCTGGGATGTAAAACAGAGATGGTGCAACTGATAATAAGAAGTCCAGGAAAAAATTGTGTTCTCATTCAAATTGGCCAACTGAAAGGGCTTGTCTGGTAGACTTTCTGGCCATTACTTCCAAAACCCATCTGCATATCATTGCTTGTGCCTTTTGTTCCCTTGTCAAATGCTTTTAGCATTTGTATTATTGGCAGGCAGCTGCCTGATGGCTCAGAAATTGCTAGAGATCGCAGTACTAACAGGCATTTTTTAGCTTCATCCAGACAAGTGCAGACACTTAAAAGCAAAATCAAACAATACCAAAATAACCCACAGTTCTGGTCTTGGCCGAGAGGATTTCATTACAGCAACTGCTGACTGCCTTAACAAACTCCAGTTGCCCATTCTTGGTTGCTTGTGTCTTCCCAGCACCGAGAAGTGGAAATAAAACCGCCTTTTTTGGCAGCATGTGCTCCTTCAAGACTTACGGGACTTTGGCCATTTATTGTTTCATTGCTCCGTTAGATCCTCACTGTGAGTGAAGCACAGGGATGTTATCATGCTGAAGTCATAGCTCACAGCCTTAGCCAGTGGAGATGGCTGTGCTGGAGCTTCTTGAATGCTTCCAGTGGAACTGTGCTTAGATCCAGCGAGCTCTGGACCTAGTGCCATTTTTGCACCCAACTGTGAATATTGTAGGTGTTGCAAATCTTAAGGTGTAACCAAGTTTTCAGTGTAGTTACTGTGTTTGCTTTTTCCACTCTTAAGAAGCTCAGTAACTGCATAAAGTGAAAGTTTTTTCTTTCTTAGGGTTCATGTGAAATCACATGAAGTTAGTTTGCCGTATAACAACAGTTATGGTTAAAGTAACTCTGGAGCTTGTTGTATAAAATGTTTTATATTTGGGAAGATGTGGGGATCTTGATTTTTGAAGTTTTGGATCGTTCTCTTTGAACTTTGTTATTTGGTTTAGCGCAATAAAATTTCTTGTATTGCATATTATACTTTTCTCACACAATCATACATGACTGTGTTTCCTGTGTATAAATTTCATGCTTCAGTAGTAAAAAGCTTTGTAACTTTTAAGGGAAAGGATTATCAAAACACACTTCAGTGTAATTTGAACAAAAACCACATCATTGTGGGTTTGAATCTTTATAGTAACATTTTCTGTGCTGAGTGCCCAAAGCAAATAGCCCCTAAAATGGCAGCTTTGATTTATTAACAGACTTCGACAATGTTTTTAGTCTGAACTAGCCAGTAACATAAAACTCATTAACCACTAAAATAATGATGCAAAGCTATGACTTTATGGAAATGGAAATATTTAATAGCAACTTAAAACATTATATTGAATCCCTCTGCTTCCAAGTATTTAAATACATTAATAACTCACCAGCAGATAGACACAAATGCAGAAAAGCACACTTATTTTAAAACCTGCTATGCAATCATGAATTGCAGTCTTTTTTTCTGCCTCAAGATGCAGATGGTATGGGTATGGATATTTGTTTTACAGTGGGATGGCTGCTGCTTGGAAATAACCTGCCTCTGAGGGTAGTGTTGTACTAATTCAGTTTATACTAGTTCTGATCCTCTCTCTTTGTCTAGAAGAACTGCATTACCACTGGATGTAAAAGTTCTTGGAGACATATTGCTGGTAACTAATTGGAGACTAATAAAAAGGTTCCAGTGCAAGGTTAGCTATGGCTTAGTTATTCACACAGAAGACTTTATAAGGTTTTTTTTGCCAGTCCAGTCTTTCATTTTCATAGTAATGATGCCAGTGTTAATTAGAAGATTGACTTCGGTATTCTATACGTTTACATTTAAGTGAGTTGTTTTAAAGGAGAGCTGAATTCTGGCACATCACTCTTCTCACTCAACACCCCAGAAATTCAGAACATATGTTTTCTGCAAGGCACACTAACAGCTTAACCAGGGGGAAAGGGAGAATTACTTTAATCTAGCATCTCATTAGTGAAGAGGATATCCAGGCAATTGGCTTCAGTTTGCACACTGACTCCACTCATTTTCTCAGTCTCCATTTTCTTTTAAAGTGCCTTTTATGGCTATAAAAAAGCACAGTGCACTAAGAGTTGAGGGAGTATATGGAATATATGTGGAAGAGATGTGCAGTGAATTGATTCCAGTGTGAGGGACCAGTGTAAGTATAGCTGGGGTCTGCTCACTTGGCTTTGCTCTTGAGAGGGACTTCCAATCAGCGTGGACAAACTCTCAGCTTGAGTCTCAGGTTTTTGCAGCTTCTACCACAACAACTTTGTGCCCTCATATTTAAACTGATCCCTGGAGCAATTCCAGAGCAGAGATCAGAGATCTCTCTCCATGCAGAGATCAGTTTTCATTTGGTCTGAAGACAGTTGATGTGAATAAAACTATTTTCAAGCTGCGTAAATTTAAGAATGTCAGAAGAAATACTGATGAGCATAGCTGGTGTTTTCCTTATGTTGTGAAAGTAGTTGGAAAAATAATAAAACCGTCTTAGTTTTTGGTTTTTCTCTTGCTCCTGTTCTGAGCAGGGCAGTTTTGTCAGGATGAGGAAGAACTTCTCTTAGAAGTGGCTCTCTTGGCCACTTTCCCAACAAGTACACATGAATCCAGCTAATGCCTGGGCAAGGTGTATGGTGTTGATTCACAAGAGATCTGCAAGTTTGAGTGCGTATCAACAATCTCATCCTGGAGGCAAAACACATGTACTTGACTTTCTCCTGGCACTATGCTCACATTGCTCAGTAAAAGTAAATGCTCTCTGATGGTTCTGTGTGGTGAAATGAGCTGTGGCTCACTGGAGCGAGTACACACGTAAGTGCAGTGTGGAATTCGGTGTTATGTCTGCTCAGAAAGCAGGGGTGATAGTGAAACCATTCTTAAGCTTTAGAGGTATCAAGGGCATAAGAAACTATCTTTTTTTTTAATACAAATTTGTTGCATTTAATAGCTAGACAAAAGTTTTGTTAAAAAAAAAAAAAAAAAAAAAAAAAACATTAAAAGTAGTTCTGACCTTGTGTAAAAAAGCCCCAAACCAAAAACCAAACCAAAGAGCGAGAGTGTGAAAAGGCTCCTGGGGATTTCAGATATGCTTTTGATTTTGAGGGGAATGTGCACACAGCCTACTCTGTAACCCTGAAGTGTTTGGCCTTGTTTGTTTTACAGATAGTACTTTCGTTGGTTGAAATTTCACAAGAGATACTCTTTTCCTTTTTGTTTGAAAACAGACTAATCATGTGATATGAGCAGAATAAAAACATAAAAATTAATTGGCTTAAAATGTTCTTCATGCTACTTATGAAGTAATTCTATAAATTGTATTATTCTGTTAGGCTAGCTATGGGAATATATTAAAATTTGACCAAAATCCCCTGAGTGAAAACGTTGAATTAATATATGCATATATAAAATAAATTACATTTTTTTCTCCATACTGAATTTCACATTAGTGTTCTCTCTTAAGCACCCTGGCTTATTATAAGTGCTGGCTAGTTTGGTAGTGATTGCCAAAGAAAATTACACAGTGTAATATCTGCAGCTCTCTGAGGTTTGTTAATTCTTCATTTTGAGGGGAGAGGGTTTGGAGCTGTGGCTGTGTTTCCAAGCATGGACAGGAGCAGTCTGTGATACAGGCTCACTTCCTCTGCATGTGGACATGGGGCATAGGTAACACCACCACAAAACCTAGCTGAGGTGACAAAGTTAGTTCAAGTGTGAAAAACCAAGATAAATTATTTAACTGTATTTGTATCAAGACTACTTTTAGTTGGTTTGTTGGTTTCTAAGAGAAGAGCAGTTTAATAAGCTTACAGCCCACCAGTGAGTAAATGGGGATCACAGTCCCCTGGGGAAACATTTATTAGAAGTTTGCTTGAGTTATTTTCTCAGAACAGTGAATACTGAAATCCAGTAGGACACACTGAAATGAATTGCAATGCCTTGTACTCCTGCAGGGTAACATCTTACTTTGTACGGGGTCCTTATGGATCACGGCTCAGTGCGCAGATGAATGGCACACCCTGCATTACCCCCAGGAGAGGGGAATGGGACCAGTGCTGCTGCAATTGGCAAAGGGCACTGCCTGAGATGGCTCTTTCTGATGAATGGCTGAATGGAAAACAGCCAAACCCCAACAGTGAAAAACAAAAGCCACAGCCTGTGTCAGCCCTCTCCCCAGGGGTGCTGTTCCTCAGAGCACTGTGCCTTCTGTGAATGCAGATGTTTGGTCTCGCCATTCACCAGCAATGGAGACAGCCCCTCGTGGAGCACAGCTATTGTGCTCCAGAATGCCAGAGCCCGTTCTGAAGATGCTTGGAGTGGAAACTGGGTCTTATTCACTGCTGGAGGATTGTGTTTTATCTGTCGAGGGTTTATGAAAGAAAAAGTGATTGATACGGGGAGCACTTTGCATTTCTGCAGTGCTTTCTTAGCCTTTAGGACTCCAGTAAGCTGCAGAAATTGTGTCTTGTTTGGGATAGAGGTTCATAGGCAGATGTAGACTTAGAGCACATGGGACTGCTTCTGGAAATCTGTTCTTGCATAGAATTAAATGATGATTATTAAGAAAAAAACTTAGGCCAGGGAAGAAAGAAATGAAACTCAGACTTTAGCTCTGAGAAGTTTATCAGCATTAAGTTTGAGTAATTTCAGTGTGACAGGCAAGTGTGGAAACCCACCCAGATCTAGTTACAACTTGTTGGGGTAATAGCTGTCTGCTTTCACATAATTTACTTCTTAAAAAAAAAAAATCGCTTTTGTGGCTTCTAATTTCACGCTTAGACTGTGCTCACATGTGAAAGTATTTGTAATTGCTTGAAAATGGCACACCAAACATAACCTGCAGAACTTAATTCTCCCAGTAAATACACCAGGTGCGTGGTGTGATTTTTGGGGTTGTTTTGTGCAGGGCCAGGGGGTGTTCGTGGGTCCCTTCCAACTCAGGATATTCTATGATTCTATGATATGGGTGTCCTTCAGCTCACAAAAAAACTATAGATAAGTTCATCCAGCTATTTGAAGGACATAAGTGTGGTGATGGTGTTTTCGTCAGGTTTTTGGCTTTTTGAGGTTTTTTTTTTGAGATGCATAGATTTTCATGGGGTACCTTGGAGGCTTTGTTGCAAAGTCACTTGTTTTATCTCTGTGTAGGTTTTCTTGGTTTTTCTTTCAAGTAAAGGAAGAATCATGTTTATCTTGCGCACATTAGCTGCTAGTTTGACAAAATCTCAATATATGCAAACTTTTCCTCCCTGTGCAGAGTGAAGATTTCCACATATATACACAGTACTGCACCAACTACCCAAGGTAGGAATTATGGATTCCTTTTCTTCCTTTGTTCCTTGGCTAGTTTGTGTAATGCAAGTTACACTCTATGAAAAAAAAAAAATCAGCTTCTCCCCTTCCTAAATTGGAAGGAATTTACCTTTTATGTAAAAAAGAAGAAAAAAAATTTAATGAAGTTTTGTTTCATCTATTCTTGTGATTCACTGCTTTACCCTTCTTTAGAAAATGATGGTCTTACTCTGCAATGCTGCTTATAGAATTTCTAGTAAGAGAGACTGGTTGCATGTCAAGGGAGAGCATAGCTGAATGCACAAGATAATTTTTAAAAAAGCCAAACCAAACAACAGAAACAGCAGTTGTTGGAATGGGAACCTGCTGCCCCTTTTTACAAGATGAAAAGGAAGCAATTCTTTACCTGCAGACTTATGGAAACAGAGTGTCTTAAAGCCGTGTGTGGATGTTTTTAGGTCTGTGGCTGTGCTGACAGAGTGCATGAGGAACAAGGCACTGGCCAAGTTCTTCAGAGAGCGGCAAGAAGCACTGCAGCACTCTCTGCCCCTGGGCTCTTACCTCTTGAAACCTGTCCAACGCATCCTCAAGTACCACCTGCTTCTGCACGTAAGAAATGTATTTCATTTTGGGCTGCTGCACGTCGGGGTTCCTTCCTCTGGTAGAAGGCTTGGTGGTTAGAAAGGTTCTGGTTTTCCTTAAATGCTCATCCTTTTGTGGGTATTTGATTTCAACATGTGGAGGCTTTCTGTCTTTGTCACTTCACACCATATGCATCTATTTGGAGCGGGGAATTTATGGTAATTATTTTAGACACATTGCATCAGTCTTTGCATCCAAATAATTAACACTTTTTTTGTATGCTGGTCTGTAATTCTGAAGTTGTTCGGAAAATTCTTGTCATGATTAAACATTTTGTACACAAATTTATTGCTCCAATGAAGAACAATGCTTTTCCACATGTTGCAATGCTGGGGGTGGTTGATAAAAGGACTAAATACATATAAACACCCTGACTGCTAAGAATTTTGTGGAGAGGAATGATGGAGGAAGTGGGAACTCTTTCCACATTCAGTGAATTGACTTAAGCAAGTTTCGGAAATTCATGCTTTATTGTTAACATTTTCCACATATGTTACCTATTACAGAGTCGTGTTCTAGTGAAGTGTAAAGACACTGATCCTTATTTTA